>NC_081406.1:543548790-544148790 GCF_030272615.1 Cryptomeria japonica | reverse complement strand
ACAACATGAAACAATTTGCTCATCTACATCAAAGTTCAAAAACCTATCATTTCATATCAACTTGTAAAACAACTCAAGTTATCAAAAACCATATCAAAACTTGTAACACAACTCAAGTCTCCAAAATCACATAAACTTGTAAAACAACTCAAGTTTCCCACCCATATCAGCTTGTAAAACAACTCAAGTTTCCAACCCATATCAGCTTGTAACACAAATCAGGCTTCACACATTGAACTTGAAACAAGAGTGCAAAAACATATCATCTTTTGATCAACACAACACATTGATATCTATGCATAACTTGACATATCGCAAATCAAAACAAGTTATATCGACACTCATATTGGACGAATCAATAAAACCCAAGACAACAAAACACAACAATTTCACAAATCAACTCATCTCGCAAAATTTTTTTCGCATGTGCTAAAACAGATTCTCGCTGCGCTAAAATCCACCCACGCGTTAGGCTGTTTTACTTACGCGCTAATCTATTTACTCTATGTGCTAGAACGACTCTACGCGCTAATATTTTCCCCCCATGTGCCACCTACCCTACCCTATGTGCTAGAACCTATTTATGCGCTAACCTATACCTCGCTGATGCTACCTGTTCGACCCTATGCACTAGGTCTACCCTACGCGCTAAAACCCCTTACCCATACGAACCCCTATGACCCCCATGCACTAGGTCTACCCTATGCACTACCTTGCTAACTTGACGTGCTACCCTACGTTCGACATGCACTATTTTAACTCCCTGTGCTACCCTAGACTTTCTATGTGCTACCCTATTTTGTTTCGGACGCAGCCCTAAAAATTAGCTTCATGCGCTACTTAAATTTTTGTATGCGCTACTTTGCGACTTTGACATGCTAAAATGCTAAAACCGAATTTCAAAAATAAAAAAATGACCAAAAATGACCAAATCAAAAATAAAGAAAGGGTCAAAAGTGTTGACTTATTGGTGGTCCATATGCGGCAGGTCTCCGGTACCTCCGAGCGTGCTCAAAACGATGCCTGAAATACTGAATAGGCATTTTGACTTCAGACCAAATTCTCTTTCTCCAAAGTCAACAATGCACAAATGAATCAAATTAAAACACTTTTCCCCTTTTATAGGAGGAAAATGAAATTAGGGTTAGGAACCGGGCATGTAATGTGGTCGCGGTCTCCCTTATACCCTAAAATCTGTAAATTATCGGGAGATGAATCAATTCAAACATTTCACATAGACAAAATCATACACACCAAACACAAATCGCCAAATCAAATCAAAATTTTCAAAATATTGATTCATCTCCCGAGGGGGCATCATGCATCAAATCAAATCTAGGGCACGACTTGCAAATCATAAGAGCGACACAAAAATTGCATTTGATCATAAATCATGATAACACATCATTTTCTTTGAAATAACATGTGCACACACATCACTTCAAAGAGGGGCAAAATGTAGACGTATAAAAATGACCATATTCATAAATGAATATTTTATGTTCATTTCTCTATTTAATTAAATCCAATTTAATTAAATTATCCACATTCCTCTATTTAATTAAGAAAATTACTCAATAAATTCACTATACCCATTTAATGAATAAATCAATCATTTTATTCAATTAAATCCCCCCTATCCACTTTTAATTAAATTCAAATTTAATTAAATAGTTATCCTAAATTAAATAAATCTAATTTATTTAATTACAACTAAATTGAATGAAATTCATTAAATTCAATTAAATCCTATTATCCCTCCATCCACTTGCATTCTCCTACATTTCCCACTTGCTTCCTAAACCCCTTCTTAATTTCTTCTAGACTCTTATAATCGTTTCTAATTAGCCTAACCCATCTTCTAAACTTTGTCACATCCCTAAGCAAGGGGAGGTCACTTCTCAAAACCTTAAAGTCTTTGATAACCATTAAAGGCTTCAAATCTTCAACCACTTAATATCCCCAAAGTCTCCCAAACCATTAATGGTTAATTCAACCCTCTTACATGGTTAGAGACTTTTTGCCTAACTTAACCTTCATCCAACCCAAGGGTCTCATCAAGCCTTTAATGCTTTGACCATGATTATCTCTTAATCATTTGCACAAGAGTTTATCCTTGGATTAACTCTTAATCCAATGGGTAATCTTAACTTAAGCTTAACCCTTATCTCTAGATAACCATAAGGTCTTCTCAGGCATTTAATGCATCCAACCCCTTCTCTCAACCCAACCCTATGTTGACACTTGTCACCATTTTATTGGTACAAATTGCAAACATGGATTCCCAACTTTCAAACTTAGCCCTTGATTAACTCTTTCAATCCTGGCCATCCATTGCCCTATTTTTGCTATAAACAGAGCTCTCATTCCTCCATTTTGATAGATCAATCCAAGTTTGTAGTATCATACTTATGTTCAAATACATTCAAGCTTTCATTTCATCTATGCTCATCATTTAGCCTCTCTTTTAACTAGGAATTAGTCTAAATATGCATGTTTAGAATACTTTCTTTATCATTTAGCTCAATCATAGACTAATATATCATGTTAGGATAGTATTTATACTAACCTTGTCATCTTATAGTTAGTTTATTGCATTTCTAGAATCATGCATAGCTTAGGATGCATCTCATATTAAAACCAACAAAAAGCATCCCTCGTTCTTGCATTTTCCATCCCTAAACCATTTTGCTCAGTGATCTAAGAGCAAAAACATTGGTTTGAGGGACCATGTAAGATAGAGAACCATGGGACCAACCTTTGGGAAGCTGAGTGATACTTCATTACTCCATAGCTTGCACCAAGAAGTCTTGTGTGTGTGTGAGCAAGGCTCCATAGAGCTCTATTTTTCACATATTGAGTTCTATCAACCCACTTTTCTTGCATACATTTCTAATTATGAAGGCTATGTGTTTCTTTTCTAGTAGTTGAATATGTGTATCTATAGCTGAAGTTGTAAATGACAATTGGGGTTGAATCATGGGGGCTTCACTTAGTGAACCCGGGTTATAGCACATGCATTCATGACATACTAAAGAATCCCCTTATTTTCAAAAAACATTGCCCTAAACTCCTTTTCTGCCACCCCCTCCTAATACAAAGGCTGAATTAAAAGCCCCCTATTTTTGCCAAATATTGCATTTTTTCATAGCCCGAATTAAAACCCCCCTATTTTCACCAATAGAAATATATTGTACCCTCATTTTTGGGATATTAAACCCCCCAATATGAATTCACATGATACAATATTGCCTAGCCAGTGAAACCCCCTGTGGGTTGAATGATCCAAAAGCCAAGGTATTTTAAGTGTAAATCTTTTGATAAATCTAAAAGTACTTTATCTAATTATGAATCAGTCATTGTACTTTGTAGCAGTTGAGATGTTTTCATTTACATGTTTGTGGGTTCTTAACCCATATTTGGCATCATGGTTTGTAGAGCTGAATGGAGAGTCTATCTATTGCCACTAAATATGTATTTGGTTGATTAAATCTCATTCGAGATGTAGATTATGTTATATCAATTATTCAAGGGTATCCCACGAAACAAGTAAATAATTTTTTTAATTTCTTCTATTACTTAGTCAATTAGATCTAGAAGATAATAGATGGATTGATGAGAAAGGTTTTTCAAATTAAAATATACACTAATATTCTTTTTCTTTGTTTTGCAACCCTTCTAAAATGAAACAACTTGCCACAACCATAACAAATTCCCTTTTGAATTTTATGACCTTTTCTACCATCTTATTTCTGATCAATAAACCTCCATCCCCAATTTGATAACATGATCCAAGGCATCTTTAAGCCATGGAGACAGTTATGAAAATTGTAAACAAAATAATTTGAGATTTTACTTCATAAGATAGATGGGTGGAATGGACAATATAAGTGAAAAGTATGAAACAACCAAAAACCAAATAGAGGTATTTTATTGTTCTATTGTTAAAGATCAGTTTGATTTAGAGTGCTCCTTTGGAATGCTCTATTTAAAAATGATTGTTCTTCCATAATTTACTCTTTATTGGAAGACTTCCTAAATTTTAAATTTAGTTTATATTTATCCTCTTTATCATTGCATAAAATTCAATCTTTAAATTTCTTCTATCAATTCAATATTTATGTCACCAATGGTTCTAGCTTTCTTTTATTTTGATCCATTTTTCTAGCATTTTCATCAATATCAAGTCCCTTTAATAGAAGGGCTAATTTTTATATGTTCGACCATTATTACTTGTGTTTCCTCATCTATACCATGTCAATATTTTCACAAATATTTCCCTCTACCAAATCATGTGGATGATCCTCCACAATCTTAAAAGAATATCAAGGACTTCACTATATTTCTAGCATCACAAATGTTGTTGGTTTTTTTATAGTTTCTTTGATTGCAAACCATTATTTATGTCTTTCTATTGTAAAAAAAATCAAAATTGAGGAAGGGTGTATGACTTGAAAGAAGAAAATTTTATCGTGGTTTTTTTTTAAGGAAGAAATTTGTTAGTAAAAACGATCACATATGTGCAATTAGAGAATTGATGGACAAGGTAGGATATGATATACACCCACTTTTTAAATACAATTGTTTTTTATTAAGGTAAGCAAGGAAAGGGCCCTAGCCCACTTTTTTTATACAATTGTTTTATTAGAGGAAAGAAATCATTTTTTTGTACTTTATTGTGAGAGTTAATGAGTAATATCCTTTTAAACTGAAGACTATGAAGGAAATTAATGAAATTGTTTGGCAACCACTACCAATCCTAAAAGGTAAGCCTAAGAACTATTTTATAGCCCATTTCTAACTAAATTTAAAATTTGGGAAAAAGTGTGTTACAGTTTTATATTCATGTTTAAGACTAGAATAGCCCCTAATTTTTTTGGGGTAATACCTTTTAATTTTTTTACACAAGTTGAATCATTTTTCCCCTTTATGATTAACATTATGCATCATCACTAATGACCAGGGTGGCCTCTTTTCTTAGTCCCATGGATTTTGTTTTTTTGGGTCTTTTGGTTTTTTCATTTCAAAAACTTTAAAACTTTATTACTGTTGGTTTATTACTACATAGACTTTTTTTGATATTAATGATTGGTTTATTGTTAAAATGTTGTTAATCTGTTGTTAATAGCTTGTTTAATCTACCTTCGATTGCTTTGTTGAAAGGTTCAACACCCTAGTTTTGTTGCTTTTAATATGAAAAATATTAAGCATCATTTTATACTTGGCATGTCAATGACATCTAGCAGGGCTTGAATCATATGAATCCATAGTGAAAGCTTAGAAAATTTTATTCCTATGAAACAAATCAACTTCAATTTGTTATTTATTAGGATACTTTACAAATCTTGTTGATAGTCATTAAATATTCAAGTGGACATAGTAGTGTACCATTTTTATTTATATGTTATTGTATATGGTGAAAATGGATAACAATAATAACAATATTGAAAGGCTAAATGAATTCAACCACCAAACCCTAGCCTAACAACAACAAAGATCCACCATAACATATGAAGATTACCTAAGACAATGCAAATCAAATGAAATCACAAAGATTATACCATTACATGTCCAATAGGGTTTTGATCTCCATTCTTCCTATCTCCATTGATCTTGCTTGATATATTTGCTCTCAGGTTTTATATGCACAAGAGCTCAACAAAGAATGGAATGTGGTTGCAAGTAGGATCGTAGTGTAGTCAAAATGATCATTAGGGCATTAAGTCATTAGAATGCTTGATTAGGGTTTGATAATGAAGGAAGCATCTCCTTATATAGAAGACACAATATGAAATGGAGGGATAAGATTGAGAGGTGTAAAAAAGAGGTCGGCTATGATTAGAGGGTAGGTAGAAGAAATAATAAAATAATGAAAGAGGAAGGTAGTGTAGGAATTAAGAGATGAATGACATGTGTCATGTGTAAAAAAAGATAATGAATTAATTAAATAAATAAAGATTTATTTAATTAATAGAAGAAGTGGGATCAATTAAATAAATAAGATATTTATTTAATTTAGGAAGGGGATAATTTAAATAAATAAATGTATTTATTTAAATGAGAAATAAGGCTAGAAGAGGATAAATGAATTAATTAAATAAATAAAGATTTATTTAATTAATAGAAGAATTAGGCTTAGATAATTAAATAAATAAAATATTTATTGAATTAGAGTGGACAATTTTGAGTGTCTACATTTTGCCCCTCTTTGAGACAATGCGGCTTGTCGCGTTGTTTCAAAGAAGATAAGATGAACTGATACAGCGTTGCCCCAGAATGGGAATGATATGCCCTCTCGAGAGATTGGATGAAAATGTCTGAAAAGATTGCAGACAATCTCTCGATAAGAAAGAAAGGCTAGAATGGACTGACCGAATAAAGTGACAAAGTCACGGGATGAGGAAGACTGACTCGGGAAATGAAGGCTAAGGCTAGGGTAGGCTATAAGATAGACCACGGGCAAAAGACATCCTCATTGTCATCTACACCTTCACGAGATCAAAGTGCAGAGCAAGAAAAGAGCAGCAGCAGTCAGCAGCGATGGCTTCCGTGCACAGATTCGACCGCGTTCGACGATTTCAGAGGCCAGCAGAGGCAGGAGAGCCGGTAAGTACCACCAAGCCTCCTCGTACTTTGATGCATTTATTGTTGTCATTAATGCATGCTAGTTAGAGAAATAAATGCGCTTAGGAATAGGGTACAAAAAAGTCTGAAAACATGTAACCGCGTCTGCGTCGATGCCAGGCGCGTCTGTGTCCGACAGGCACGTCTGTGTCGGTGCCAGGCACGTCTGTGTCGGTGCCAGGCACGTCTGTGTCGGTGCCAGGCACGTCTGTGTCTGGAACCGCATTTGCGTCGAATGCGGGCGCGTCTATGATGTGCAGGGGCATCTGCGATGTGCAGGGGCGTCTGCGTAGTATAGTCGCGTTTATGCACAGCCTAGGCACGTCTATGTCATACAGGCGCGTCTGTGTTTTTCAGGCGCGCTTGTGCAGTCTGTAGGCGCGTTTGTGTCAGTCAAGCGCGTTTGCGTTGAAAAAATGCAAGTTTTGGTCTTCGAGGTCAAATCGGCAGTTCTATGATGAACATACGCTGTCGATTGGATAAGCTGCTAAGAGGATACACTCAAGCAGGTCCTCTAGGAAGACTAGGATAGATCAAGGCACTTTGTGATGAACAGTGAGTACCAAGATAGAGTACTTTGTGATGAACAGTGAGTACCCAAAGTATGAGCAGCACTTTGTGATGAACAGGGAGTGCAAATGTGAGTAACACTTTGTGATGAATAGTGAGTGTCACACACGTAGTACTTTGTGATGAACAGGGAGTACCACTAGGATAGAAGCAACACTTTGTGATGAACAGTGAGTGTCACTAGGATAGATAACCATATGCATTTAGATAAAAAATAGCATTTTGTGATGAACAGTGAATGTCACCATGACTGACATGATTAATTTGCTTGACTGCAGGAGTACTTGCCTATGTTGGAGTCACGGGAGAGATTCTCGTCGACACAGAGATTGCGACCTGAGTTGTATTTTCATGATAGAGCTGCCATCGAGGAGATGGGTTTGAGACATATATTGTATGTGCCTGAGTTTCAGGAAAACATGGGTTTGCTGACTGCGCTTGCTGAGAGATGGCATTCGGAGACGTGCACCTTCCATTTGTCGATGGGTGAGATGACAGTCACCCTTGAGGATGTCTATAGGATTTTGCGGATACCGATTGATGGAGAGTTGATTCCATATGATCGTGACGGAGACAGGGAAGCATTGAGACGGGTGTTCCAGGATCCCGGACTGGAGATGAGGGCAGGACACGTGGCATGGGACACCATGACCACCACAGGGTTAGCATTGTCGGCTATGATCGGAGGAGCGATTAGTGGATTTCTATGCCCAGACAGGGCGACACGGGGATTGGTTGTGGGTTGGGGGAGAGCACTGGAGACACTGGTGACACATCACACCAGATATGCCTGGGGACCATGTGTATTGGCCCACTTGTACTATGAGCTTCACCAGTTTGTCTATCATGGGTCAGTGGGATTGGGCTGCGGGGTGACACTATTGCAGGTATGGGCCTATGAGCATCTGCCAGTGATGAGGCCGATACACTTCCGAGGCAGGGGACATGGACGCAGTTTTGTGCATTTATATGGCATGATCACCTCGCAGCTGCGGATTGGCAGGTTAGAGCATTGGCGGCGAGTGCTGGATGATATTGATGTAGTAATCTGGAGACCGTATCTAGGATGCGAGGAGTGGGAGGATGACGCAATGGAGCTGCCATACACCTTTCGGAGCAGGTACCTGATTGGGCGGATGCCCTATGTATTAGAGAGGCAGCTTGTGGACAGGGTATGTAGGCAGTATGGCAGGATCTAGAGGATGCCACGAGGCTCAGGTATGTATGCCCGTACAGTCAGAGATCAGGTGTAGTTTGGGCCTTTATTGTCATATGATTAGGCGGTCACATAGCTGGCAGAGATGGTACCCCTACCCTGGGACATGTGGCCAGAGGTCGAGGATGTCGGGATGGATGCTGAGTATTCAACATATTGGGCGGAGCATCCATTCCCACGACTGACAGATCTAGGGGAGCTGTTGGAGGGAGATGGAGGAGGAGATGATGATGATGATGATGGCGGAGGTGATGGGGGTAGAGGCCGACGGAGGTGGAGGGAAGTAGTTGGGGAGAGGAGGGTTGCACCTCGGAGAGAGGGTGGAGAGGAGTGGTAGGCTCGGGTGGTGAGGGGTCGCGGTGGATTACCCCTACAGGTATCAGCAGCACAGGGTCCCAGGTAGAGACAGGGACAGGGACAGGTACAGGGACAAGTGCAGGGATAGAGGCATGCACAGAGATAGGTACCCATACAGGCACCAGTACAGGTACCAATACAGGGGCAGGCACCTGCAGAGGGAGAGCCACAGGCAGAGGCAGAGGGTGGGGATCCAGAGGAGGATGAGTTGATTGAGCTCAGGGAGATCTGCCAGGGTCAGGCAGATGAGATACAAGAGTTGGAGAGGGAGAGAGATTGGCTCCAGACTAGGCTTAGGGATACTGAGCGGGAGAGAGATCAGGCGATTCAGCGCTACACAGAGGCTGAGACAGCACTTAGGGCAGAGAGGCAGGCGGCAGAGGACACAGGGGCAGGATATGCATATGTCCTATGGGCTGGAGAGGAGATAGGATACTAGAGGGACCTCTACTATGGTGTAGTGCCGGCAGATCAGCGGGCGAGGAGCTTCCATAGACCGTCGCGTACAGCGACAACTACGGGAGGGAGTCGGAGGAGGTAGGCATCGAGTGGTGGGGTCATGGGTCCTCCACCACCACCAGATAGAGGGGGCAGGCAGGATGATCCTGGGGCGGGTCCTTCAGGGGCTCAGATTCCGTCGAGGCCAGGCGGCTCTGAGGGAGGGAGTTCATCATAGCCTTAGAGGGCTCCCATTGTATCAGTGTTGTACCATTGTTTTGTATTGTAGACACCTGCGGGTGCTTTTGTAGCCATATGATTTTGACATCATTGTATCATGACACTTATGATTATATATATGAGATGATTCATTTTTGCGGCAACTATATGCATGTGTACCTATGTGATGAGATGTTTTAATGATGTATGTTTCTATGTGATGCTTATGATATGGATGCAAATATGTATATGATGCAATGCAATATATTTTGTTCTTTTATGTTTTATATATGTATGCATGATGCAAATGTGAATGTATGTCATGCAGATGAATATGATAATGCAAATGTAAATTGTGCTAACAGGTGTTGTGTGCAGGATGTGATGCAGTTGTGATATCTATATGTGTGTATGAAATGCTTATATGTAGTAATGTAGGTGCAGCTACATGAGATGCAAATATTTTTGGTGTGTCATTATACTCAGTCATGTGATAGCAGGCTACGCGAACTCGAGAAGGACAATGGAAGTCAATCAAGAAAGGGGGATGGAAGACAGAAGATATGAAAGTGAAAGAGCTTCTTGTGTGTTATCATTATTGAGCTTTATTATGGCAAAATAGGTTATGACAATCGAGGCATATGTTCGACCCAGAAAGTCATTGTACCTGTTTGCATGGAGATAAGACAGTCACAAACAAGGAATGCCCCAGTTCACACTAGACTCACAGTGTCCTCATATCCTTGGACAAGTCATAGCATTACTAAGAGACAATCCACAGACAGCAAATACAAATAGGTGACGATACCCCATCCTCGCCTTTCTAGTCAAAGACATCCTGGAGATAGAATCTCTAGTCAGGGACATCCTGGAAAAGCTAAAAGACATGTCACCAAAAGATAAAATCAAAAGAAAACCAAGACTCGACACCAACATCCACTATAGTCCTCAAGTTTAGTGTCTCTTGTCACTTGTATAAGTCTTATTTGATTGTGGTCACAATGTTCACTTTCACAGAAAGGATAGATAGCACTGAACCATAATGTTGTCTGAGTCTGTTGAAAGATTTGATTTGTTGAAGCCCATTGTTGCTGCTGTGTCTCATCTGAAACTGACTGAATCCATGAAACTGATACTTTATTGCGGAGAAGATGAAACTTTATTGCGGATCTGTGATGCAGATGTTGCTTTATTGCGGATTGTGTGCGGATAGACTAAAGGAAGCTGGAAGAAACTATACTCCTCGAAACATGTGATGTTCTCAATTCCACACCCATCACTAGACGTAGGATTTTACCTTAGCCACAGATAGGATCTGATTTATTATGGATGGAAAGGGAGGCGAAAAGGGAGGTTTATTATGAATGGCTAACCAATCTTGGGTAGATCAATAACAAGCCATGATGGGAATGGGTAAGTTTATTATGAACGAATAGGTTGTGAGTGTGTGCAAAGTGAAATGATGAAGAGAATCCTGAAGGAGGGAGGAGCAATGTCTCTACGCATGGCACTGGTGATCCAGTTTTCACCATGGTACTTGCCCAGGGCGCCACCGAAGTGGTTTTCACCGTTGGACAAAATTATTTCTCTTTACTTTTTTTGATTTTTTCAATGTTTTTTGTGTCACAAGGTGCCTGTTTGCCAGGTTTTCACCAAGTAACGATTTTTTGTTTTATAATTTTTTTTTGTATTTTTGAATTAGGATATTCCGAAGAGCTATGTGTAGAACTTGCGAAGGTGCATGCTATTGATAGGATCCTCCAAAGGTTCACCTTCTATAGTTGAGAGCTGATATGCCCCAAATCCATAGGCTGCTGTAATGATGTAAGGACCAAGCCAGTTTGGTTCAAACTTGCCCTTCTTCTCTCTGTCTTGCTGATTCTTGGGGTTTTCTCTGAGAACCAAGTCACCTACCTCAAATGTGCGAGGCTTGACCTTGTGGTTGTAGCTGCAACTCATTCGTTGTTGGTAAGCCTTGAGATGATTAAAAGTAGTTTGTCTTCATTCATTCAGTAGTTCTAGTTCTTGTAAGCGAGAGACCCTGTAATCTTCATCAGTGATGATGTTTTGCAAAGAGACCCATAAAGAGGGTAGCTTGACCTCAATAGGCAAGATGGCTTCAAAACCATAGACTAGTGAATAGGGTGTAGCTCTTGTAGGTGTGCAGACACTTGTGCGGTAGGCCCAAAGTGCAGGATTGAGTTGGATATGCCAATTACAGCCAGCATCGTCGACTGTCTTCTTGAGGATTTTAAGAATTGTTTTATTAAACGCCTCAGCTTGGCCATTACCTTGGGGGTAATACGGTGTGGAGAAACGATGGGAAATATGGAAGCGGTCACAGAGTTCACGAACATCCTGATTTCTGAAGGGATGCCCGTTATCAGTAATAATGGAAACAGGAATACCATATCGGCATATGATATAGTTAAGGATGAAGGTAGCAATCTGTTTTCCAGTGACTTGTGTGAGAGGCACGACTTCAATCCATTTTGTGAAATACTCTGTGGCTGTGATAATGAATTTATGACCATTAGAGGAAGGAGGGTGAATCTTGCCTATGAGATCGAGTCCCCACTGACAAAAGGGCCAAGGAGACGCAAGTGGTTGTAATCCTTGTGCTGGCGCATGTATGAGGTCTCCATGAATTTGACATTGCTTACATTTCTTGACAAACTGATATGAGTCTTTTTCCATATTGGGCCAGTAATATCCAGTCCTAATGAGTTTCTTGGCCAAGGTAGGACCACTAGCATGTGGACCACATATCCCTTCATGCACTTCACGTAATGCAATCTGAGCCTCGTCGCTTTCTAAACATCTAAGAAGAGTGCCATCTAGACCTCGTCGGTATAGGATATCAGCTAAAATGACATATCGAGAGGATTGGCGAATGAAGGTGCGACGTTGGTTATTTGATAGATCAGGAGGTAAAGTATTGTCACGTAGGTATGTGAAAATGGAACCATATAACTACGATTCAGGACCAACAACACATATCATTTCAGTAGGAGTGATCTCATATGAAGGAACCAAAAGGTTATCCACCAAGAACTCATAGCAAGTCTCATTTTGAGGTAGATCAATCAATGAAGCAATTGTAGCCATGGCATCTGCAGCACGATTCTGTTCTCTTGGTATCTGCTCAAAATCTATCTTTGTGAAATGTTGTTTCAAATCATCCACCATTTGCTTGTAAGGCAGTAATTTTTCATCTTTTGTTTGGTAATCATCAGTTGCTTGATGGATGACAAGTTGAGAATCCCCAAAAACATGAAGTTCCTGAATCTTCCACTGAACTGCAATTCGTAATCCAGTTGTTAATGCCTCATATTCCACTATATTGTTAGTGCAAGGAAATGATAAGCGGTATGATTTTGGTATAAAATCGCCTCGAGGAGTTATAAAGAGAATACCAGCTTCTGCCCCATGCTGTGTGTATGAGCCGTCAAAATATAGTTGCCATGGCTTTGCATGTGATATTGTTAAAATGGATTCATCTCGAAATTCTGAATTTAGAGGGGCATCATCAATCATGGGGGCATCTGCTAATTGATCTGTGATGGCTTGTCCTTTTATTGCTTTTCTATCCACATACTCGATGTCGAATTCACTAAGTATCATTACCCATTTGGCCAGCCGCCCAGTAAGTGTTTCTTTATTGAGGAGGTATTTCAATGGATCTATCCTTGCAACTAACTTAGTCTTATGAGTAAGCATGTAATGTCATAATTTTTGTGAAGCAAAGACCACGGTGAGACATGCACGCTCGATTGGCGTGTAGTTTAGCTCATATCCCACCAATGTGCGACTGATATAGTATACTGCTTTTTCCTTGCTGTCAGCAATTTGTTGTGCTAGGAGTGCCCCCAGTGCTGTTGGAGTAGCTGATATGTATAGTAGCAAAGGCTGATCTGGAACTGGTGGCATCAAAATTGGCGGATTCAAAAGATAATCTTTGAGTGTCTGAAAAGCTTGTTGACAGTTATCATCCCATTTAAATTTGATATTTTTATGTAGCAGGTGTTGAAAAGGATTGCACTTATCTACAAGTTGTGCTATGAATCTTCGAATGGACTGGAGTCTTCCTTGTAAGGATCGAAGTTGACTGATATTTCTGGGTGGTTGCATGTCCAAGATAGCCTTGACTTTTGCTGGATCGGCTTTGATTCCTCTTTTGGACACAATGAATCCTAGGAGCTTCCCGGAGGTTACTCCAAAGACACATTTCTTGGGGTTTAATCTTACTTTTTATTTTTCCAACCGATCAAAGACGACTAAAAGTATGGCCAAATGTGTATTTCTGTCTACTAATTTACCCAAGAGATCATCAACATAATCTTCCACAGTTATGTGCATGAGATCATGAAAGATAGTGGTTATTGCTCTTTGATACGTAGCACCTGCATTTTTTAGCCCAAAGGGCATGACATTCCAACAGAAAGTTCCCCAAGGACAAGCGAATGATGTTTTATGTCGATCTTCGGGTGCAATCCTTATTTGATTATAACCAGAAAATCCATCCATTAATGATAACATTTCGTGACCTGCCGTGAGATCAACAATCAAGTCAATATTTGGTAATGGGAAGTCATCTTTCGGACAAGCTTTGTTGATGTCTCTGAAATCTGTACATATTCTGATGTTGCACTCTGGTTTACTGACAGGTACTAAATTGGAGATCCATTCAGGATAATCAATTGGGCGTATGAATCCGACATCGAGTAATTTCTCAAGTTCTGCTTTGACTAGTAATGCCACTTGTGGATGCATTTTTCTTAATTTATGTTTCACTGGCTTTGCCCCCGGTTTGACTGTCAAATGATGCATTACCAAATTCGGATCTAGTCCAGGCATATCAGCGTATGACCATGCAAAGTTGATTTGTCATTCCTTGAAGAAACTTATGAACTGTGACCTTTCGGACTCTGTCAATGATTTAGCCAGGAATATGTTGTGTGGAACCTCTTCCGTACCAATGTTTGTTTTGATAGTCTCCTCTACCAGCATGGATGACTTTTCCTCATACGAGGCTGGGAGAATGTCGAGCCTTCCATCTTCGGATGCCTCAAAGAGGTTTTCACCCTCAGATACGTCCTTTCTTTTTACTTTTTTGGGATCAGATAGCGCCACTATGTGGTTTTCACCATAAGACCCTTGATTTGTTCTTATTTTCACATTTTTGCGACTAGAAGGTCCGACACCCTCACCAAAATATGCCATGTTGTTGAGTTCTATAGTGTATCCTGCTTTATGGTCTCCAAGGGGAAGATCATCTCGTACGCCGAGATAGTCAATAACAGCTTCATCATTTTGGAATGTGTCAAACTATGCTGGTCCTTCATAATCCCAGTCAATGAGTTGGTGGTGAACAAGGGGAAGGCCTTTAATGTTTTCGGAGTTTGCGGGGTTAAGAGTGAAGATGTGGTTATATTCGGGTATGTCAAGGTAATTATCGAGGTCATCGATGGCACTCTCCTCATCAGTCTCGATCACGAGCGAATCCAAATTATCATCACTAGTAGCGCATTCTGGAACAGGTGTTCTCATCCTATGTGATTTCAACCTAGAACTTTGAGACAAGGACTGTGTAGACTCCTCATGGGTTGTTTCTTGACCAACTCTGAATTTGTTATAAAACTCCTCCTCTTCTGTGGGTTCATCTGGCTCTCTGAATGTCTCAGTGAGCTCGTAGTCACTGGAAGACTTGTCGGAACCCCATTCCCATTCGTTGGAGTCTGTGGAATAGTGATTCTCTTGTTGAATTTTGGTAGCTTTGATTTGTAAGGCTTCTTCTATCCTTTTAGTATGGATCTTGGAAGTCAGAAAACCAAGTCCCTTCGAGCGTTCCCTTTTTACAGTCAATTCAGGTTGTAAGGGCTCCATAACGCCTTCTTTGCGTAACCCAAGAGGGCTTTTTCCATCATACCCAAATTTTTGTAGAATCTTGAAGCCTTTGCCATATTTCTCACAGGGTATATTGATCTGATCTTATGTGTCATCTTCAATGTCTTTGTAGAGCATTTTGTATAAACCTTCTTCTTCCAGTTCGCCCCATCTTTGAAAGGCAGTAGGATCCCATTTGAATACCATGATGGATATTTGTTTGTTAGGATGTGGCCTTCCATATTCTTTTGGAGAGCTCGTGACTTGTCGTAAATACATGGTCTGATTTAAAGTGTATTCTCCCATGCCTTTGTCCTGAAATTTGCCTTTAAGTTCACCTTGTTTTGATGTCAAAGGTTTTAATGACTCAGGATCAATGTATGCCGAAGAAGGAACAACTTCATGATTACTGGGAATGATGGTCTCAGTATGTGATCTC
This sequence comes from Cryptomeria japonica, assembly GCF_030272615.1. Lineage (NCBI taxonomy): Eukaryota > Viridiplantae > Streptophyta > Pinopsida > Cupressales > Cupressaceae > Cryptomeria > Cryptomeria japonica. The sequence continues at coordinate 544,133,041 of NC_081406.1, read as the reverse complement.
AAGTTATTGCAATATATGAACGGATTAGGATCACCATTAACTGTTACCTCGACTCCGTTGTGAGGAAACTTAATGCATTGATGATATGTCGATGGGACTGCCCTCATTTCATGAATCCAAGGATCTCCTAACAATATATTATAAGTGAGATCCAGATCTAGGACCTGACAAACCACATCCTTTGTAACTGGCCCAATTCTTAGAGGTAAGGTGATTGGGCCCTTGGATGAGCGCTCTTCGTCATCATATGCCTTGATGGTGATTTGATTTGTTGAATTCATAGCTTTATCGGAATATCCCAATTGTTTGATAGTGCTCAATGCACAAATGTTTAGACCTGCTCCTCCATCTATCAGGACTCATTTTATTCGAGGTTTGTGAATGAAGGCTTCAATGTGTAATGGTGCATTATGTGGCTGACTTATAGATGCGTCATCGGCTTCTGTGAATGTAAGGGAGTGTGGAATGGAAAGGTATCCCACCATGGCTTGAAATTGGTCCACGTTTAGATCAGTAGGAATAGCAGTATCTCTCAAGATTTTATCAAGAATGGCTTTATGTGCGGGAGATATGCGTAATAGTTCAAGGATTGAAATGAGCGCGGGTGTCTTCCCTAACTATTCTACAAGGTCATACTCTGGCTTGGTTGATGAAGAAGCGGTGTTTTTAGTTGGAGCACCTTGCAAAGTGATTTTACCTCGACGAGTTGTAACATGACATTCAGAGGTAGGTTCAGAAGAAGATCCAACACCTTTTAGGACAATCTTGGGTCTCTGGGTAGAATTCTCAAACGTTTTGTCCTTGATGATAATGGTAGAGACATAATTGTCCATCGAGATGTGATTGATAGTTGAATCATAGTTGTAGGATTCTCTGGTATAGTTGGTTTGATCCTCTGTGGCTTTAGCTTTTCCTTTGTCATGCTTTGGGAATGGTTCCTTAAACATCTCATGTTCTTGATTAGACGAATGTCCCTCAATCTCAATGTCACCTCTATCAATGAGATCTTGTATGATGTTCTTCAATCGATGACAATTTCCTGTCTTATGACCCTTGCTCTTATGAAATTCACAATACTCATCATCATTCCACCAATTTGGTTTGACCTTTGGTTCATATGGAGGAAAATCTGGAACTGTGATTACCTTGTTTGCCACAAGCTTCTTGAAAACTGACTCAAGTGGTTCTCCCAATGGGGTGTACTTCCTTCGTGATCTGGAAGTTGTTTGAGTATTCACTTGATTGTTTGTAGAACTTGATCCCGAAAAGATGAATTTGGGTCACACTGTGTTGGCATCAACAACACCATCATTGACTGTGTTCTTGTTTTTATTCCAAAATCTTGGCTTGTCTTTCCCTTTAAAGTCATCTTTGTTTTCCTTGAATATTTTAATGACTCCTTGTTCAATTAGGACCTTTTCTGTCGCTAAGCCTTTTTCAATGACGTCCTTGAAGGTGGACAAACAAGCTTTCCTTAAGTCATAGCCAATGTCTTTGTTAACATTTTGTGTGAACATCTCTACCATTTGTTTTTGTGGAATTTCACAAGAGCATCTGCTAGCTAGATTTCTCCATCTTTGCAAAAATGATGCAAAGGACTCTCCTTCTTTTTGCTTAGTGTTGCACAAAGTAGTGATTGATATGTCTGTCTCTATATTGTAGGAGAAATGTTGAATAAATGCTTCTTCTAGGTCACCCCATGACTTAATACCAGGTGGGAGTTGGGAGAACCATTCCATAGCTTGATCCCCTAAGCTTTGTGGGAATAATCTCATCAAATATGTCTCTTCTACTGCTACCTCAATGCAAGCTATGAAAAATTGTCTTATGTGCGCCTTAGGATCCCCTTTTCCTCTATACTTATCAAATTTAGGCGTCACAAAGTGTGTAGGAAAAGGAGGCATTGGAATGCTCTTGTCAAATGGATAAGGACATATGTCTCTCATTGTGTATGTTGGCTTTGGTGTATTTATGTCCTCCATTTTCTTTTGTAAGTCCCTGATTTGTTGCTCCAAATTGCTCTTAGCTGGAGATCGACTTCTTGGACCATATCCTATGTTTGAGGTACCCATTGGAGGAGGTGCATGTTGCATATATGGATGATATTGATCATACACATGTTCATATGGAGGAGGTCTGTAATGATGTTGCATATATGGACCACTTGGTATAGATTCATGTTGAGGAACACCATATCTATTTTGCGCATGTATACCATATTCTACAGGCATGTCATGTTCCATTGTGTTGCCCCCAAATTTGACATGAGGTTTCCTTGTGTCCAAATTTTGAGCATGCCTTGGAATATCTCATTGCTTTGGTGGTTGATCCTTAGCATTGATATGTGATTGAGCATATTTTTCTCCATAAGACTTCCATAATGGTCTGCGAAGGTGAGTATCATATGTTTGACCATGTGTATGTGGGACCTCTAGTTTTTGAAGCAAAGCTGATGGTGATTCAGGTACCATATGTGGTCCTCTATTTCCTCCATTATTAGGTCTCCTTTGATCCATATTGGAGTGAGGTTGTTGCAAAGGTCTATGTTCCATTATTTGAGACATGTCAAAATCATGAGGTATCTTGGATCCACTTTGTGCCATCATGTGTAAGAAGTATTGTCTATCTCTCCTCATTATTTCCTCAACTAATCGATTGAAATGGGGATTCATAATGGATTCTTCCACATCTACTGAATGTACTGAAAAGTTGTCCACATTGTCATTTTGTGTAGCATTGTTGTTTATAGTGTCCATGTTCTCAACATTTGGATTGTTTCTATAGACATCCATTTCCGGCAATGTAGTGTGATCAGTATTGAAAAATAAATCATTGTCATACTCATAAGATCTCATGTTTGCGGACTCTTGAGCCTCTTTAGTTTCTCTCCTAGATTTTTGAAGACGGGTTTAAACCATGAACTAGGTATTGACCAAGATGTGTAAGACTAGATGAAAAATGGAAAGAGTATGGAAGACCAAGAGTTGAATGGAATGTAAATGAATCTGAAGTGTACTTGCAATGTCCAAAGTGTAAGACCAAGTATGTATGTAGTAGAGTAGGTGTGACTTCCAAAGAGAGGATAGTTTCTCTTGATGAGGTAAGTTGACCTTGACTCTAAGTAAGACCAAATGAGACCCAAAGGTAAGAAACCTTGATAAGGGACCACTTAGCAAAGTGTTGTTGTATGTAGTATGTTGACAAAGTATGATGAGGACAAGCAAGTGACCTTTTGACTCAAGTTTAGACAAATGTGAATGTAATGTAAGGTGTAAAGCAATGATGGATTTTGTGAGATCCAAAGACAAGTTGAATGCTAGATGAAAACTTGGAGAAACAACCTAGGAAGCTCAAGAATTCCGAAACTGATTGCTCTTGTTTGTTGGACTGTAAAATTTTTCCAATTTGTGAAGTTGTTGGTTGTGACCAAATTTGAATGTTTGACTGTTTTTCGTGACAAGAGGACACAAAGTTGATGAGGACTCAATGTTTGCAAGTGTTTAGACTAACAATGACTCCAAGAAAAGTGTGTTGTTTGATGTAAAATTGTTTTGCATACACTTGAAAACACAAAAGACACAATGTTTTGCTGTTTGGTTTTGAATGTTTGAATGTTTAAAATAAGTCAAGCACAATTCTTATGGCTGGCCAAGACAATAGTTGTTGATCCCACATGGGGTTTTACCCCCGAGGCTATGCTATTCAGAGCAGATACTTAGATGCTTGACCTCACTGGCTCCACCCTCAGCACTCACTTCTCAGGTCAGCCAAGCATCAGTCCCCATGAAAACTCCCCATGGCGAACTTTGTATCTCTACTAAGAACCGTATGTGTGTGGGCTGCTACCAGAGGTCCGACCTCCTGCCCCAACAACTAGAAGGATTTGGGATTCTAAAACAAAATGGTGCTAGTAAGGGCATCCGCTCGTGTGGCCATACATGCGGCACTTTCAGCTCTGTAAATACAGAAGGCTCCCAGCCGATAGGGGTTATGCCCTACAAATGATCAAATAAATTTGATCAAACGGGTTTATGGGGAGACATAGTGTCGGTATGAACTAATCAACACACGTTATTCATAGTTTTCACCATGAATACATTTGATTATAGTGGTTCGGAAGAGGTGGGTTTTCCTCGCTACCACTTGGGTCGTTCTCTTCTCACTAGTAGTCCTAATGACCACACGGGAAGACAGGCCCTCTAAAGATTAAACAAAAAGAGCCTATTGCTCAAGACACAAAAGACAATGATTCAATTTTAGTGCACCAATGGAAGTGTTTGCTATTCTATGAAAACAAAGCACACAACAAAATTTCAAAACCCTAGCCAAGGACCTGCAACAAAAGTTCTTAGTAGTTTGGGTTGTTTGACATAATCACCCCTTCCTGCAAACACACAAGTTAGGTACATTTTAAAAACCCAAAAGACTTTGTGACATAGGGACCTTCAACAAAACGTTTTGCTTCCAAGACAAGCTGCACCAATTTAGTTAGCTAGATCTGAAAGTGTTAGTCCAAAAATAAACCAGATCTGAAACCCTAAGTACAAAATCCGAAAATTGAATCAATGAAAACTTCAAAATTTTGAAACAGTAAATACACAAACGTTGTTACCCTCAACACAGACGCGTCTGGATAACACAGACGCGGTTCTATGATGCACAGACGCGCCTAAAAATCACAGACGCTCCTTTATGACACAGACGCGGGTAGAAATAACACAGACGCGTTTCTGAAACACAGACGCTCCTTTCTGAAACTTGCAAAATAAAATTTGTCAAAAACATAGACGCAATTCCAGATCCCGCAAATGCACCAGAAAATCAAAGACGCGATCCGAAAGTTCACAGATGCGGAAAAAAACTAAAATGCTGTCGAAAAATGTCCGATCTGCAACTTCAAAAATGCAAAATCTACAACAAGGAGGTTAGATGCAAAGGGACAAGAGTCCCACCGGGCGTGCCAAAATGTGTATGGTGAAAATGGATAACAATAATAACAATATTGAAAGGCTAAATGAATTCAACCACCAAACCCTAGCCTAACAACAACAAAGATCCACCATAACATATGAAGATTACCTAAGACAATGCAAATCAAATGAAATCACAAAGATTATACCATTACATGTCCAATAGGGTTTTGATCTCCATTCTTCCTATCTCCATTGATCTTGCTTGATATATTTGCTCTTAGGTTTTATATGCACAAGAGCTCAACAAAGAACGGAATGTGGTTGCAAGTAGGATCGTAGTGTAGTCAAAATGATCATCAGGGCATTAAGTCATTAGAATGCTTGATTAGGGTTTGATAATGAAGGAAGCATCTCCTTATATAGAAGACACAATATGAAATGGAGGGATAAGATTGAGAGGTGTAAAAAGGAGGTCGGCTATGATTAGAGGGTAGGTAGAAGAAATAATAAAATAATGAAAGAGGTAGGTAGTGTAGGAATTAAGAGATGAATGACATGTGTCATGTGTAGAAAAAGATAATGAATTAATTAAATAAATAAAGATTTATTTAATTAATAGAAGAAGTGGGATCAATTAAATAAATAAGATATTTATTTAATTTAGGAAGGAGATAATTTAAATAAATAAATGTATTTATTTAAATGAGAAATAAGGCTAGAAGAGGATAAATGAATTAATTAAATAAATAAAGATTTATTTAATTAATAGAAGAATTAGGCTTAGATAATTAAATAAATAAAATATTTATTTAATTAGAGTGGACAATTTTGAGTGTCTACAGTTATCCTTCAATAAATACCTTGTTGATGAGACATGGGACATAGAAGTGAATTTCCTATTAGTAATGAATGGTTTTGATTATTCTATTTATATTGTGAGCAATTAATGTCACTATGATTTCACCTTTTTGAATAATTTTCTAGAAATGTTCCCCATAATTGGGATATTGAGATAAATGTGGCTAGGAATAAGATTTTTTATGAATATTATGTCATATAGGTTAATTGGCTTGTTATTATTTGATGTTAAAATAATGGGAAACTCTTAAACTACAATTTGCTAGGATGATTTTTGGTCTTCTTTGTAATCATGAATTTTTTCTACCCATGACATTTCCCATATAGTTTTAGTGGCCATTTTAAACAATGTCTTGATACATTTAAAAATGTTGGAGTGAGACTTCCAACCCAAGATAATGATTGCAACAACTATCTCTCTCTCTCTCTCTCTCTCTCTCTCTCTCTCTCTCTCTCTCTCTCTCTCTCACACACACACACACACACACACACACACAGATTTCACCAAGAAAGATAAAAAGATAAATGGTATTTCTGAGATGATTTACAAATGTACAATATCCTTGCTCAAATAGGCAAGAGTGGTAGGTAGGAGATCACATGATATGGACATGTGTCTCCACTAGATGCGAGGTAGGTACAACTACTGTGATGCAAGTATCAATGCACTTAGGAAATATGAAATGATAAATGCCTAAGTTGGACTTAAGCATGAGTAAATAATATTTGCTCCAACGCCCTCCCCGCCCCCACCCTTAAGTTTAACTTAGGAAGAAGAAGAATAATGCAAGACTAATATGCAAATGCAATATATGGGTCCCTACAACTAGGCCATGTTAGGTACCCATGCACAACTAATCATGCAACTAATCTCTTACAACTAGAGAAAGGGAGAAAACCTATTGGGACAAAAATACTCTCGTAGAGATAATGCAAATGAAGATAAGTGATATGATGAGTGATGAATGGAAGTCTCAACACTAATACCCCCCAAGAACTACATCCATCATGAAGATACAATCCATATCCCCCCATAGGAGGGAAAGGGAGAGACTATGTAGCCCCTCCATAATGAATAATTTCTTGCAAGAATGGCAAGTGTTTGAAGACAAAACATGACCCAAGTCTTACAAACTTCTTTTCTCTCCTTAGGAAGAAATTAAACCATGTATAGATGCAAGTATGCTTCCCATGGAGAATATGTTTAAAAATATGGAAACATGAAGGATGAAGATGGTGTTGGCATTATGTGAACCGGTATGAGGACATAATGATATTGTATGTTGTCATTGATGTCAATATGTGATATGAAGAGAGAACCGACATATGTGAAAACCAATATATATGCCAAAGTAAAGTGGTATATTTGTTCAAGGTGAACCGACATGTAGTCATGGGAACCGGCACATGGAAGCATTGTATGACTACCGGTTGGTAGGTAGTTTCCACTTCAGGATTTCTGGTTGGAGTATATCAAGCCTGTGTGACTCAATCAGTGATCTTTATGTGATGAAGTTAGCATGATGATGAAGAATAGATAGTGTTGCTATGTAAGCCTTGTGCGCATGAAGGATCTTGCATAAAGAAGAGTGTTCCTATCTACCTCGGGAATGTGCGAAGTTTGTAAATGGTGAAAACGTGCGATGGGTTATCAGCCACCGTGAAATCGGTGGAAAACGAACGATGGAGAATGTCTTGAGATTGGATCAAGATTGTTGCATTCAATACAGTATGATCAACAGTCAAGATTGAACTGTTTGAATTCCTTAACCTAACAGGTCTAGGGTTTAGGGTTTATGCTACTGACTTGTCTGTTGTCCTATAAGGTTGATGTTGTGATTCTTTCAAAGTTGTTGGCAAAAGTTGTGTGTGTGTATCTAAGAGAAGAGATACGTGATTCTTGCCAGACCAGAGGAGAGAAGTCATATCTAAAGAGTGTAAGTGCAAAAGGTGAAGAGGAGCTTAAGCGGATCTGCATTGGCATTGAGTGCTATTATCAGGTCATTGATATACCTGTTGATCTTTAACTACTTCAACGGTTGTGAAATCCCCTAACAGGGTAGCCTTAATTGGCTTGTTGAAAATCCTCTAACAGGGTAACTCGAAGCTACTGAGTCATTGATATCCTTTAGCTATTGAGTTCTTGAAATCCTCTAACAAGGTACCCTTAATAGGGTTTAACCCTTAACCGGGTATTGTAGTCATCCCTTAACCGGGTGATCCCTAACAGGATCGGTTCCTAACAAAACCTATTGTATCTGTCTTTAACCGGACAAGGCTCCTAACAGAGCGGACTTCCAAAGAGTTCAAAAACAAGCTTGTGGGTATTTATCCCCACCGTGGTTTTTCCCAGTTGGGTTTCCATGTGAAAAATATGTGTGTCATGTGTGATGTTTTCTTCATGTGATGTTATGATTGTTTTCTGATTAAGTGGTGATGCATGTTGATCTTGCTGTAATATGTACATCTTTGATGGTAGATTGCCTATTCATGCATTAGAGTGAAATGGGAATGAAGAGTTAGATTATATGAGAAGATAAGTGTCAACCGGTCTTTGCTTGTCTTAGTTACACTGGGTTTCGTTAGTTGAACTCTGTTGAAGGACCGATGCTGCTGTTTGTCTGTCAGTGCATAAGTGTTAGTTGACAAACCAGTTTAAGGTTGAGTTTTTGCCTGTACTAATTCACCCCCCCCTCTTAGTACCGGTTTGGTACTATTCGTTCATCATTAAGTTATCAATTGGTATCAGAGCATCCTCCAGGTCCTCTGTGTTGTAAGCTTAACCACTTGGGGGAAAGATCCTGTTGTAATGATGAAGAGGGAAGGTCCAAAGTTTAACAAAGAAAATTTCAGTATATGGAAAGACAGAATGAAGATATACATCAGAAGCATGGGTGCTCAACACTGGAGCTATGTTGAGAATCCCTATGTTGCCCCTACCGATACTCTCATCGATGATCAAAAGAGAGAGATACAGGAGAATGGGCTTCGGGCAAGTCATGGAAGCCCTAATCAGTAGCTTATCTAATATTGAGTTCATTGATGTCCAAGATAAGGTAAATCCCAAAGAGGTATGGGATGCTCTTGAAAATATCTATGGAGGTGATGAGCATGTAAAACAAGCTAAGGAAGAAATCCTTAGAGGAAAGTTTGAAGGCATGCGAATGGTTGAAGGTGAAACCATTCAACAGTATGGTATTAGAATCAAAACTGTTGTCAAAGATATGAAGAGTGTAGGTGGTAAAATGGAAGATTCCACTGTGGTAAGCAAAGTCCTGAGATCCCTATTGTCAGTCTATGAAATAAGGGTTGTTGCTATTTAGGAGCTGAGATCAATAGACAAGACTAAGGTATCTTTGGACTCCATCATAGCAAAGTTGACAGCCTATGAGCTAAATAGTTTTGATGGTAGTGTTCAAAAGACTAAATCAGCTTTTAGAGCTTCTATTGTACCATCCAATAAAGGAAAAGAAGCAAGCACTAGTGGTGAACCAAGACAGAGCAGAGTAATGGATGATGAGGAGTTTCTGATGGAATTTGAAGCTCTTCTTGCCAGGAAATTTCCAAAAGGAACTGGTAAATATAGAGGTAAGCTCCCTTTGAAATGTTTTTCATGTAACCGGATAGGACATATTGCTATGAACTATCCTAATAGTGACAACAAGGATAAACCGGAAAGATTTAGGAAATTAAAAGGAGGAAACTAGAGAAACTGTTTTGTTGCAGTTGATGAAGGTGTCACGGATGAGGAATCAGAAGATGAAGAGAATGAAGACATTGTGTTTGTTGCTGTAAAGGAAGATGTGTCAGACAAGAAGGCTCTTGTCTCCTGCTTTGATAATTCCAATGAGTGGATTATTGACAGTGGTTGCTCACACCATATGACTAGTGACCAGAGCAAGTTTCTATCCTTGGAAGAGTATGATGGTGGTGTGGTTCATTTTGGCAATGATGCACCATGTATGGTTAAAGGAAAAGGGTCCATCTCTCTGAATGGAAAGAGTAGTGCTGACAATGTGTATTGGGTTGATGGTCTCAGACACAACCTTCTGAGTGTTGCCCAACTGAATGATAGTGGCCTCACTCTGGAATTCAAGAATGGAATCTGTAGAATCAAAGGAAAAGATGGTGAATTGGCCACCGGCATGCAGACCAAAGGTAACCTATTTCATCTGAATGCAAATATAAGTACATGTCTTATGGCTAAGTTTGATGATAGCTAGATATGGCATAGGAGACTCTGCCATGTAAACTTTGATAACATTGTGAAGGCTAGTAAGATCAAGGCAGTTAGAGGGTTGCCAGTGCTAAGCAAACCAGATAATACCTTGTGCAGAGAGTGTCAATTGGGGAAAATGTCTTCCTCAACCTTTAAAGGTAAATCTTTCACTACTGACGACTTTTTTGATCTTGTGCATACTGATTTGTGTGGTCCTATGAAAACTAGAAGTGTGCAAGGTGATAGGTACTTCATGATTCTCACTAATGACTACTCAAGAATGATGTGGGTCACATTCTTGAAAGACAAGTCTGAAGCCTTTGTGAAGTTCAAAGCTTTCAGAGCATTAGTGGAGAAGGAAAGCGGTAAAAGGATCAAGTGTCTCAGAACTGATCAAGGAGGGGAATTCACTTTCAGTGAATTCAACAAGTATTGTGAAGAATTTGGCATCAAGAGGAAACTCTTTGCCTCCCAAACTCCACAATAGAATGGCCTAGTAGAGAGGAATAACTGGATTGTGGTTGAAGCAGCTAGAACCATGTTGATTCAAGGAAAAGTAGCTCACACCTTTTGGAGAGAAGCGGTAAGCACTACAGTCTACACAATGAACCGGGTACTCATCAAGAAAGGTAAGGATAGAACTCCTTATGAGTATTGGACCGGTAAGATACCTGTGGTTAGCTACTTTAGGGTATTTGGTAGCAAATGTTACATCAAGAGGAGTGAACATCAGGGCAAGTTTGAAGCTAAATGTGATGAGGGAATATTCCTAGGATATTCCACCAAGAGTAAAACTCTCGAGTGTTTCAACAATAGGACTCAGAGAATTATGGAAAGTATCAATGTGAGAATTGATGAAACCTCTGAGAAATCGGAGGAAATAGGCAGTGAGCAAGCTGTAAATGAACCGATTGCAACCTTCTAGGAACCAATTGTCAGTCAACCAAGTACCAGTAATAGTGTTCCTAAACCAGTGAATGTTGATACTGATGAAGATAAGGATGAAGAGGAAAAGCAAGAAGAACCAGTTAAGACTATTCCTCAGAATGTCAAGTTGAATCATGATCCTAAGTAGATCATTGGAGATAAGGATGCAAGAATCCTTACAAGAAGAAAGATCGAAGAAAACTCATGTTTGATCTCTGAATTTGAGCCTAAGTCATTCAAAGAGGCTCATAAAGATGAAGACTGGATCAAGGCAATGGAAGAGGAACTTGACCAGATAGAGAAAAATGGCACATGGTCCTTGGTACCCAGACCGAAACATAAAAATGTCATTGGCACCAAATGGGTGTTCAGAAACAAGCTGAATGAGGATGGCATAGTGATCAGGAACAAAGCCAGATTGGTGTGCAAAGGATATGCTCAAGAAGAAGGAGAAGACTATGGAGAAACCTTTACTCGTGTAGCCAGATTGGAAGGAGTTTGTATGCTTCTTGCATATGTAGCTTTTAAAGGATTCAAGGTATATCAAATGGATATAAAATCTGCATTCCTAAATGGTGTACTTGAAGAGGAGGTGTATATAGAGCAACCAGATGGGTTTTCCCTATCTGAAGATAGTGATATGGTGTGCAGGCTACATAAAGCCTTATATGGTCTAAAGCAGGCACCTAGAGCATGGTATGAACATCTACATTCCCATCTTGCGAAGATTAGATTTGAGAGAACAAGTGAAGATAGCAATATCTACTTGAAATCTGAAGGAGATTAGATCCTGATCTGTGAAGTTTTTGTTGATGACATTATCTTTGGTGGAGATGACAAGATGAGTCATGAGTTTGAGATGTCACTCATAGGGGAGATTAAGTTCTTCATTGGACTGCAGATCCAGCAGATGAAATATGGAATCTTTATCACTCAGTCCAAATATGTCAAAGAGGTGTTGAAGACCTTTGGCATGGAAGATAGAAAACCGGTTGGTACACCGATGGTGACCGGTTGCAAATTATCAAAAGAGGATGATTCTGCATTGGTTGATGAGAAGGAATACTGATCAATGATTGGTAAGTTGCATTATGTAGTGCATAGCATACCAGATATTGCACATGCAGTTGGCATTATTGCAAGGTTCCAAAAAAGTCCAAGAGAATCCCACTTGGTTGCAGTCAAGCGGATTCTTAGGTATCTGAAGGGAACAATTGACTATGGATTATGGTATCCATACAACAATGATTTCAACCTGAAAGTATTCACAGATGTTGATTGGGCAGGTAATGTGGATGATCGGAAAAGCACAACCAGTGGTGCATTCTTTCTTGGTGGTAGACTGGTCTCATGGATGAGTAAGAAGTAGAGTTGTATCTCTCAGTCCACAGCAGAAGCGGAGTATGTTGCAGCTTTCATGAACTGCACTCAGACAATCTAGATGAAGCATGTATTAGATGGCTTCAAAATCCCTGTATCTGAACTGATAAGTATATTTTGTGATAACAGAAGTGCTATCAATATTTCAAAGAATCTGGTTTTACATTCTAGAACCAAGCATTTTGAGCTTAAGTATCATTTCTTGAGGGAAAAGGTTCATAATAAAGAGATTGCACTAGAACATGTTTCCAGTAAGGAGCAGTTATCAGACATATTCACCAAGTCTCTCCCAAAGACTACATTTGTGTATTTAAGAGATGAATTGGGGGTATTGCCCCTTCAGGAGGTAAATTAAAAGTATTTGTTCCACATCAGTCAGGTATTGCATAGTCAATTTTTTTTTTGATTGATGTGTTGAAGGATGCTACTCCTCAGGGGGAGCAGCATAATGGAACAGGGATGTTTGTGCCTCCATTTTGGCATTGTTGTCAAAGGGGGAGAAGTGTAGTGGAGAAGATATTTGTAGAAATTGGGGAGAAGATGAGTTTACAGAAAGATATCTTTGTATATTGCCATCAATGCCAAAGGGGGAGATTGTTGGCATTATGTGAACCAGTATGAGGATATAATGATATTGTATGTTGTCATTGATGTCAATATGTGATATGAAGAGAGAACCAACATATGTGAGAACCGGTATATATGCCAAAGTAAAGCAATATATTTGTTCAAAGTGAACCGGCATGTCAAGGTGAACCGGCATGTAGTCATGGGAACCGGCACATGGAAGCATTGTATGACTACCGGTTGGTAGGTAGTTTCCACTTTAGGATTTTTGGTTGAAGTATCTCCAGCCTGTGTGACTCAATCGGTGATCTTTATGTGATGAAGCTAGTATGATAACGAAGAACAGATAGTGTTGACACGTAAGCCTTGTGCGTGTGAAGGATCTTGCATAAAGAAGAGTGTTCCTATCTACCTCGAGAATGTGCGAAGTCTGTAAACGATGATAACGTGTGATGGGTTATCAGCCACCATGAAATCGGTGGAAAACGAACGATGGAGAATGTCTTGAGATTGGATCAAGACTGTTGTATTCAATATAGTATGATCAATGGTTAGGATTGAACCATTTGAATTCCTTAACCTAACATGTTTAGGGTTTAGGGTTTATGGTATCGACATGTCTGTTGTCCTATAAGGTCGATGTTGCGATTCTTTCAGAGTTGTTGGCAAAAGTTGTGTGTGTGTATCTAAGAGAAGAGATACGTGATTCTTGTTAGACTAGAGGAGAGAAGTCATATCTGAAGAGTGTAAGTGTAGAAGGTGAAGAGGAGCTTAAGCGGATCTGCATTGGCATTGAGTGTTATTATCAGGTCATTGATATACCTGTTGATCTTTAACTACTTCAACAGTTGTGAAATCCCCTAACAGGGTAGCCTCAACCGGCTTGTTAAAAATCCTCTAACAGGGTAACTCGAAGCTACTGAGTCATTGATATCCTTTAGCTATTGAGTTCTTGAAATCCTCTAACAAGGTACCCTTAACAGAGTTTAACCCTTAACTGGGTATTGTAGCCATCCCTTAACCAAGTGATCCCTAACAGGATCGGTTCCTAACAGAACCTATTGTATCTGTCTTTAACTAGACAAGGCTCCTAACAGAGCAGACTTCCAAAGAGTTCAAAAACAAGCTTGTGGGTATTTATCCCCACCGTGTTTTTTTCCCGTTGGGTTTCCACGTGAAAAATATGTGTGTCATGTGTGATGTTTTCTTCATGTGATGTTATGATTGTTTTCTGATTAAGTGGTGATGCATGTTGATCTTGCTATAATATGTACATCTTTGATGGTAGATTGCCTGTTCATACATTAGAGTGAAATGGGAATGAAGAGTTAGATTATATGAGAAGATAAGTTTCAACCGGTCTTTGCTTGTCTTAGTTACACTGGGTTTTGCCGGTTGAACTCTGTTGAAGGACTGGTGCTATTGTTTGTCTGTCAGTGCATAAGTGTTAGTTGACAAACCGGTTTAAGATTGAGTTTTTTCCTGTACTGATTCACCCCCCCCTCTCAGTACCGGTTTGGTACTAATCGTTAATCATTAAGTTATTAGATGGTGTCTTGGAAAACTACTCATGTGTTTCCCTATCCATCAAAGATGGTGATGCCACAATCCAATCAAGTACATGCCCAAACAAATAAGAAAGTGGATGGTTTAAGTCACACACACTAAGATTTGACTTCTAGAAAGTGACAAGCCATAACTATGTGGAAATTGTTATAGAACAAGCTCCAAAGACAAAAATAATGCGACAACAAGAATGCATTGGATTTCATCAAGGAGGAGAGATAACCCCTCAAACGTGTCCTCCAAATCTGTAGTAGAAGACTAACAAACCAAATCCGATATACCAAATAGGAATCCATTTTTTAACCATAAATCTTAAAATATTGAATATGTCATCCAAATCTGAAAGATAATGATGATCTTGTTGATCAGGAATGATGGAAGTCTCAAATGACTCTGGATAGGAAGTCAATGGAAGTCAAGGTGGATCAACTATATTTGAAGAAGGATCAGGAACATCTAAAGCAACCTCAATTGAAGTGTCAAAAACCTCCAGAGGATCACAAACATGGGTTATCTTCTAGAAGAATGAAGAGGCACATTGAAATAAAAAATAGGATCATTTGGGAATGGATGACTATCACAATCTCCATACGAATCCCAAATGTGAGTCCAAAGAGCATGAGGACACTTAGAATCAACAAGTGACTCCAAAATGTCATCATCTATATGCATATAAATAACCCTAAAGACATAAGCCCTATTGTATTTCCAAACAAGATTCTGATGAGGTGTGCTAGGAAGAGGAACAAGATTATACAAATATGACAATAAATGAATCTCACTAAGATGAGTGATAATGAAATCATTCCATTTCCTATAATTCTCCTTCTCCAAGATAATCAAAGAATAATGAAATGTCGAACCTATTATAAGTTATGATGATTCATCAAAAATTACTCAAAGATAGAATCAACACATATATATATATATATATATAAACTCCCAACATCATAAAAAATAAATAGGCAATGAGAATGAAAATCAAGAAAAACACCTGAAGGAGTGATGATGGTGGTTGGGCCTGGGCGAGGCAAATGGAGGAGAAAGTGTGGTGGTTTGACATGATGTAGACAATGCTCCACCAATAAAATTTGCCAAAAAGAATATCACAGCCACCAATGATAAAGAAGAAGCTCCAATATCAAATTGCTCACCTCAAAAAAAGGGTCGGTCCGATGTGTGTGTCATCAATGTTGCTCACCTCAAAAAAAGAAGAATCTTCGATATCAAATTGCTCACCTCAAAAAAAGAAGAAGTTCATCGAGCCAATAGATGATGTCTGTTCATAGGAATGACTGCAGGACTCCAATAGGAATGTGGGTCAGGTAAAACCCTAACCCTAATCGTAGTTCTTAGCAAATACAGTGGTTGACCAATGAAATACAACTATTTGCAGTTGAAAGGAGAACGGGTCGGTAACAAGGAAATCACAATCCAATATTTGATATGGACCCCTCACCAATAGAAATAAACAGATCCCTAGCAAATATTACATAGACGACCTGAACAATATATCAAACACGCCAGATGACAATATATATCTTATGTTGGAGCAAGGCTCCCAAACCAAGATCACAACTACAACAAATTTCACAAAGACGGAGATAAATATGTCATCTTAAAGATAAATGATATTCTTAACATTATTTACAAATGTACAATAATTTTGATAAATAGGTAAGAGTCGTAGGTAGGAGATCACATGATATGAATATATGTCTCAACCAAATGCGAGGGTAGGTACAACTATGGTAATGCAAATATCAATGCACTTAGAAAATATTAAATGATAAATGTCTAAGTTGAACTTAAGCATGATTAAATAATATTCTTCAACAAACAATTTACTTTAGTGCCTATTTTTCCCTTAAAGTTATCCTTCCAAATCAATTGGCATATTTATATAAATAAAGGTTTTAATATGTTTTCCTTTATAAAATAATATTTGATTTTTTGAACACTCTTTAAGAGGAGGGTTAAAATTCTTATATACTCGGTGACTTATTGAAATTTTAATCGTGGGAGAAACTCTTGATGTCTTCCATCACATATAGTATTATTTTTTTTGTAAGCTAACAATGACTGGATAACCTTACAAAAGGGTAAAAGTATGTACCCTATAACACTTATTTTGAATACTCACATTTGTAACATGGTTGGCAAAAGACAAAAGTGAATATTGAGTTATAGCATGTGTTATTGGAACTACTTATATTAAAGAAAAATATAAGATATTACATACTTTATTGGGATCCTTATAGCTATGAAGATTATTTTTATAGAAAAATGATTTACCCATACTAGATATCCTACATAAATTTGAATCATCAAATCTAAATATTTTGGATATAAGGCACTTATTTGTAATGGGTGGTTGTTACCCTAATAAACTATCTAGGAAGAAATTTTGAAATGGATAATTATCTCGTTGATTGATTTTTTTATGATCATTAGTATATGTTTAGTATCATGAATACTATTTCCTTTAAATAAACATGATAAATTATTCAAACTTATAATCATGAAAATATCATATGATTTCCTTGCTAATGATCATTAGATTATCTTAATCAAATTAACTATATTCTAGATTTATGTAGGATACTTTATTTTCATTGAAAAATGACAAATACATATAATTAATCATGGTCTTATTATTTCACACCATCAATCAAATTTATTATTTTGTTACTGAAAATTTCGATGATTCTATTTTAGACTATCTTCAATAAATGGTGCAAGTGTTATTCCATGGATGGAGTATTACATTAAAAAAACTATATTCTATGATTTTTAATTAAAGCCCAAAATTCAAAAATAACACTTGAAAAGTTAATGTGGCTTTGTGTTGGCAACAACAATGAAGGAAAACTGAGCGAGGGGGGGGGGGGGTGGTGAATCAATTTTCACTAGATTCAACAATTTAATCACAATCTCAAATCTGGTCAACTGCGGCAAGAATAAAGATAAAGACAATAACAACAATAGACACAACACCAATAGTTTTGACATGGAAAATCCGGTTAAGGGAAAAACCACGGTGGGAACCTACCCACAATAAGATGATACTCTACAGTAGTATGTGTAAATATTACAATGGGGAATGCACATGCATTTAGGCATAATTCCTAGAGCTCACTGCTCAAAATACAATGACCCAGAAGGCTCCAACCCTCAGGTAAGGTTCACTACCTTACAATAATGTTTGGACTACAATCTGGTTTACATGAACTGCAAAGATAGCATCTGCTGACGCTTGATGACATTTTTGGTTAAGCACATTTGTCTTCTCTGCAACAATCTCTGCTCAATACACCATACCGAAAGATAAATTTGTTTGTTCGCACACATACATCACTATGATAATGCAGATACAACCACCATACCCTAATTATATGAATCTAATACCTATTTATACAAGTCATCAACCTTGACTACAAGGTCGGCTCAAACCCTCAACCCTTAATTACAAAATTACATCACACAATACATAAATAAACCACTAGACCAATATAGTTCCATAGACGACATAGCATAGACCTAAATCAAATTCTCGAACATGCATCACCACTAGAAATCTCACCAAGAACAACGACAACACACTACAACACTAAAAATACTGCATAACATGAAGAATATCACTAGACCCAAAAGATCATCAATAATGTGCACCATGATAAATGTGGACCACCAAAATAAATAGGATACGATTAGGAAACACCAAAAAGCACGTTAGAACCATCTGCAATAGCTACACCAACACCACTTAATCAAATATTTATTGATCAATAGGCTAACACTCAAGAACACTTAATAACAACAATTCGAACTAGAAAGATAACTTGCAGAGCACCAAATCATGAACCATATGAAATGTAGATACACATGAACATGCCAAATACTCTCCCAGATCCACAACTCAAGATATGATCATACCGGAGCATAACGGATCAAATACCAGAACACTGCAATACTGAACACTGAAAATTGATCTTCATACCAGAATCCACAACTCAACCAAAACACCACATAGCATCATGGAATCAATAAAGAATGAAATATCTCTAGTTGATTCAGTATCCCAAGTAGATAAACCAACCAAATCAACTTACTGCAATCACTGAATCACCAAACACATCAAAGCACAAGAATATGTTGACATCAAATACAACAACATATCCTAGCAACAACAATATCCAACACTTTGAAGATTTATAAAAACGTTCCAACTGGATACAAGTGTAAAAGTACCAACTTAATATATGATGGCTATAGTTATTCTACTCTTACCAACAAAATTCATTTCCAAATAGAGAAAAATATATTTGAAGATCATGGGCACCTCACTCGAGCAAAATTATTTCATCATAAAATTTATCTTTGGTTATATTCAAGTGAAATTATACTATGATATAATAATATATATTGGAATCTTAACCATCACATATCAAAACCTCTATGAAGTGATTGGTTTTAAGGTGATACCATTCAAGGGGGTTGTAAATGACACCACCTAGTGGATAAATCTTGGATGCAAGACCTAATAGACATAACATAAGACCCTTAGGAATTCTATCATTTGAATTTATATCAATCCTTTACCTTAGGTGATGCCATTTAAGGGGAATCTGCATATCAATGACACCACCTAGTGTCTACATCCTTATAAATGTATTTGTCTTCAAGCATAAACAAGTCCTAACAAACATAACATAAGAGCACTAGGTATTAGTAAGTCCTTTGCTCATTTTTAAGTCCTACACACATATTGTAAATTCTTCTCTCTATAAATCATCCAATTGTAAAAGCATTTTATTAAATAATACCTATGAGCACTATATAATGAACCTGGGGAGAAGCCAATTTGAGGGGACCCTGGCTCAAATAATTTCTTTTATAAGACCTCGTAGAATGGTTTTTTAAATAGTAGTGTTATCAATTATGACAAGATGACTTTCATCTAGTTCAAAATACATGATCTTCATGTTGATATATATTTGTGTCCTTATTTATCACCACCAAAGAAGACCTACATTACAAGAGCACTTCCCTTTTTTTTTTATGAAAAATTGACATTTGATGCCCCCTACTAAATATAAGGGAGAGTGTTAGAACATAATGTTATTAAAGGTCATACCCTAATGACATTTATATATTATTCTAGTATGCTATAAAATATATACCATTTAATAATTAATAATCTTATAACAATTAGATTATTAATTATTTATGAATGGTTTTTTAAATAATAGATGTGACTAATATCCCTTAAGATATTTTGATGTACCCTTTCTCCTATATTTAAGAAGGTTCTCTCTCATTTGAGAGTGTGAATATGGAGATTTTATGGTGATCTATATCACTATACACATAAGGTGTTGTTGGCCATGTAGAAGTTAGGAGAAGTGTAGTCTATTTTTAATAGCCAATATATTGTAAGTGTTTTAATAAATGATATGTAATGGGGTTTTTTATCCAAAAGGGTTTTCTTCATTTATATATTGTGTAATGTGTAAAATCTATACTTGTATTATTCTCATTTGAGATTGGAGATTGTGTGAATTTTTCTTTAAGCCGAGTGAGTGAGACAATATCCTTCTAGGGAATATAATTTTAGACTAGAGAGGGAGTAGAAATCATTTTGCTCACAAACTAAAAAAATAAAGATAATAACAATAGGGATAGTTTGTACTAGCTCAACTTTTGTTGAGAAGCTATAGTTCATTGCCCTCTACCATATCGTCAATCATTATCCTTTCTCCTAAGTATAGATTCTCATTTTATTTATTTCATATTTTCTTTATAATTACTAGTAACCTAAGATCCCAATTTCTAACATTTCTCCAAATCCCAGTTCTCTTTAAAACCAACCTCTTGTCCAAGGTGACCAAGGCGATCACCCAAGGGAATGACGCCTAATTTTGAGCTCTCCCACAATGTACAATAACCTTGTTTTAAATTAATTATTTGAATTCTAGTCTCTAGAATTTATTTGTTCATAGAACCTCTCCAAGAAACATCACCATTCAATAAATATAAATCCTAAATGGTAGTTACAATTATTTCGTAACGTAAATTTTCTTGCTCAATTGGCAATTTTTCCACAGCCATTATTATACAAACAATTCAAAAAAATGGTTTTTAAATTGAAAAATAATATAAAAAACCAAGTACCATTAGTTGTTCACATCACAAATTTCAATTCCCTACACAATGTATTGCTAAATGCTCAACTTGAGGGTTTTTCCCCTATTCTTGGATAAAATAATAATTGTAATACAATCATAACTTCCATTAGTTGTATTGTCATCACCCACACAAACCATTGGTTATTTTGTGTTTCATGTATACTTAACCTTGAACTTAGAGCTATTATATTTTGGGACTAGAAAGAAATAATGTTAACCTTTGGTTAAGACAACTTTATATTATCTTATTCTATAATTATTATTTTCTTTCTATGCACAACATCAAGCACCATGTTATTTTCTTCTTTCTATGCACTACATCAAGCACCATATGATTACTAGTCATTTTTCATGTTTAAGACTTCTCTAGTAAACTAGATTACATTACAGAAACACCTTGATCATATTTTACACTAAATTGTCATGTTATATGTGTTATCTTCCCACCTCACTTATGCCAAGTGCCTAGTCTCATCTTTGATATTTACATATTATTTATATGTTTACTCTTTAAATTACAATTTATTTATATTCAAGTATATTAATAAAAGTTATGTGCTTCAATTTACATTGTCATCTATCTATACATCATGAATAGATTGAGGTAGTTTTCTTGACCCTCTTTATAAATAGAGATAGATACTATAAATTGATGACTCAAAACCCTTACCTCTCCATAGGGATAATATGTATACACCCAAAATAGTTGAGTTGCTAAATTTGCATACACTAATGATTCTTCAAACTCCTATTTTCAAATTTGTGTTCATAAAATTTTGTTATTCCAGCTCAATTGGTTGTTTTTCACTTATCCTCAATTTTACTCTAATCGAGTAATTAATCATGTTCCAATGTTCACATCAATGAGCTAGACCTTGATGCTTGTTAAATTCTGTGAGAAGCAAGAATCGAGCCAGGATCTGATGTCGGTCATAGATCACATGCAACTCCAAGCAATGGATGATCGAAGATCAAAATAGCTGAATGAAGATAAATCTGATATGAGAGAAAAATAGAGATAAAGAAGAGAATTTAGAGAAGACTCTCACCGAGCTATCACTTAACTAGTGAAGGTGAGAGTATATTGCTTATTATATAGAAAAATAATAGCATATACAACCAAGAGGTGCATTAACTCCCACCTCCATAAAAAGTGGGAGGTTTTACCTACTACCCCATAAAAGGTGGGAGGTTTTTACCTACTTGGTAAATGTCAAAACATGTAGCATAACCTCCTTACATGAAAACAAAAAAGGAGTTATAAGAGGTGGCACATAAGGCCAAAAGAGGGTGAGAAACCCAACTACCCCATAACCCACTTAGGAAATGACAAAATAGTGGTTATGAGAGGTGGCACAACAAGCCAAAAGAGGGTGTGTAACTCAACTACCCATGTGAGGTGGAGAGTTACACATGTAGCTAATGTATTCCACCACGTGTCCTCATATTAACCACACCTAATAACCTAAGCAAGCTTAATAATATATGTGTAGGAAAAATAAATACCCCCTAACATAAGGAAAATAAAAAAACCTACACTAACACCCCCCCTTAAGCGTAGCTTAGGTGGGTGAAAAGATGGGTCCCAACAAATGAGGCCATGTTAGGTACCCATGTACATAAATATCGCCCCACAAAGAAGAAGCCCCCCATAAGAGGAATAGACCCCCCTAAATAGAGAGAGAAAGAATGAAGGACTAAGAAGCCCCTCCTGAAATAGACACCTTTTGCATCCCAAGCAAAGATCGCAAATGAAGGAACTTGCTTTCAGTGAAAGGTTTGGTGAAGATGTCCGCAGTTTGCTCTGATATAGAACAATACTTAAGATCAATGATGCCTTCCTGAATGAGCTCCCGAATATAGTGCATATGTATCTCAATGTGTTTCGTCCTCTGATGATGAACTGGATTTCTTGAGATCTGTATAGCACTCTGATTATCACAAAAGATGATGGTAGGCTTTCTAACTGGAATACCAAGCTCAGTAAGAATATTTTGAAGCCAAATAGCCTCAGTGGTGGCATTGACTGCCCCTCTATACTCGGCCTCTATCGATGAAAGAGCAATTGCAGACTGCTTCTTGCTCGACCAACAAACTGGACCAGAACCAAGTGAGAAGCAATACCCAGAAGTAGACTTGCTATCCTGAGAATCACCTGCCCATTCTGAATCTGTATATCCTACCAAGTCAATATCCACACCTGCTACATACTGAATTCCATAATTGTGAGTACCCTGAATGTAGTGGAGGATCCGCTTAGCTACTTTCCAATGCAACTCATGTGGCTCCTACATGAATCTAGAGACCATGCCCATAGCATAAGAAATGTTGGGTCTCGTATGAGTCAAATAAATGAGGCTTCCAACAAGCTGTTGATATAAAGTGCCATCAACCAAGGGTGAAGAGCACTTAGCCTCAAGTTTGACCCCTGACAAAAATGGAGTAGGTGTAGGCTTACAATCAGCCATGTGAAATCTGGAGAGCATATCAAGTGCATACTTGGGTTGTCCAAGGAAGATTCCTGAAGATGATTGAGTGATCTCAGTTTCCAAGAAGTAATGTAGAAGACCCAAGTCTGACATCAAAAATCTATCATGTAGAGAAATTTTCACTGCTTTGATGGTGGATGAGTGACTCCCTGTGAGTAACAAGTCATCAACATAGAGAACCAGAAATGTGAGAGTTTCATCCTGTTGCAAAATGTATACGTTCGGATCAGAATGGCACCGAGTGAAACCAATTGTCAGAAGAAATGAGTCCATCTTGGCATACCAAGCTCAAGGAGCCTGTTTGAGGCCATAGAGAGACTTTCGAAGTCGACACACAAGTGAAGGATCCTGAACAAACCCCTGTGGTTGCTCCATGTAGATTTCCTCCTGAAGGTCACCATGAAGAAATGCACTCTTCACATCCATCTGATGAACTTCCCAACGATGGGCTGCAGCTATAGCAAGAACAAGTCGGATGGAATTCATCTTAGCAATTGGAGCAAAAGTCTCAGAGTAATCAACCCCTGGAACTTGGGAAAAACCTTTTGCTACCAAGTGAGCCTTATACTTATCAACCAACCCATCCACTGCAAATTTTGTTCGATAGATCCACTTGCATCGAACAAGTTTCCTTCCCTTAGGAAGAGGAACTAAATCCCATGTGTGATTCCTTTCCAAGGAATTGAACTCTTCTTGCATTGCAGCATCCCACTCAGGAACACCTGAAGCTTCTCGAAAGGACTGTGGATCAGAAGCTGAAGCAATGAAGAGATGTGGAGCTTGCTGAAATTGTGACCTTGTTCTTCTAGTATCTAATGGATCACCAAGCCAATCTCCTGCTGACTCAAAAGTTTGTCGAGCCCAAAGAGGCATTGAGGCTGGAGAGTCTGGGGGAGAATCATCAGCCTCTGAATGATGACTATGAGAGGAATGTGAATCCTCATCATCACTGTCACCATCTGAAGTAGAGGAAGAAGACTCCTCATCAAGATTAGGAGGATTAAGATCCTCTGAAGAACTGTCATCATAATGCAATTTCTCCAATGTGATAGTGGATGGAGAGGTGGTATGAGAAGAACTAGAAGAACTCTCCTCAAAACAAACACTCCTCTCAATGAACAACTCATGAGTAGTGGGATGGAGAAGCCTATACCCTTTGACATCATCTGGATATCCAACAGATATGCAAGGCTTACTCTATGGATCCATAGCCTTGTATTTTTCAGCTGGAATGTGGGCCCATGCAAGAGAACCAAACACTCTAAAGTGTTTAACTGTGGGTTTTCGACCAGTCCAAGCTTGAAAGGGAGTTACCCCCTTCACAGCTTTATGAGGAACTCGGTTCTGGATGTAACACGCATAGTTGATGGCCTCTGCCCAATACTGAGGTGCCAAAGACTTGGAGTGAATCATACAATTAGCCATCTCCTTCAAGGACCTATTCTTTTGTTCTACTACACCATTTTGTTGAGGACTGTATGGAACTGTGTGCTGCATGTTGATACCTTTTGAAGCACAAAATTGTTCAAACTGATTATTAACATATTCACCCTCATTATCTGTACGCAGAATCTTGATGAACTTCCCAGATTGTTTCTCTGCAAAGGCTTTGAAATCTAGAAAGTTTTCAAAGACTTCAGACTTTTGTTTGAGAAAGTAAACCCATGTATATCTGGAAAAGTAGTCAATAAATGTTAAGACATATCTAGCCTTGCTGAAGGATGGTTGTGGAAATGGTCCTGCCAAGTCACTATGTACCAACTCCAATAGTTGTGTAGCTCTCCAAGCTTTACCTTTATCATACTTCTCCTCTGGATGCTTACCAAGAATGCACCCCTGGCAAACTCCATCAGAAAATTGAATAGAAGGCAACCCTGAAACCATTTCTTATTGACTGAGTTGTTGCAAGTAATGGCAGTTCAAGTGGCCAAACTGTTGATGCCACAAACAACTCACCTCATCTGCATGAGTGAGTAAAACTGTCGAAGGAGATTCAGGAACAAAGTGAGAAAACTGATATAATCTAGAATGATGATATGCTTTTCCCACAGCAACAGTAGACCCATTATGCATTTCACTGATTACCACTGCATCTGGTGTGAACTCAACTCGCTTGCCAGAACCAGTGTGAGTGATCTGATAAACAGATAGGAGATTAGTTGATAAAAATGGAACACAAAGGACATCTTGAAATGTTCCTTCACCCACATCAACAGACCCTCTCCCATGTACTTCAACAGGAGTGTCATCACCCATTAGGATGGAAGGCATAGAACATGGCTCTAAAGATGTGAAATCATCTTCTGAAGAAGCCATGTGGTGTGAAGCACCTGAGTCAATTATCCAAGAATTTGGTTGTGAAGCAATAGCAACTAGGGCCTTACCCTTTCCTTTCCCCTTACTCTTATCTGTCCTTAGAAGATCCTTCTGATGAACTCTGTTTGACTGAATCAGGAACCTTGATATTATTCTTTTCAAGAAGATTTGAAAGGTGATCAATTTGTTTCTTTAAACACTTATGTTCATCATGACCAGGCCTCTTACAATAAGAACACTTGACCTTCTCCTTCTTAGGTTGTTCACCTTTTGATGAAGAGGTCTCATTGTCTGCTTTTGAAGTAGCAGATTTCTGATCTTTCTTCTTCTCTCCTTGGTTCTTTTGTTTCTTATCTTGCTTACTAGACCCTTTCTATTCTTTTGTGCCTTGATTTACAACTAAGGCATGTGACTTAGAGGGCTTTATTGTACCCATTTGAACCAATTTGTCCTGCTCCCTAGTGAGTTCTGCAGCAAAATCATCTAAAGAAGGCATTTTGAATGTGGTACCTAGGGCACATTTGGTAGCATAGAATGTAGAAACAAACACTGAATAGTTAGGACCAAGCTTAGAAAGAATACTCAAGATCAGTTGCTTATCATCTTTCTTAGTTCCACACTATTCCAACTGCAATCTTATAGACTTAAGTTTAGTGAAGAAGTCTTGTATAGTATCAAAATTGGTTGGATTCAACCCTATGAGTTCATTCTCCAATTGATGACCTCTTAGTTCATCCTACTTACCAAAGAGGTTTCCCAAAGTAGTCCATACTGCATTTAGTGTGGTAGCAGATTCAATGTGAAAAAGAAGGTCAGGAGAGACTAACATGCACAATGTACCAAAAGCTTTATCACATTTATTAAACCATTTAATCTTTTCTGCAGCATCTTGAGGTTCAGTTTCAAGACCCATAGTAACACGATGATATCCATGTCTTTTCAGATATATTATCATCTTAGATTTCCATTCAAAGTAATTATATGGTGTTAAAAGTGGAACTGTAGATGCATCCATGATAGCAGAAAAGAAGATTGCAAAGAGTCAAGAAGAGTGCAAGAAAGAAGACACAAGAGACACGCCCCCTTTTCACTAGTCTTTGAAATCACCCCCCCCAAATATTACAAGGTTGACACTTTATAATTAGTGCATTTACAAGGCTTTTATCAGATTACAATGCTTTCTAAGGCTTTAATGGCCAAAATAGAAAGTTTAAATACATATAAATTTAACACAAAATCTGAAAAAATTAGCCTTATAGCTGCTCAATGTATCTTAATACCTTTCCAACAACTATTCGTTTTTGTAAAATAGAGTTGTGAGAAGAAAGATATGATCTATAGAAGGGGAAAAAAAAAACATGCAACTGATTCAACCTGCAATATCTAACAAAGAAGGGTAGAATATTTCAATAAGACCTACAATTATGAAGAGTGCTCATTTCCAGCTTTCCGTCAAGTACTCATTTGCAAAAAACTGACACCCGAGGCAAAAGTTATGCAACTTTTAAGAAAGGTTGCTGAATTTCCCTGATAGAAAAACGGCTTAAGCCTTGTTGAAATTCGATTTCTGCAAAAATTATTAATTTTCTAGAAAAACCCTCCAAAACCTAGAAGTTTTTCGATGTTGGGAACAAAACCCAAAAATCTTTTTTTTTGAAAATGAACAGAGGTTAGAACACTAGGGCCGAATTAAAAATAGCTCTAGTAAAATATTTCACTCTGATTTTTTTTACTGTGTTCTCCAAACTCTGAATTTGGTGAAATAAAAGTCACTTATGATTTTCACAAGCCTTCTGGACACTCTAAAAATGCTAAAGAAGCCTCCAATATTACCAAAAATGCTGCAATCACCCAAATCTCAAATAACACATATATAAAACCAGATTTAACTAGAAGGTTATTTTCCTTTAAACTATTCTGATTCTCCAGATCACACTAAAATGCAGGAGAAGAGCATACTTGGTTTTTAAGAAAAATATTAGCTATCTAACAATCTCAAATCTCTCAAATAAATCAGAAAAGCAATGAGTTATACCAGACAACACGACTCTGATACCATGTTAAATTCTGTGAGAAGCAAAAATCGAGCCAGGATCTGATGTTGGTCATAGATCACATGCAACTTCAAGCAACGGATGATCGAAGATCAAAATAGCTGAATGAAGATAAATTTGATATGAGAGAAAAATAGAGATAAAGAAGAGAATTTAGAGAAGACTCTCACCGAGTTATCACTTAACTAGTGAAGGTGAGAGTATATTGCTTATTATATAGAAAAATAATAGCATATACAACTAAGAGGTGCATTAACTCCCACCTCCATAAAAAGTGGGAGGTTTTACCTACTACCCCATAAAAGGTGGGAGGTTTTTACCTACTTGGTAAATGTCAAAACATGTGGCATAACCTCCTTACATGAAAATAAAAAAGGAGTTATAAGAGGTGGCACATAAGGCCAAAAGAGGGTGAGAAACCCAACTACCCCATAACCCACTTAGGAAATGACAAAATAGTGGTTATGAGAGGTGGCACAACAAGCCAAAAAAGGGTGTGTAACTCATCTACCCATGTGAGGTGGAGAGTTACACATGTAGCTAATGTATTCCGCCACGTATCCTCATATTAACCACACCTAATAACCTAAGCAAGCTTAATAATATATGTGTAAGAAAAATAAATACCCCCTAACATAAGGAAAATAAAAAAACCTACACTAACAATGCTCAATCTTCCTAACTTTATTTTACCTTTCTATTGCCACTTGTGTTGGAATGACCACAAATCCAATTTTAACTTAATTAATGTGAAAATTTTGTCACCATGCATATTTTGACATGAATGACGTGTCAAAAATGAAACCAAATAATATTAAAAATCTCTCATCCTTTGATGTTCAAACTTAACCTTTAGGATTTCTACCATCAAAACAAATCAGTCTTCTTATATTTATTGGAAATCTTTAGATTAATATAAACATTATTTAGAATAATCATTAGAGCAACTTAACCAAACCATTCCTATACTGAGTTGAATATATCTTGCAAATTTAGGAAGGGAATGTCTACCACCCCTGGAATGCTCATCACTTTTGGTTTGCTTGCAACTCCTATAATTATTGCTACTTCTAATTCAAACTCTCTATTGTTAGCACAAAATGATTCATGCTTTGCGAGGTCAATTTTTCCCCTAATACAAAATCATTCATTCCTAATGATTGTGAAGCTTCTTGTGCTTCCTCTCCTAGGCCTAATGCAAGAAAACCTTGTACAAATATTTCTTATATTGTCGGTGTTCCACACCATTCATCTAGTCATGTTCATCCTTCCTTCTAGGGTAAACTGCAAGCCATTCCCTACTCTTTGTCTTCCCATGTTGTCATTTATGGATAGGAGGTGGTGGATAAAGATCATTTTAAAACATGTCAAACCCTCATCCACAAATTCAATTGTTTAAAGCCTTCCCTTCCAAAATTTAAATAAATGGGTTTTAGATTTGTAGATGCCTCTCACAAAGGACGAGATTTACCTTTGCCCCTATGATAGGGGATTTTTCATTGCATCATTCCAAACAAAATATGATTGATTGTGATTGCTAGAGTGTGGAGTTTCATTTTGGGGTTGACACTCCCTCCACTCAAACCATGGTTTCCTTTATTCAACCTTTTAATTGATCCTAAATTATTGTTCCTATTTTAGTTATATTGTTTGATCTCCCTCTTCAATTTTTCCAAGTTTCTATTTTCAAAACTCTTGATTATTTTTTCCAGGAGGACACTTCATTAACAAACTTTGGCCATGCTACTACATTTGCTCACATTCTTGTGTATATTGAGACCTCCATGGAATTTCCTAGGAATATTATCTTTCTCGGGAAGGATATATCATGGACTCAAAGACTTGAATATGAGGTTCTTTCCTTTCAATGCAAGAGATGCTTTCGTATTGTACACTTTGCTTCAAATTGCCTTTGCTCTCAGCACAAGAATGGTGAAGCGCATTGGTGAGGAATGACCTACATGAGCAATTTATTTTTAATGATTTTGATTTTGAAGATGATGAGTCAATTGAAGTCCCTATCCCTAAGGTCATTGAGTCTTTAAATATTTCTCTTGATAGGTCATCTTCTAAAGGCCAAATTTTGGTTGCTCCATTTTTAGAACCTTTGGTGTCAAGCCTTGAGTCTTATAGATTAGTTATGTTGGAAGCTTGGATGTTTCCTTTAGTGCCTACAAGGGCTCAATGTAGGGCTTTAGTAGAGGTTGGCCCTTTTCTCTACCCTCATTTTCAACCTTTGGATAATGATTTTTCATAGAATATTGTTAAAAGGAGAAAGGGAGGTCTTCCTAAACATTAACTTGGTTGCAAAAGTGTAAAATGTTTCAAGTCATTTCAAAACTTTCTTGTTGTTGGGAGACAACTTGGCTATAATGTCACAATTGTCTAGTTTTACATTGAGTGTGTCCATTTATTGTATACGATTTTGGGGCCACTTAAAGACCCATTTTATCAGTTTAATAAAAATTGTAAGATCCTTGATCAATGCACCATGCAAATATTTTTAACCTTTCTTCAATTCTTAGTGAGCTATCATTTTGTGAAATAATTCAGATGCATCCTATTTATGGAGTATCTGAATAAAGTAGCATTATTTTTATCATATTACCACATTTAACATTCATAAACTAAACATGACACTTAATGGTTGAAGCAAGAAGATTTTTTATTGATTTAAGATGTCAAAATATAAATAAGTTGCAATGATAGACTGTTGTAATAACTTGGAGATGTACAAAGATACATAAAGTAATTTTTGACCTTATAGTAACAAGAAAAAACATTTATCATAGAACAGATGTCCACCCCGCAAGTTAGCAATAAGCTTTGTCCATTATTCTACTCCAAATCTAAATGTAGTGTAAGTGTTATTCCCATGTTTTACTGTAGAAAACCAAACCAATAATGTGAAATGCTAACACTAATTATATATGCAAATGATTTTCCTTGAAATGGAGACTTAGCCTCTTAGCTAGCATAAAAAACCCTCACACCAATAACAAACTTCCTACATACATTATCATCTCCTCCAAATATGATATCATCGATAGTACCTTTTTTGATATTTTGCTATGACAAATACCTATCAAACCTTGCATACCAAGATCTAGTAGCTTGCTTGAGTCCATACAACTCCTTCTTCAACATGAAAACCATATCTAGATCTTTTGATAACTTGAACCCCTCTAGTTGTTTAATTTATACTTTTCCTCAAGTTCTCCATTCAATAATGTTGACTTGGCATTCATGTGATATACTTTAAAGTTCTTATGAGTTGCAAATCCAAGAAACATCCTTATTGCTTTCATCCTTGTTAGTAGAGAAAATGTCTCCTCAAAATCTATGCCTTCAACTTGTGAATAACCTTTGTAGACCAATATTTCCTTGTTTCTAGTGACTTTTTCATCTTCATTTAGCTTGTTCTGGAATACCCACTTGGTTCCTATCACATTTTTGTCCACTACTCTAGGTACGAGCTCCCATGTCTGATTCTTTTTTATTTGACTCAACTCTTATTCCATTACTTGTATCCAACTCTCATCTTTATTAGCTTCTGCATAGGCCTTTGGCTCAACTTGAGATAGGAAACAATAATTTTCTCATCTACTAGATTATGCAAGTCTTCTTCTTTTCTAAACACCTTTTCTCTTGTCTATACTATGAATCTTACCTAAAATTTAATACATGCTTTTTATATTTTTCTTGTTAATTTCATACTAGTAAATGCACATTCACATAGTCACGTCCTTCTTTACCTAAACAACTAAAAAAAATAGACTCAAGCTAGGCATAATGTGTTTCATTTTGATTAACTCAATCATTTTATCTATCCCCTCTTTACATATTTTTGTATGCCAATAAGGAGTATTAATAATAAGCTTACAACCCTCCTTTAACTAAATCACATGCTCCTACCTACCATTGTCAAAGTGAGTTTTGGAAGAAATCAAACACTAGACAACCAATGTAAATTTATACTTTTCAATATGCTCTCCATCCTCTTTGTCATCACGATCATAGATGCACCATTAAACATACCTCTTAAGACTACCTTCTTACTGTCCACACTAAGCTTCAACAACATAGTTTGAAAATTTTGAGTATTTTCCCATTGAGTGAAGCCACTAAACTCCTAAGATGACATTTGTATGCCCCAATGTCTACCACATAGAAATCATTCCTAACTATATAGTTTGTTCAATAGAAGTTTTCATTGATGTCAAAGTTGAACAAAAGTTTTCATTGATGTCAATGTACCAGTTACACGTTGTCTTTGATGATATAGCTCATTGATCTTGTTGAATCTGAAAGAGTGAAGACTTATGGTAATGGCATGTCATGGAAAATCATTTGTGTAGGGACTGAACTTATGTAGTCTTATTGATTGATATGACTATGAAATTAGATGAAACATGAGTTGATGAAATAGTTTGCAAGTCTGTTCCAGAATATTTGATATTGTTATCTTAGACAATGAGATTATTCCTAGCAACCTGAAGGAGGTTTGTATATTCTATTTGAATAAGCACAATGAATTGCAATTTGAATGGTGATTATGCCTACACAAGTATTATTAATATCCATAATTTTTAGAATCCTATATTAGAAGGAAGTGTTTGGTTCACCTATCTATTTCTATAGTGTTGATAGACTCATATTGTGTTATAAAACATTATAATAGTTGATTTGAGTGTGGGTTACCAGAAATTTAAAATAAATGTTCTCTATAATTAGTTTGAATTTTGTCTCAATCTGCATGATAGGTTTCTCTAAGAAGATGGATGTGAGTTGTTTACGCCAAACCTATTGCATGGTTGATGTGGCCAACCTGCAATAGAATTGAAGCATGTGCATCTATTGATAATTAGGTGAGGATAATATTGTGGAGCATATTAAGCTTCCCTATGAAGTGTATGGATTTTTCTCTTGTATTGGTCTATGTATGGGTTAATTAGGACCTAGCCAACTACACATTTTGATTAAATAAATTGCATGGCCGACTTGTAAATTATGTAACTATATATGTGGTAAACCTATGTTCATAATTGTAATTAGAACTCATATATATGAGTGTTTTAGAATCATTTGTATGTATGTAGTTGAATGGTAATGTACTTCTGAGGATACAAGTTCATATCAAGCAAGAAGGAGAATGAATCAGATGGGGAATTCCTAATTCAAGTGTGCCTATATCAGAAAACATCCTATGAGGAGAAATTATTTAAAGTTTAAACTAAGGAGTAAGTAGTGTCAAAGGTCCTAACCTTATCTCTCATATTGTTGAGATTGAGGTCTTATCTTCTAAGTTGTAGCTCAGACCTAGGAAATTGAGATTGGTGTCTCTAGTGGATTAGTGCTCATAGTAATTCAAGGGAATCGATGTCTCTAATAGAATGGTGCCAAAAAAATTACATAAATGATGATTTTTTTGTGAGGCTGGATTTGGGCAGTAGATCCAAGTAGTTGTTATCACCATGGTTTCTCCTATATCCTACGTTTTCCTTCAAAATTTGGTGACCATTATGTGTGTGTTCATTTTATTAATGATTCATTGAGTTACATATGATATTAGATTTTTATTTGAATAATTTATTTATGGTAATTAATGTTGGAGAATAAGAAAAATTGCAAATGCGGATTCCCCCTGGCCCCTCTCAATATAATTTATACCCTATATAGTTGCCTAGGGGAATATCTAGCTAAGGGACTCATTTGGAATAAATCATGTTGAAGGAATCTACTACTACTACATTGAAGCCATCAAAGTCCTCTACCTATAGGCCCCTCTTAGCCACAAAGGTTGAATCAATAAAATTGTGAGTTTCCCCACTATCGATCATAACTATAACTCACTACCATTGTAAAACTCTACTTACCTTGAATAATTATATCTATGAGTACCAAAAAGGGTAGAAATGGTTCCTCCCTTCTTTTTATCTGATGTGTGCTCTTCCATATCTAAATATGTCATATTTGAATCATCATGCACATGATCAATATCTCCTTCTACCTTCTCTTCCTCCTCACCATTTAAAACCACCTCAATGTAATGGCCCTTCCCTTTACTCAAGCATCCATGAACTGGCTCCCAAGATTCTTTGCAACTAAATCATAGCTTTTTCCTAGGTAGTTCATTTTTAGCCTCATCCTCCATGGTCTTCTTAGGCTACTACTTTTGGAAAAAATATATCTTTCTTAGAAACGGCTTAAACTGAAATTTGTTTTTAGGAGTTTAACTCTTCATGTTTATAACCCTCTTGATGGAATATTGCAAGGTATTAGGATCAAATGCTTTGACCCAACCATAAAGTAGTTCATACAATCCCTCCATGAGCACAACAATTAATCTATGCTTCGAGACCACTATGACCATAACTGAAAATTTGTGGAACTCTAATATGTAGGAGTTAATAGACCCCACCTATCCAAATTTGTCAACTCTTATAAATATACTTTGGAATACTTCCTATCAAAAATTTTAATTAACCTCTAAGTGAAATCAACATAAGAAGTGAAACTATCATTCCCTAAGGTCACTAACCAATGGTACCACCACTTGTGAGCTTCTCCATCTAAATGGAATGTGGTTAACTTAATTGTATTCAAGTTTGTCACGAGGTTAAGCTGAAAATAGGTGTCTAATTTTTTCACCCATGAATGTGCAATACACTTGTTTGAACCATTGTACATAGGAAAGATTACCTTAACCACCTTGCATTATAAATATTTGTTGTGTGTTTGTCCTCTCTCCTTTGGATCTATTTTTGTATTTTATTTGGCAAGGACATAGATCACAGAAATCTTTGGCCAATGATTGATATTCCCTCAAATAATTTGTAAAACCTTCACCACCTTCCTATTGTCTTATTGGTCCCCTCGATGGTGACTCAAAACATTTAGGTATTAAAGTCCTAGGAGTGGTTTTACTAGTTGCTCTAGAGTTATTTACTAAAATATTAGTATTACTCCCTTGTCCATGGTTGCCATCGTTTCCATTACTACCATTTTTTTCATGATCATCTTGATTCCTATTGTTTGTATTCATGACCTTTCCATCATTTGAGTTACTAACTACACCTTGTCCTCTTTCTAGATGACTTAATATTTTCATGATATTGGGGTTTATTTGCTCATTTCTATCACTCATTCGTCAAATTTTGAATATGAACTAAGGATGCCTCTATTTCTCCTATAAGTGATGAAATATATATCATTTGAATTCATTAAATAATTTCAATCATCAAAGTTTGTTTCAAGATCCAACTAGGCTAGCAAGTGATCTTTCTTTGATACAACTATAAGATCCCTAATCAATACATCATACAAAAAAAATCACCTTTCTTCAATGTTTAGTGATTTGGCATTTTGTCAAATAATTCAGATGCATGTTATATGTGGAGTTTTTTAGTGAACTAGTAATTATTTTTATTATATTACCAACATGTAACATTTATAAACTAAACAACACTTAAATGGTTTAAGAAAGAACATTTTTCATTGTTTTAAGATGCCAAAATGCAATAAATTTGCAGCAATAGATTGTTTTAATAAATTGTAAATGTACAAAGATACATAAAGTAAGCTTTTGACCTTAAAGCAACAAGGAAAAACAATCAACACAAATAGAAGTCCACCCTAATGATCAAAAATAAGCTTTATCCATTGTTTTGCTTCAACTCTGACTATAATATATGTATTATTCTCACATTTTCCTACAATAAATAGACTAGCAATGAGAAATACTAATTCCAGCTATATATGTAGATGGTTCACCTTGAAATGGTAGCCTTAGCCGCTAAGCTAGGATAACAAACCCTCAAGCCTATAATTGCAGGCCCCTTATCACTCAACAAAGTGGATTTAAACTCTATATTCCTTGGATCCAAGCCTTTAAGTGAGTCAACCAGTAGCCAATATCATTCAAGAATGAAGATGAAGGCTACCATGGTATTCAACATCTCAATCAACCAAATAAAATAACACCAAATAGTGAATTAAGGCTCACACCTAGCAACAATGAATCCAACATACAAACACAATTGACCAACTAAAATAGAACAATATGCCCAACAGATTGATAATGCTAATCACTCTGAAGCCATAATCAAAACGAACACCCATGCACTTCTTGTCAATTTTCCAATCATGGAATTCCAAACTACCTTTAAAACTTATACAACTAATAGACAAACTATCTTGCCTACAAGACTTCACAATTTATTAATCTTCAATCAATGAATCCATTCATGAAACCTACATAGTTTCACCTACAACAAGTTAGGGTTGATTTTCCACCAACAAAATTGATTTCCCTTAGATTTTTTCATCTTTAGGGTTTTGATCCACAAGGTCAAAATCTACAAGAAAGAAAATAAAACCAAGCATATGTAAATGAGCTTCCAAATTCACTTTTATATTTTCTCTAAGAACATTCCTAAAAGCCTTTCCAAATTCCCACTTAAAATATTACATTAAAGCTCAATAATAAAATGACTTTTTAATATTTATTTCAATTTCTACCTAAGTCACTTAAATTAATTAAATCTCTCAGTAAAGTATTATTTTATTGGATAACTATAAATAATTAATTTAATTTAATCCCTTAAACTTTGACATTAACCTATCAAAATAAAATAGGCTAAATGGGCATCTCTAGCTACTCCTCAGAAAGGGACATTATGAGAACTTACCCTCATTATAATTCGTAATTCATACCCTCATTGCCTATTGTCTTGCCATGTTTGAAACTTTTACTTGTACCTATTGACTCATTCTCTAGTTTAGCCCTTTTTGTCATACAATATCTTTGACTTATTATCATACAACTAACATGCAACTCAACCTTCTTGAAGGCCTTACTTTTCAACAAACTCCAACTTTAAACATTTGTTTCCTCTATGATTTTCATCGAACCTTAGCATGTCAAAAAATTTCATTTTTTATTTTCAATTTATGTGCCATTAACTTTTAGCTTTGTCTTTTTTTGTCTTCTTTTCTATCTTCTATATCCACTAATTTTCTTGTTACTCTTAAGAATTTCTATTCCTTTATTTTCAAGTAAAAGTGAGTATTGAATTTATAGGTGTCAATTTGTCAGTGATCATCTAAAATTGCCTAAGATGGAGACATTGTTTGCATTAATTACTCAAAAAAAAAACTTGTTGCTCGTGAGTAAACTACCCTTAAAACATGCTATAACTTGTTTGATGAAATACTAGCATATCTTTTCTTTGTCAATAAAAAATATTGAAGTAACAATTATTAGGTTCATTTATCTTTCACAATATTGTTCCATCACGGTTGTTTCATCTTTCAACTACATTGTCCCTTTTACAACTTTGACAAATTGCAATAATTGTTTCTTTAATGTTTTTCTGGGATCCATATAATCCTGCTCATTTGCATTATTTTTCACTCTCCAGCACATTTTCATCCAATTCCAACTTTATTTCAATTAGTTAAATATGTAAATATTCTTATAATCTTTTTTTGTAACAACCAGAAAATCTAAAACAGAAAAATATATTAACTTTTACTAATTCTAAGAAAAGAAATTCATTTTACTCATGTTCAGCTGAATTTGAAACCATTAATAACTAACTTAACTTCAAATAACTAACCATTTTAGTGGAAAGGAAACATTAACTAACATCTAACAACTTCATAACTTAAAGTAAAGAGAGAGAAGAGTTTAAGAATTTACAGATTTTTAAACTTTCTAATGAACAGATGCTTTTCACATTATAATAGGGAGAAGGATGTTGGATATGGTTGGTCATTGTTGTTGCTAGGATATGTTGTTGTCATTGATGTCAACATATTCCTATGATTTATTCTGGTGTGATTGGGAATATTTTATGATCCGGTTGTATTATTGGTTTGTTGATCACTATTTTGCAGAGGTTGATATTTCCTCTAGTATATTCTGGTGTGATTAGATTCGATGCTGAGCTTTTGGGATATTGTTTTGGATGATCTTGTGTATCTTTCTTGTAGTTTTATTTTTATTTGGTGCTCCGCAAGTTATCTTTCTTCATGGCAATTGTTGATTGGTTGTGTTCTTGAGCTTTCAAATGTTGACCAATGAAGATTTGATAAGTGGTGTTAGTGTAGTTGTTCTCAATGATTCTAGCATGCTTTCTAGTGTTTCCTATGTTGGCATTTTTTCATAGATGTTGCATTAATGATATGTTGTCATTGATGTCAATTGAATCGGTAATGGTATTCATGTTATTACTGATATTGATGTTTTTTATATTGGCTAGTAACTAGTAAGAAGAGATTTGTGGAAGATGTTGTAAACCGGTATGTAAAGTTTATGAGTTGAACCGGTAAACCAATGTAAAGGGTTAAAACTTTCTATGCAATGTAACTGGTCAACCCTATCAGCTATTAAACCGTAACCGATCAAGTTTGTTGGTTTATTATCTAGTGAGTGGTAATGATGGAGACACATTTGATCATTGTATGAGGATAAGTTCAAATTGTTTTGGCACGTCTGTTTATTGTCTAGGAAATGAGCAAAGTGGATTGCATCTAATGCACAACGCGTGATGAGTTACAAAGTCCAATGAAGCGGTGATCATGGAGCGGTTGGAATTTTCTTGAAGAATGTGAAGAGATTGTCATGATTTCTAACAGTCAAGATTGTACCGACTTGTTTGTAGTCTCGATGATGAGAATTAGGATTTTGTTGTGTTACCGACCTAATTGATTTGTATTTAAGGTCGATGAAGTTGTTTGTAAAGGTTGTTGGCAAGATTGGCAGAAACTTGTTGAGTGTGTAGTTGCCTAACCAGTGAATGGATCTGCACTTTGAGTGAAGGAAGATTGAAGCTTAAAAGGATCTAATCAAGCAAATGTAGTGCTACTTAGACAGATCAAGAAAACCTGTTGTTTTCTAACAATTACCATAGAAGTGAAATCCCTTAACCGGGTAAGCTCTAACAAGCTTGGTTACTCATTAAATCCTCTAACAAGGTGGTCCATTACCTTAGATTCTTAAATCCTCCAGCGAGGTTACTCCTAACAGGGTATTGTACTTTTCATCAAGGCATATGTGTAAATCCCTTAACCGAGTGATTCCTAACTGGAATTAGTTCTTAACAGGACTTATTGTAAAGCTTTAATAGGCTTGGCTCCTAACAAGGCGAACTTCAGAAGAGTTCATATAGCTATCCTTGTGAGTCTCAACTCACCGTGGGTTTTACATATTTGGGTTTTCCACGTATAAACATTTGTGTCAAGTGGTGAATGTTTTTGTGGTTATGATCTTATTTGTTGATTTGATTAACTTCTAATAAGGCATGATAACTAGAAGCATTGAGAGATGAATATGTTGAGTTATGATTAAGCATTGTTGATGTTTACAAGATTAAAGTTGTTTACTATTAAGTTGTCATAATAGTCAAACTGGTTGATGTCAAGTATTCTTATGAATATTGATCTTGACTGAGATATGTTTACTTTGTGTGATTGAATTTGAGTTTGGGAACTTTGTATTAGTTTTTTAATATACTTATTCAGCCCCCCCTCTCAGTATTCTACCAGATACTTATTCTTTCATCATACCATCATCCTAGTCATGTCCTACTTGTTTTGGCAATCCGCATTGATCATTGTGTGATTTTTTGGTGGTTTCTATCAATCGATGATGTCTTACGTGTTATGCAGTATTTTTGGTGGTGTAGCGTGTTGTGGTTGATCTTGGTGTGATTTCTGGTGGAGATTATCATTTGGGAATTTGATTTAGGACCATGCTATGCTATGTAAATCATTATATTGGTCTAGTGGTCGATATTTGTATCGTGTGATTTAATTTTGTAATTAAGGGTTGAGAGTTTAGCCGACCTTGTTATCAAGGTTGATGAATTGTATATATAGGTGATGTAGTCATGTAGTTTTGGTGTCAATGTTGTGTTTGCATTATCAGAGAGAGGTTTATGTGCAAACAAGTTATTTATCCTTCGATGTTGAGTTTGTGGTCATATTGGTGTTGCAAGGTAGACAAATGAGCTTAACCAAAACTGTAATCAGGCATTTGGAGATGTTATTCCTGTAAGGAAACTCAGGTGCGGAAACAACATCCTACACTAATCTCTAGAGGAAAGTATTGTGCAAATTCTTTTAAATCCTTACAATTTTAGATTCGTTAACTACTTTAACAAAGATATTGCAGCCATATACCATGCATACAGAAAATAGAGAATGACACAATGATTTACCCTGGGGAAAACCTTTCGGTAAAAAACCCCAGCACTCCAAAACCTACACAATGTATCTTCAACACAACGGTTACAACACACTTGCAATGCAAGTTCTTTCAGGAGACAATCAACCCTTAAAGACAAATCCAGTAGCACAATATCATACCAACAATACGCTATTTTTGTATCACAGTCTGTAACCCTCAAAAAACACTTATGCGCTTTCCTTTTTAGGGTAACATCCAAAGATAGCCGTATTAGGGTTTTACCATTCTCCGAGAAAATAGGAACCCTAAAATTTTTTTTGGGCCGATGCATCGAACCCCATGATTAAGGAAGAGTGTACAGTACTCAACTTTATCAGTTGCCACATGTCTTGCATATCTTCACCCGTCATTGAAATCTCCTAGAAATAGCTCTTACGTGTCATAGGAATCCATCATAATCATTTCAGCCATGATCTCCTTACACACAATTCAAGATGTTGACACATCAAGTGGAGTGGCACATCAACATGCAAACTAGACATGTACACTCACACTCAATTACATTATTTGCAAGAAATACATTTTACAAAACAAATAATAAGAATAGGAATTATCCAAGGTTGAGACACCTTATTCCTAACAATTCCTTTAGTTTACTTCTTCCGGATTATAGTCTGAATCTTATTGTAAGTCAGTGAGACTTCCCTGTGGGTTGTATCCTTCTGGGAAAATATTATTTGAGCAATGAGCTCTAGGCAATGTGCTTGAATGCATGTGCATTCCCTATTGTAATATTTTCACATACTACTATAGAGTATCATCTTACTGTGGGTAGGTTCCCACCATGGTTTTTCCCTTTACCAGGTTTTCCATGTCAAAATCTTGGTGTTGTGTGTTGTCCTATTAATTTGCTTATTTGTCTTATTATTGTAGTTTATGAGATTTGTGTTTTGTTTTATTGTTCCAGTGAAGACTGATTCACCCCCCCTCTCAATCTTCCTTCTCATTTGCTGCTAACAATTGGTATCAAAGTTAAATCCTTCGTTAGAAGTTTAATCACTTGAGGAGATCCAGGATGGAAGCTCAAGGTGTAATATTTAAGAAGGACAGTATGAAATTTGATGGAAGTAACTATTCTATATGGAAGGACCGGATGGAAGTGCACTTGAAATGTCTTGGTGAAGATCATTGGAAGACTACAAAGAGTGTCTATGTTGTTCCTCATAATGGACCTTCTACTCCTAATGAGGTTAAGGAAGCAGAACATAATATTAGAGAGAAGGAAGCATTGCTAAGTGCCTTGACTAATTCTGAGATGACTAATGAGATGGGACTTTAGATTGCACATGAGATCTTGGTGAATCTTGAGGTGTTGTATAAAGGTGATAAACAAGTGAAGGTTGCTAAGTTGCAGAGTTTGAAAGGAAAGTATGAGACATTAAGGATGGGAGATGATGAGAACATACATTCTTTTATGGCTAAGGTGAATGACCTTGTCCTAGGTATTAGATGTATCAGTGGAACTATTGAGGAAGATGAAATTGTTGCTAAGGTGTTGAGATCTTTGCCTTCTACCTATAAGCATAAGGTTGCTACTATTGATGAGAGCCGGAGTGTGACTATTGTGACAAGAGATATGTTGGTTGGAAAGCTTGTTGCATTTGAGCTGAGTGAAATTGGAGAATCACATGGAAAGTCTAAGACAACATTTAGATCATCTGCATCTATATTTGGTAAGCAGACGTATGATCCTGATGAGTGTAGAAAATCTAGATATGAAAGAGAAACAAGAGAGATGGAAGAGAAAGAAAAAGAGGTAGATGAACTTGAAGCTCTGATTTCTCAGAGATTTCCTAAAGGTTTTGGTAAGTATGATGGAAAGTTGCCTTTGAAATGTTTCTCTTGCAATAAGATAGGACATTTTGCTTCTAGATGCCCGAAGAGAATGGCTAAGTACGAAAGGCATGATAAGTTTGATAAGCATTATAGGAATGATAGATATGACAAGCATGATAGGTATGACAAGTCTTACAAGCCTGATGGGAAGTTTAGAAATTAGAAGAACTGTTACTATGTTGTTGATGAAGGTATTACAGATGAATAATCTGAAGGAGATGAAGTTGTATTTATTTCCATTAAGGAAGATGGACCTGTACCTATTGATTCCACTAACTATACTATTGAGGAGAGATCTTTAGCTACTAAGATTGAAGAGAAAGATGAATGGGTAATTGATAGCGGTTGTTCACATCATATGACCGGTGATAAAAGCAAAATTGTGAGTATGGAAAGATATGATGGTGGAATAGTTAGATTTGGGGATGACAAAGCCTGTGTAATCTGTGAGAGAGGCTCTATTTCTTTTGGTGGTAAGCTTAACACTTATGATGTCTTGTATGTTGAAGGTTTGAAGCATAATCTTTTTAGTATTGGACAAATGGTTGATAAGGGTTATGATCTACAATTCAAGGATGGTAAATGCAAGATCTTGAATGCCTCTATTATAGAGATTGCATTTGGAACTAAGACTGAAGGTAACATTTTTCATTTGAATGTTGGTGAGAAAAGTTGTTTGATTGCTCATATTGATGAGAGTCAGTTGTGGCATAGGAGAATGTGTCATGTAAATTTTGATTCAATGATTAAGATCCGTTCTACACATGTTGCTAGAGATCTGCCTAAGATTGTTAAGCCTACTAATTTGGTATGTAAGGAATGTCAGTTGGGTAAGCAAACAGAAATTTCTTTAAAAATCAAAAAGTATACATCAAAAGGACTGCTAGATCTTGTACATACTAACCTATATGGACCTATAAATGTTAGAAGTGTGTAGGGTGATATATATTTTATGTTTCTAATTGATGATTATTCTAGCATGATGTGGGTTGTCTTTTTTAAGGAGAAATCAGAAGAATTTGACAAATTCAAGGTATTCAAAGCTAATAGTGAGACAAAGTCTGGATTGAAGGTGAAGTGTCTGAGATTTGATAGAGGTGGATAATTTTGTTCCGATGAGGTCAATTCATTATGTGAGAAGCATGGGATTAGAAGACAATTATCTACTCCTAGAACCCCTCAGCAGAATGGAGTTGTTGAGAGAAAGAACAGAATTATCCTAGATGTTGCAAGGACTATGTTGATTGAAGGAAATGTTCTAAAGATTTATTGGAGAGAAGTTGTTAGCACTACTATTTATACATTTAATAGAGTTCACATCAAAGGTGATATTGGTAAGACCGCTTATGAGCTTTGGTTTGGTCATGTTCCTACTATGAGATATTTCAGAGTATTTGGTAGCAAATGTTATATCAAGAGAGATGAGAACATATGAAATTTTTATGCTAGAAGTGATGAGGGTATTGTCTTGGGATATTTGACAAAGAGAAAGGCCTACCGGTGCTACAATAAGAGACTGAGAAAGATAGTAGAGAGTGCAAATGTGAAGGTGGATGAGAACCTTGGGAAAGAGATCAGAGCATGTGGTTATGATGATGATCAACATATTGTTTTAACTCCTATTCAACTTGAAGAGCCTAAGCAAAATGATCTGGTAGAGATTGTGAATCTGGATGTTGCTAGTGAAGAAGTGCAAGAACCTGATAACCAGAACAATTAGAAGACTCTAAGGTATGTAAGATTGAATAATTAAAAATCAAATTATTGGTGATAAGAATAAAGGTGTGATGACTAGAAGGCTAGTTGCTGAAGAAATATGTTTGATTTCCAAAGTTGAACCTAAAGTTGTTGTTGAAGCCTATAAAGATGAAAGTTGGATGAGAGTTATAGAAGAAGAACTAGATTAGATTGAAAAGAATAACACTTGGGAACTTGTGCCTAGACCTAAGGATAAGAATTTTACTGGTACTAAATGGGTATTCAGAAAAAAATTGAATGAAGTCAGTGAAGTTGTTAGAAATAAAGCAAGATTGATCTGCAAAGGGTATTCACAGCAAGAAGGGGTTGATTATGAGGAGACTTTTTCTCTAGTTTACAGACTTGAAGTTGTTAGACTATTGCTTGCTTATGATGCTTACAAAGATTTCAAGGTATATCACATGGATGTCAAATCTGCCTTTTTGAATGGTGATCTTGAGGAAGAAGTTTACATTGAACAACCTGATGGATTTTCACTATCAAATGATGGAGACATGGTATGTAAGTTGAAGAAAGCTCTTTATGGATTAAAACAAGCC
Organism: Cryptomeria japonica; assembly: GCF_030272615.1. Taxonomy (NCBI): domain Eukaryota; kingdom Viridiplantae; phylum Streptophyta; class Pinopsida; order Cupressales; family Cupressaceae; genus Cryptomeria; species Cryptomeria japonica. The sequence continues at coordinate 544,089,178 of NC_081406.1, read as the reverse complement.
CCTAGAGCCTAGTATGCTAGACTAGATAAATGTTGAAATTGGGATTTAGTAAAGGTGTTGCTGATAGTAATCTATACTTCAAGATAGAAAATGATAACATCGTGATTGTTGAATTCTTTGTTGATGATGTAATCTTTCGTGGTGATGATAACTTGAGCATGAAGTTTTCCGGTTATATACAAAAAGAATTTGAGATTTCTATGATTGGTCAGATGAAAGTCTTCTTAGTTTTGCATATTGCACAGACCAGAAAAGGTATATTCATATCTCAAACTAAGTATGTGAAGGAATTGCTGAAGAAGTTTGGATTAAATGACTCCAAACCGGTTGGAACTCCTATGGTGACTGGTTGTAATTGTCCAAGAATGATGAATCTCCTAAATCTAATCAAAATTTGTACAGATCTACGGTTGGTGGACTGTTGTATCTTACTCAAACTAGACCGAACATTATGCATGTTGTGTGCATGGCTACTAGATATCAAGTTAATCCAAAAGAGAGTCATGTCATTGTTGTGAAGAGGATATTCAAATACCTGAAGGGAACTGTAGACTATGGATTATGGTATCCTAGGAATGATGATTTCATGCTTTGTGCCTATACTGATGATGATTGGGTTGGTGATGTTGATGATCGGAAGAGCACTACCAGTGGAGCATTCTTTTTGGGTAAGAAATTGGTTTCATGGGCTAGCAAGAAACATGTTTCAGTGTTTTTATCTATTGTTGAAGCTAAGTAGATTGTTGTTGCTAGTAATTGCACTCAGGTAGCTTGGATGAAGCAAATGTTGAAGGATATCATAATTATTTATGATGAGCCTACTGTTATATATTGTGATAATTCCAGTGGTATCAACATGTCAAAGAATTTAGTGCAACATTCAAAGACTAAATATGTGTCAATCAAATATCATTACTTGAGAGAGAAAGTCAGTGAAGAGAAGGTGAAGTTGGAGTATGTATCTACAAAGGAACAAATAGCTGACATCTTCACTAAACCTTTGCCTATAGATACATTTATCTATTTGAGAGACAAGTTAGGGGTATCCACCCCTCCTGGTGAGATCTAGATACATTGAGTTGCATCAATCTGGTGGATTTCAAAGCTTTATCTCTTTATCCAGATTAGTGAGTTGGTGTTGCTCCTTTGTTGGATTAGTCTATGTATTGGGGAGAGAGATTTATGTTTTTGTTTAGGAGAGTTTTTTTTTTTGTTTTGTGAGATTTGGCATTACTGTCAAAGGGGGAGAGAGAGAGATTGTGTGAAAAACTTCTTTCTAAGTCTTGATCTTAGGTGGAGTTTGTTGGAGATATCTTATTTTCTTTGCATTGATTGTTTTTCACATTTATATATTGTCATCAATGCCAAAGGGGGAGATTATTGGATATGGTTGATCATTTTGGTTGCTAGGATATGTTGTTGTCATTGATGTCAACATGTTCTGATGATTTATTCTAGTGTGATTTGGAATATTTTCTTATCCGGTTTGTAGTATTGGTTTGTAGATCACTGTTTTACAGAGGTTGATATTTCCTCTTGTATATTCCAGTGTGATCAAATTTGGTGCTAATCTTTTGGGATATTGGGATGATCTTGTGTATCTTCATTTCGGTTGGATTGTGATTTGATGCTCTGCAAGTTATCTTTCTTCATGACAGTTGCTGATTGGTTGTGCTCTTGAGCTTTCAGACATTGACCGATGAAGATTTGATGTGGTGTTGGTGCAGTTTTTCCTGGTGATTCTAGCGTGCTTGCTGGTGTTTCCTAGTTGTTGTTGGAATCTAAGAGCATTGAGAAGGGGGGGTGAATTTTTTTTATGTCTGTATAATCATTTTTAACCTTATTAACAATGCAATTCAATAACCGGTAAACATGAAAGAATATAACAGCAAATAGAAATGAAGCAACCACAAGAGCATACACCATAACACGGAGATTTATACATGGAAAACCTCGAAGAGAAAAAACCACGGTGGGATTGGAGACCCACAATATCTATCCACTGGCCAGATGAATAAATATTATAATAGGGGCTTGCACATGCAGGAAGGCCAATAGCCTAGAGCACACTGCTCATCACAAAAGAAGCCTCACTGACTACAAAGACCACATATGGAGTTACAAACAAAATTCTAAACTCTAAGAGTGCATCTGCTATGTTGGATGAGTTCCAGTTAAAGAACAATTTGTATCAGTTTCCATTGTGTCCTTCCTTACCAGTATCTTGCTTCGCTTCCCAAACCTCTAAACCAAAATCCAAGATTGAATACAGAATATTACATTCGCATTCTGTCGATCAAGATTACATTATTGTATCTCATACCTTATTATGCATCCTTACTCATTACCAAAATAACCTAATCGAGCTGACTTAAATACCCTTCCCAAATACAAACATAAATGCCTTATGTCGGCTTACAAATATATTACAATTTATTTACATGTCAGCCTAAGCAAAAATAAACTCATTAAAATTCAAGACCAATGCCTTTAATTGTTTCCATGTAGACCTATCGAATGAATCTCCTATGTCGGCCTCATATACTGGTTCCTAGATTGTCAGTTTCCCTTTCCTACAGGTGGCGGTTCCTTGTGTGTCGGATGACTGAATGTCGGTTGCCAAAACAATCAATATCGATGAGTACCGGTCAAGTGACCAACCCAAAATGGTGTGTGTTGCCATCAATGACAACACAACTAAGTCAGATAAGTGTAAATTGCCAACAATCTCCCCCTTTGGCATTGATGGCAACACTCATGTGAAAAATAAATCGCTGAAGTGTTGTTCTAGTTCCCTGCCAGAAACTCCAAAAATAATCTCAAAAACCATTGGAAGACTGCTCCCCCTGAGCTATACATTACATCTCATGTCCCTAGACATTTTTCACATCAACTCTCCATAATGCCAAAATCGGGGCAAATGAATGAAAGAAATGAAATTCTGTAAAAACCAAAATGTGACTACCGGATCTAGATATACTTGAAAATATTCGGGTAAGCATTCTTCAAGAATCCTAAATATACATCCCAACATGTCTTCAATGTTCTCAAAATGGATACAAAACCATTAAGACTATATGCATGAAGCTCTTCTTTTGATAGGTCTGTCAGAGTAGGTTTATTCATTAACTCTATGCTTTCCCTCTTGTGAAGTAACAAAGTGTTCGACCGAGGACTCACCAAACCTCTTAATTCTCTTGCACGTCAGATTAGCCTATCCATATCCTTCTCTACTCCAGAAATCTCAGACTCTGTAATAAAAATCTAACCATCAATGGTATTGGTCAGTGTCTGAGTACCATCAAAACTGTTAGCCAAAAGATCTAATCGAGCCTTTGTCGCCTTCAACTTCACCTCAAGGTTCATTGTTAGTTTGTCTATGTTAGTACAGGACCTATATATATTTCTACACTCATGTAGAGCCACATCAATCTTTGATCTTTCATATGTCACCTTGGCCTTGTTAGATGAAATCATGCTGTCACAAGTGACTTTCTGGGCTGCATTATACCGCTCAACCAACTGTCAGATTGATACCTATTGAAGATTTTTAAACTCTTTGGAAATATTCTCGGTCAAACCTTTTGGTTTACCGAATGGACTACCTATCTGATCTACCTTATATTCTGGTGTAAGTAACTGCAAAACCGGAATGGTCTGCTCAATAACCTACTTGTCTTCAGTCCCTTCCTTCCTTAACTTCTGAGTTGCAACATGAATCAACTCAAAACTACTCAGTTTATCAACATTCTTTTGTGCAAAATCAACTTGATTGAATGAGTCAACTTCCAACAATGAATGACTATCCAAAATCTTCCGTGAAGATTTAACCTCAAGACTTGCACTGATGGCTTCGCCACTTGGTGCAGTAATATTTTCAACCTTAACCTGTTCAATATGTACATTTGGTATTAGAGGTTCAATATCTTCAACCTTCTTATTTGTTGTTTCCACATCAATGACCTCTATATCTGGAATGATATGTTCCGGTGTATCCTACATACCTATACAGTATCAATGTTATCTATCAGTGTCTCTATATTAGGTACAAGTGGTTCTACCGAAGGAATATCCTCAATTAGTTTTTTATCCAGAACCGGTGTATCCATTCCCAATATACCTTTCCCCTTATCATCTACCAGGACATCAATAAGAGTCTTAGCATACAAGTCCAAGATCTCAGCATCTATGTCATAGCCCATTTCAATTATCCAAATCTTCCTAGGTTGTAATGCCTTCATCAGTGTTTCATCCTTTTTCACCATAAAACAGATTTCAGTTGAGTACTTATCTACAATATATTTTGGAACTCTTTATCTCTTCTTCATTGCCTTCTGGAATGATTTGAAATAAACCCAAAGAATTGAGTCCCTATCCTTTTCCTCTTCCATATTCCTTATAGCATCTTTGATTTATTTTTCTACCGGTATATCGAATACCCATTGAGTCTTACTGATGAGCTAAGATATTAGCTCCTTTTATTCTTAAAATTCATAAGTTTTTACCATGTTTTAATTTGTATAATGGGATAGTAATGATGTATTAGAGTTTGAATATATGCCATAGATGTTAACTGAACTCATTAAATCTTTTTTTGTCTTGACAAATTATTCCTATTGCCATGCCAATTATTCCTGTAGCGAAGTGAATTATTCCTATCACCATGCAAATTATCATAGGTTATATCATGTGTGAAATGTATAAGTGTTTTGATTAATTAAAATAGATATATGTGTATGCTTGTATGTTCTATATTTTTAATTGTAGGAATAAATAAGATGTTGCAGTGGCCATTTTTGTGTCACTTCATGAAGGCAGTTAAAGATATTCAAGGGGTGGTTAAAAGTTCAAAATAAAAAAGAGAATAGTGGGCATAAGGAGCGACAAAGGAATAACAAGGCGTGCAAGACTCATTTATGTCTGTCTTCAGTAAACATTAAATCTTGTAATACTACCATGCTATATTCTTGGTTGCAGTTTAGTAGTGATCCATGTTTTTAAAGGCTTAACTTTGTTTGTTCTCTGTCATAAATATTCTCTGTCTTGTTTCATCGACGTGACCTAGATTGTAGGGAGTTGTTGTAGTTTTATTTTAAATAAGAGTTTTTGCCTCTTCTCTGAGGTTAGAAAAAGAGAAGGGGAAGAGAGACAAAAGATTTAGAAATAAAGTTGCAGAGTATTTTTAGCTTTCTTTCATTGTATGTTGTATCGACCTTTGAAAGACAATGAATAAAGTGATGTTATTCTAAGTATTTAGAGTTATCTTTGGAAGCTTGGATACACTCATCCAAGGGGGCCCACTTGGTGAGTATTCATGTGCATTTGTTAACTTAGTTTCCCTTTCTACTATAGTAATCATTCTACCAATTGACTATTCCTACAGCCACTAGAAACAGATCACGTGACTGCTCTTGCAGCCAAACCAAATAGAGTAATTCATGTTTGTTAGCTTTGGACTTAGTTAACAATTTCTTTAATTGGGTTTTATGTTAATGCGGATTTTTCTTGTAACCATTCAGTTGTTACAATTCTTGATTTCTTATTTCAAATAGGTTTAGTTGTTGCAGTAATGTAGATTAGCTATTGCAGGAACTTAGTGCATATATAGTGCACACCTATTTCAAGTAATACGTCCCTGGGTTGATAAACAAATTGTTGAACACATAATGCCACTAAGAGGGGGGGATGAATCAGTGGTTCCTATTCTTTTTCTTACCGATCTAATCTTCAGATCAACCAATTATATGCTTAACCACTAAACATTCATACCAACAATGCAAGAGAGAAAACTAAAGAGATCATTCACACACAAGAAACTCACTACACTAGATCTATGAGGAAAACCCAATATGGGAAAAACCTTAGTGAGAAGAGCTGTTGGAGACTATTGCTCCAATCTAGCTTCACAGGTAAAACACAGATTTACAAATATTTTGGGCACCAACCCAAGGAGCACCAACCCCTACACCAAGCTTCAACTTGGCAATGTATAATGAAATACTATTTGAATACAGTTAAGGCTTATTGTTGCAAATGAACTTTACAACTCTTGAATAAACTAACTCTGTCAGTTTATAGTCCTTTCTCCTCCACTAGAACTCCCACCACCTAATGTGAGATCGTTGTCTATATCTCTCAGACTCTGTTATCTTTCTCTCCCTCTCGCATACAATCTCTCGATACACTATTTCACTCTAGGATATTGCCTGCTCTACCACACCTTACCGGTTAGGCTCAACTGTCAGACTATGAGACTCCTGGAAGAATCTTCTCACCGGTTTTCTTGCTCACTCCCCCTGCAACTTGTTTAGATCACCTTTTGAATTCTTCTTGTTTCTCACTCTTCCTTGTCTTCCCATTTCAATCTTCATAGCATCATCTTCTTCTGTTCATAGTTCCCCCTTTTTATCAGATGATTTCCCACCAAGAAGTAATTCAAAGTTTTGACGGTTAGGTTTTCCTCACCATCTATGAGGCAAACCAAATCCAATCACATCCTGCAAGATCTGATCACCTTGATGTACATCTATTCATCTTTGTCATTTTTGCACCTTTTAAGATACATTTTTCAGACGAGGGAAACACGATCCTTTATATAGATCTACATCTATCAAACTGCTATTAATGCCTCTGTTTTTTCCTTTTCAATGTATTCTTTCAATCCAATCTTCTTGTTTCGATCTAGGTGCCAACTACTCCCATGATCTTCCTCTGTCATTCCTTCTTCTTCGAGCCACATTTAGTCTGATGCAATCCCTTGATTTGCAGTTCCTTAATTAATGGCGAATAGCTGATTCATTAACCCTATGGATGAAGCTTCACCAACCACACCCTACTTGCCACCTCAGCGTCACACAGCATCACACCGATCAAGACATGAACTTCCAATGTTCAGTCGATCTGAAAAACACATACCGGTAAAACCCTTTGCCAGTAGAGTGTTCTTCTCCTGTTGACCGGTATAGTATCCTATACCAGTTGCACATCTTAACATTTTGCCTCTTCATAATTAACCAAGCAACCATCAACCATGCTCAATCTCCACCGATTGACATCAATGACAACTTAGTACCAAAATGCCAACAATCTCCCCCTTTGGCATTGCTGTCAACTTCTCACAGTCCACTCCATACTACTACATTTCTCCCCCTTTGACATAATGACAAAGGGTACTTGTGCACTCCCCCTTTGATCCATACGAATTTCCCCCTGAGCCACATAAACCTTCCTAGGCATATGATACAACTCCCAACTTATGTCAGAGGTACTCAAACATGCTTACCGGTAGTGGTTTGGTGAAAATGTCTACTACTTGTTCATTAGCAAGAACATAGTCTATTCTTACCTCTTCTCCTTCAACCTTCTCTCTGAGGAAGTGGTATTTGATTGCAATGTGTTTTGATCTAGAATGCATGATAGGATTATTTTCTATGTTGATTGCACTCGAATTGTCACACTGGATGAGAATGGGATCAATGATGTCCACTTGAATATCTTTGAGAGTCTACTTCATCCAAAGCACCTGAGAGCAACATGTAGCAACAACAATATACTCAACTTGAGCAATAGATAGGGAGACTGAGTCATGCTTCTTGCTATGCCATGAGACCAACCGATCACCCAGAAAGAATGCACCACCGCTTGTGCTCTTTCTATCATCAATGCATCCAGGCCAGTCAGCATCAGTGTATGCTTCCAAAATAAAATTTCCTTGATTAGGATAACACAAACCATAGCTGAGTGTTCCTTGTAGATACCTATAAATTCTGCTAACAACATTCATGTGTGATTGCTTTGGTGTAGCTTGAAATCTGGCCACCATGCATACTGCCTAAACTATATCCGGTCTTAAGGCAACTAGATATAGTAGACTGGCTATCATGGATCTGTACAAAGTTTGATTCACTATCGGTGATTCATCATTCTCACTCAATTTGTTGCCAATCACCATGGGAGTACTTACCAATTTGAAATCCTCTAGTTGGAATTTCTTCAGCATCTCCTTTGCATACTTGACTTGTGAGATAAAGATTCCTTTATCTTTTTGTAGTATCTACAAGCCAAGGAAGTAAGTGAATTCACCAAGCATTGACATCTCAAATTTTGACTGCATCTGATCAGCAAACTCTTTGCAAAGAGTATCCTTGTTGCCACCAAAGATGATGTCATCTACATACACAACCACAATAATCATATGATTCCCATCTTTCCTTATGTACAAATTATTGTTAGCACTTCCCTTTTTGAATCCCTACTCCTTCAGATATAGATCCAATCTTGAGTACCAAGCTCTGGGGGCTTGCTTTAAACCATACAAAGCTTTCTTTAACCGACATACAAATGTCTCATCATCATGTAGCATAAATCCTTCTGGTTGCTCCATGTATACTTCTTCTAAATTTCTATTTAGAAAAGAAAATTTTACATCCATTTGATATACTTTGTAGCCTTTGTAGGAAGAGTAAGCTAAAAACATCCTAATTGCTTCTAATCTTGCCACCAGTGCAAATGTTTCTTCAAAGTCAATCCCTTCTACTTGAGAGTATCCTTTGCACACTACTCTGGCTTTATGCCTCATAATCTTACCTTCTTCATTCATTTTGTTCCGGTAGACCCACTTTGTGCCAATGATGTTCTTGTCTTTCGGTCTAGGGACTAATTCCCAAGTCTTGTTCTTCTCAATCGGGTGCAATTCTTCTTCCATGGCATCCATCCATTCTTGTCTCTTCCTAGCCCCAATGAAAGTTTTGGGTTCAGCTTTAGTCATGAGGCATAGGCTGACTTGTTCATCATTCTAGGAAAGCCTTCTTCTAGTCTGCACACCATCACTCTTATTTCCCAGAATTTGCTCTTCCGAATGATTCAACTATACATACCGGTTGGGAACCTTCTGAGGTGCTGCCTCTAGTTCAGTGTCAGACTGAACTTCATTATTTTCATCATCCGAGTCATCATACCGGTTAATGTGTTGTTGACATCCTTTGTGCATATCCTCACCAACTCTTATATGCACACTTTCAACAATTCTTCTTAGCCTTTTATTGTAGCATTTGTAGGTTTTGTTGTTAGATGAGTAACCAAGGAAGATCCCTTCATCACTCCTAGAGTCAACGCTTCCCAAACTATCCATATCTTTCTTAATGAAGCACTTGCTTCCAAAAACTTTGAAATATTTGACCGATGGCTTTTGGTCATACCATAATTAATAAGGTGTCATCTTGTTGTTTGTTCTTAGCTGAACCCGATTCAAAGTGTATGTAGTAGTATTAACAACTTCTTTCCAATAGGTATCTGGCAGACTGGCCTCATTCAACATAGTTATGGCCATCTCTTTAACTATCTTGTTCTTCCTTTCTACCACACCATTTTGTTGTGGTGTTCTAGGAGCAAAGTATTGTCTTCTAATTCCATGTTTTTCACAATAATCTTCAAATTCATTTGATGTGAACTCTCCACCCCTGTCTGATCTTAGACACTTTAATTTGTACTCACTCTCCTTATCCACCATCTTCTGAAAGATCTTGAATCTTTCAAATGCTTGTGATTTATCTTGCAGAAAGGTGACCCATGTCATCCTTGAGTAGTCATCAACGAAGAGCATAAAGTATCTTTCACTGGAAATTTCTCTTGTTCTAGTTGGACCACACAGATTTGTATGCACAATTTCAAGTGGCTTTGAGGTGTTGTGCTCCTTTGTCCTAAAACTTACTCTTGTTTTCTTGCCATTTACACATTCATCACAAAATGTGTTTACCATCTTGGTGATGGGTAGAATATTCCTCACACACCCCTTTTTTCTTACTACAACTAAGTTATCAAAATGTATGTGGCCTAATCTTTTGTGCCACAACCAACTTTCATCTACTTGTCCCAACATACATTGGGACTCATAGCATTCCTTCAGATTATAAACATTTCCATCAGTTCTCTTCCTTCTTCCACTACTTTACTGGTACTGTCTTTCTTTATCTGACAACCAGTTGAGTCAAAGGTGAATTTGTAACCTTTGTCACACATTTGACTCACACTCAACAGATTATGTTTGAGGCCTTCCACATAGTATACATCATGTGCATTCAGTTTTCCATCAATGCTTAGTGTTCCCTTTCCCTTTATTTTGATGGAGGAATTGTCTCCAAACCTTACCGATCCACCATTCCAATCTTCGAGTTTAATGAATTTTCTTTTGTCACTAGTCATATGGTTTGAGAAACCACTATCTACCACCTGTAGGATTTTCCTTTCAACATGCAAGGCAGTCTGCACTATGAGGCTTGATTCTGCCTTTTCCTTTTCTTTCTCAACCCAAACCGATTTGATTTCCTTCTTCTTGTCAGCTGTTGTATTTTGATCAGGTTCAGATACCGGTCTTTGATCAGGATTTTCCTTCACTTGCTTGATCTTCTTGTTTTTGCATGATTTTGCTATGTGTCCAAATTCTTGACAGTTATAGCATTTTATGTTTTCATTAAAGGGAGCATCCTTAAGGTTATTGTAGGATGTCAGTTTGTTCTTCCTACAATCAAAACTCTTATGTCCATATCCATTGTACTGATAGCAAACAAAATTCATATCTCAGAGTGCATTAAATGAATTTCTACTCTCATAATTCATGGAAGGCTTATTGTTTAACCTACAGTCCACTATTCTATGCCCAAATTTATTACACCGGTAACAATAACCATGAAAATTTGATACATATCGGTCGGGCTGTCTTGGTCCTGAATGGATCTGTCTCATTGGGATTCTTCCATTCATGTTGTTGAATCTGGTGAAACCTTCACGGTCAATTCTGGCATTCCTCCTTAGGTCTGCAAATTTGTGCATGAAATGTGACCTCCGGTTCAATTCTGTATACCAGTTTGGATGTCAATTTCCAACAACATCTGCATATGTCTTCTTGTTGGTTTCCTTGCCTACAATGAATGTCTTCTTTTCTTCACCTTCACTTGAGGAAGTGAACATTATCTCTTTGTCAGGTTTACCTTTGTGGGTTGAACCTTGACCAACTTCAAAGCCTAGACCACCTATGTCTTTGGATTGCTTTTGTTTTCTTAACATCTTATCCAAAGCCTCAGTGTTGCCTTCATACTTGCTTCTCGTTTTTATTTCTTCCTTGCTTTCTTCAAGCTCCTTTCTGAGATTCATTATTTCTACTTCCAGCTCTAGATGCTCCTTTTCTTTCTTTGTCAAGTCAAAGGTGGTAGCTTCACTGATCCTCTTAGTTTCTTCCAGGTGCAGCTTCAAGTCAGATATGATTTGATCGGACTCTTCCAAAGACCACTTCAAGAGATCTTATTCATCTACTACAACAAGCTTAACTCTCTTGAGTTATCTTCTTGTTTTACTTAATTCTTCAAGTGCACCAGTAAGTTCACTCTCCAAATCCACTTCAGCCTCAATATCCTCTTCTTCCTCATCTTCAACATTAGGTCTGTCAAGTGCCATGAAAAGATTTACTTTTCTATGGTTCTCATGATCATTGTCTTCCTCATCTGTTATGTCATCCTCAATGGTATATAAGTTGTTTTGATTTTGGTAGTCTCTTCTTCCCTGTCGGTAGTCATTCCTTTCTCTATATTTATCAGTAGATCTTTTGAACTCTCTTAACTCATCTCCACCAGTTTCTTTGTGAGGACAACTTGCAACAAAGTGTCCTACCTTCCCACAGTTGAAGCAATTAAGTGGTAGCTTTCCTTTGTACCAGCCTGATCCTCTTTTGAGCTTTCTGACAAAGTTAGCTACTTCAACATCAGAGTCTTCACTAGATTATTTATGAGTAATAGCTTATTTCCCCTTTTTGGTGGTGTTGAATGCATCTTCTTTTCTTGAGGAAGTCTCACCGGTTTTCCTAATCTCATAGGCTGTCAGGGAACCAAATAGTTCATCCATTGTAAAAGTCTTCAGATCCTTGGCTTCTTCTATGGCTGACACCTTAGTATCATATTTGGGAGTGAGAGATCTAAGTATCTTTTTATAAGAATTTCATCTGCAATCTCTTCACCAAGTCCTCTAATAGTATTTCACAGTTTCATCAAATCTATGAAGGTAGTCTACAATTTTTTCATCATCTTTGATTTTGATGCTTTCAAGTTGGCTCCTTAGAGTTTGCAGCTTGGCTTCTTTGACCTTTGCATCTCCCTCAAACAACCTTTGCAATTTTTCCCATGTCTCCTTTGCCAAAACACGGTGCATTAATTTGACAAATTCATTATCGGACAGTCCACTCAAGATGGCATGTTTTGCCTTTGCATTATTTTCATACTCCTTCTTTGCATCTAGATCAGTAGGGGGAGTATTAGGAACATTATACCCATTTTGACTGGCATCCATACATCAAAACCAAGAGATGAAATATATGTCTCCATTCTTCTACTCCAAAAGGCATAGTTAGATCCATCAAACATGGGAGCTTTTGAGGAAGCAAACTCACTTCTTGCCATTGTGCTCAAAGTCTAGAATCTACCCAAGGTTTAGAAATAATCAGGAACTTGGCTCTGATACCAATTGTTGAACACAGAATGCCACTGAGAGGGGGGGGGGGGGGGGGTGAATCAGTGGTTCCTATTCTTTTTCTTACCGATCTAATCTTCAAATCAACTAGTTATATGCTTAACCACTAAACAGTCATACCAACAATGCAAGAGATAAAACTAAAGAGATCATTCACAAACAAGAAAATCACAACACCAGATCTATGAAGAAAATCCAATATGGGAAAAACCTTGGTCAGAAGAGTTGCTGGAGACTACTGCTCCAATCCAGCCTCATAGGTAAAACACAGATTTACAGAGATTTTGGGCACCAACCCAAGGAGCACCAACCCCTGCACCAAGATTCAACTTGGCAATGTATAATGAAATACTATTTGAATATAGTTAAGGCTTCTTGTTGCAAATAAACTTTACAACTCTTGAATAAACTAACTCTCTGTCGGTTTACAGTCCTTTCTCCTCCACTAGAACTCCCACCACCTAATGTGAGATTGTTGTCTATATATCTCAAACTCTGTTATCTTTCTCTCCATCTCACATACAATCTCTTGACACACTATTCACTCTAGGATGCTACCTACTCTGCCACACCTTACTGGTTAGGCTCAACTGTCAGAGTATGAGACTGCCAGAAGAATCTTCTCACCGGTTTGCTCGCTCACTCCCCCTTCAACTTGTTCAGATCACCTTCTAAATTCTTCTTGTCACTCACTCTTCCTTGTCTTCCCCTTTCAATCTTCACAACATCATCTTCTTCTATCCATAGTTCCCCCTTTTTATCAGATTATTTCCCGCCAAGAAGTAATTCAAAGTTTTGACAGTTAGGGTTTCCTCACCATCTACGAGGCAAACCAAATCCAATCAGATCATGCAAGATTTGATCACCTTGATGTCCATCTATTCATCTCCATCATTTTTGGGCCTTTTAAGATACGTTTTTCAGACAAAGGAAACACGATCCTTTATATACATCTACATCTATCAAACTGCTATTAATGTCTTTGTTGTTTCCTTCTCAAGGTATTCTTTCAATCCAATCTTCTTGCTTTGATCTAGGTGCCAACTACTCCCCTGATCTTCCTCTGTCATTCCTTCTTCCTTGAGATGCATTTAGTCTGATGCAATCTCTTGATTTGCGGTTCCTTCATTAACCCTATGGATGAAGCTTCACCAACCACACCCTACTTGCCACCTCAGCTTCACATGGCATCACACCGATCAAGACACACCTTCCAATGTTCACTCAGTCCGGCAAACACATACCAGTAAAACCCTTTGCTAGTAGAGTGCTCTTCTCCTATTGACCGGTATAGCATCCTGTACCAATTGCAAATCTTAACATTTTGCCTCTTCATCATTAACCAAGAAAACATCAACCATTCTCAATCTCCATCAGTTGACATCAATGACAACTTAGTGCCAAAATGCCAACACAAATAAACTTTTGTTATGGAGATAATAACTTCACAAAGTGAATGTCCCAACTTCGGGTTGAGACTTTAGCTATCGTTATTGTTCCTATTAGTGAAGGAAACATTTTTGGTGTCATTGCCAGAGATGGTGTCAAGCTAAGAACCTATTATGGTTATTAATTTTTAGCTTTTAGTATAGTTGTTTTTGATAACTCAGTTTGTTTAAATTAATTCTCATGAATCTACATGCATAGATGAAGAAGAGATGCTCAAGGTAGATTCCTTCCCATCCATCCTAACCATACAAGACTCAATCCATATGACCCCCCAGATGTAAATCCTTTTGCTGCACTATACCAAACTCCAGATAATTTGAACCCTCTTGAATTTGAACTTCCGGAGAACAACCTCCATTTCCTCTTTGGACCTCCTAAAGAGGAACTTCATTTAGTAACTCCCCCTCAAAGCCTAATGCAAAGAAATCCACCCCCTGGTGGAAATAACCCACCTCCACCTGTGACCCCAACGTTTGAGTTTCCTATTTGTGATCAACATGATAATGCTAATCGTAAGAACATTCCAGCTTCTTCCCTTCCTAAATTCTATGGATTAGTGACAGAAGACCCTGACACTTTCTTGTTTGAGTTTGATGTCCTCTATAGGAGCTTTGATTATACTACAGATGCCCATAGACTCAAAATATTCCCTACCACTTTGAAAGAGTCAGCTTTGAGATGGTTTATGAGTCTAGGGAGTAGCACAGTCACTACATGGGATGAAATGAAACGGTTGGTTCTTGTGAAATACAAGGATTATTGTAGAGGGACTGATTGCCATGGGGATGATATTTTTATAATGAAACAAAAAGAAGAGGAGAGTCTAGAGGATTATCTGGAGAGATTTCTATTTAGTGTCAAATAGTCCAAGCATAGTACTCTAAATGAAGAATCTCTTAAGTTAATATTTTTAAGAGGAATCAGTGATGAATGCACGGATGATTTGGATCTTATGGGAGGAGGTGACATAACACAATCAACATGGAATGACATTAGACAAATTTGTCAAAAGTATTCCAGATCTTCTTCTAAGAAGAGTAGGTTTTTCAATTCGGGGGTTTCTTCATCAACATCCAGTAATGGAGTTTCTCGAATGGAGCTTAGCCATCTATTGAAGGATTTTAAGGATGATATCATAAACAATATGGCTACTCAATTGGACACACTTTCAGCTAAGAAGAAACATGAGGAAGTTGATATAGTTCTTGCAGAATTATGCCCACATTGTAAATAGAGGAAAAGAGACTGCAAATGTAAAATGGTTGCAAATCTTGAAGTTCCTGATTTCAAGACAATACAAGGTGATGATGAACAAGTTTTCTATGTTGCTCGGAGAAGGCCAAATTTTTCAAGACAAGGTATGCCTCCCGATCCACTTTCTTTTTTTGGTTATAGTGGAAATTCCTATGCACAAAATAATCAATGACAATCTCCATATGCTCAAAATTTTGAAAATATCAAAATTGGTATAATCCTCAAGGCCAAGGGTAGCATTTTGCCAATCAAACTCCACAGTGGTAGTAGCCACAAGGAAATTGGTCCCAACCTCGGGGACCATGGTAACAATTCCAAGGGAATTGGCAACCTGCTCCTCAATGGAGAGGAGGTCAACCATGGGCAAATCAATCATCTGAATATCAACAACCTATGCAACAGCCACAACCACTTGCAATAATGTCTCCTCCTGCAGCCAATACTATTCCACCTAAACCTACACAGTTGCCCACTCAGCCAATGCCAAATGCTAATAACAAGCCTCAACAACAACAACAAGTAGTTTATTCAGCTGATCCTAATCAATACCTGACTTATTCTCTTTCTATAAGTGATATTCACCTCAGGTAAAGTTCAATTGTTACAAGCTATTAAGTATGTCCCTATTTATGGTAAGGCACTTAATGAGGCATGTTTGAAGAAGCTTGGTAGAAAGAAAAAGGATTCACAAACAATGCATGTAATGGGTCAATTGGTTGATATCATGTTAGAAAAGGTTTCAATTCCTAAATATATTGATCCTAGTAGTCCTGTTGTGAAAATAGTCATCAATGGCACACAGATAAAAAATGCTTCAATAGATTTGGGAGCAGCCATCAATGTAATGACAAGAGATGTTATGCAGAAACTTGACATAACCAGTCTTAGACCTACACCTATAGTCCTGCAGCTTGCTGATAGTTCCATAGTTTGTCCTGATGGTATGATTGAACATGTGGTTGTTACTTTGGATTCTTGGGAATATCCTGCAGATTTTATGATCTTGTCTCCTAAAGCTACATTTGGAGGACATCCAATTATCTTGGGAAGACCTTGGCTTCCTACAATCGATGTATATATTGGATGTCAGTCAGGAGATATGACTATTTCAGATGGAAATACAACCAAAACTTTGGCTCTGTATTCTCTTGCTCAGCCCCAACTTGATCAATAGCAAGCCATTTGGCCTAACGTCAGAGAAGAATTTGAGGAAGGAGTTGACTCTGTCAATCATCTTATGATGATTAATAGAGAACCATTCATACAACTTCATGATGATGATTCAATTCTTTATAAAATTTTGACAAATCAGTTAAGACAAGGGCAGTAGTTGCAGGAGTTAGTATCAAATATTCTAGCATCAGATTTTCCTGCAACCACTGATATTCTGCATACCCTGTTGTCGCAAGAAGTCTGCACTTCTCATCTTTCTAAGGCATCTCAGGTTGATCTTACTGTCAAAGTGGAAGCTAATCTAAACAAATATTTGAATATTAACAATAAACTCACAGGGATTCAAAGAATAACACTGGTTGACTTGCTTAAATGTCATCAACACACTTTTGCATGGGATTACAAAGACATGCATGGCATTGATCCTACATTTTGTACCCACCGTATCTACATAAAAGAGGACTGTAGACCACTTAGACAACCACAAAGAAGAATTAATCTTACATTAAGAGAAATAGTTAAAGAGGAATTGCAGAAATTATTAAATGTTGGATTTATCTATCCTATCTCGGATAATCAATGGGTGTCACCTCTGGTGATAGTTCCAAAGAAAGGAGGTAAATGGCAGGTATGTGTGGATTACAAAGTTTGAATTTAGTAACCAGGAAGGATCATTTCCCATTACCATTTGTGGATCAGGTATTAGACTCCTTAGCAAGGAAGTGGTACTTCTCATTCCTAGATAGATTTAGTGGCTACAACTAGATTCAAATTGCTCCCGAAGATCATGAAAAGACTACATTTACTTGTCCTTGGGGAACATATGCATATTATGTTCTTCCTTTTGGATTATGTAATGCTCCAGCTACTTTTCAAAGAGAAGTAATAAGAATATTTTTCAAATATCTCTCAGGACAGCATGGAGATCTATATGGATGGTTTTACCACCTATGGTTCAGAATTTGAAGAGGCATTGAAGAATCTGAAGAAGATTTTGCAGCAGTGTGAAGACTACAATTTATCATTAAACAATGAAAAGTGCTTCATGATGATGCAAGAAGGTATAGTTATTGGTCATCATATCTCTATCAAAGGAGTACAAGTTGAGACATTAAAAATAGAAGTCATTCAAAATCTCCCTACACCTATAAAGCAAAAAGATCTAAGAAGTTTCCTTGGTCATGTTGGATATTATAGGAGGTTTATCAAAGATGTTAGCAAAATTGCAGGCCCTTTATATTCTCTTTTGACCAAGGATATGGAATTTAATTGGACTTCATCATGCAATGAATCTTTATTGAAGGCCAAATATGCATTGACTCAAGCACCAGGGGTCAAGGATCCAAACTGGTCCTTACCTTTTGGGATAAGGACCAGTTTGGATTCATACAGATGCATCATTATGCCATAGGAGCAGTTTTGGGATAAAAGATTGACAATTTGGAGAATGCAATTTATTTTATCTGCAAGAACATGTAGGGGCCTGAGCTGAATTACACTGTCACTGAAAAGGAGATGTTAGCAGTTATATATGCACTCAACAAATTCAGGCATTATATAATAGGATGTCTGATATTTGTGTGCACTGATCATACAACAATCAGATATCTCATGAACAAACCTTCAATTACAGGAAGATTGGCTCACTAGTTACTATTGATGCAGGAATTTGACATTACATTTGTTGATAAACCAAGTAAATCAAATGTAGTTGTAGATTATCTTTCTAGGCTTCAATTGCAGGATGATCCTGCAGCCATACATGATGCTTTTGCAGATGAACATTTGTTCCTTATAAAAGCACACACACCCTAGTATGCCAATATTGCAAATTATTTAGCTGTTAATAAGATGTATATTCATTTTTCTCCTAAAGAAAGAAGACTGTTAGTTGAGAAAAGCTTTAATTTCTCATGGATTGTTGATTGCTTATTTTATAGTGGACCTGACCAAGTCATGGGAAGATGTGTAAGAGAGGATGAAACATATGATATCCTTCATGCATGTCATGATGAACAATGTGGGGGACATTTTGCTGCTAAAAGAACAACACCTAAAATACTTAGCACAAGATATTATTGGCCAACATTATATAAGGATGCAGCACAATATACTAGAAAATGTGATAGATGCCAATGCATGGGTAGACCTACCAAATTTGATGAAATGCCATTATATCCCCATATATTAGTTGCACCATTTGATAAATGGGGATTAGATTTTGTTGGGCCAATTGATCCTCCTTCAAATGGGAAATCTTATATTCTAGTATGCACTGATTATGTCACCAAATGGGTGGAAGCACGAGCTATGACACATGCAAGAGACAATAAAGTGGTTGAATTTCTCTATGAAAAAATATTTACCAGGTATGGAGTTCCAAGAGAGATTGTTTCAAACCAAGGACCACAATTTACTTCCACATTGGTTGCAGCATTGGCTAATGAATACAATATCAGGCATAAGAAGTCTACCACATATCAATGGCAAGCAAATGGTCAAGTAGAAGTCACCAACAGGGATTTAGAAGCCATTATTACTAAGATAGTGCCTCTTCATAAGAAATATTGGTCACATAGACTTCTTGAAGCCATTTGGGCATACAGAACAACATGGAAGACACCAATTGGTTTTACACCTTTTGAAATGATGTATAGAAAAACAATAATGACGCCCATTGAGTTTGAGCACAAAATTCTTAGAACAGCTCTATAATTGAATAGATTCTCTCTAAAGCACAAACAGGACGCATTATGCAATTAAATGCTTTCAATAAGCTAAGGAAGATGGTTGTCCAACATACAGAACTTATTAAAAATCAAAGAGCAGAGTGGCATGATAAGTACATAAAGGAGAGAAAATTTAAAACAAGTGATTGGGCACTGTTGTATGATTCAAGATATAAAGATACTATGGGGAAGATGCAAACAAGATGGCTAGGCCCATATGAAATAGATGAAGTTTTTACAAATGGAGCAGTCTGCTTGACTACTATAGATCCAGTCAGATTCAAGCTTCTAGTCAATGGTCATCAACTACACCTATATCATAAGCCTGCAACCAAACATCAGTTCCTATAGCAATTCACCAGCCAAAAAAAGTATCACTTCTTGAAGTAACTAAAGAAGGTCCTTTAGCATCTGAAGAAAATAAAGTCGTAACTGGAGAAGACATTAAGGGTGCAGTTCCTGCAGCTTCTGCAGGGAATGTTCTTAGCATTCAATAAATTCTTCAAGCATGCTTTCATAAAAATCTTTCCATGTCTTATGGAAATATTATTCTCCGATAGTTATTTTTTCCATCCACATCATCCCATTTCATCTCTTTGTCTATCACTTCAATCATGTCACATCATCTCATTTCACCCCTTTTTATTAGCTAATCATTTCATGCAACATTTTCTGGTACGACTGCATGTATATACATTGTTTATTTTTTATTAATTATGCATTTATTATTTTTCTTGGATTATTGCCTATTTTAAATCCACATACCCTTCCCTATGTCCTTTTCATATGTGTGGACACGTGCCATCGTAAGTTGGGGGGGTATTTTATGGTCTGATTTTCCAAGTCGAGTAATTATCCATCCTTGTCAATAATCTGCTTTGATTTTTCTAACATCATTTTTGAATAAGACATTCTTTGCCATTAGTGATCAATTCATCCTACCACCAAAATCATTGAAAGAAATTGGAAGTAAGTAAGGTATTTTTGAGAAAAATAGTTTTAGTTCTGCAGGTTACCTCAATCCCTTGTTCTCTGATGTGGAAATTATTTTGAAAGCTGAAATAGACATGGGTGGAGATCCTATCCGCCATGAACCTATAATTCATGACATGTTGTTGCATGATGTCCTATGTGAGCATTATTTCCGTATGCATGGGTGGACTAATTATTTTCTTAAAATAACAGATTACAATGAAGAAATTGCTTCTAAATTCATGCATGCATTCAACGAAGGAGAAGCCTTTGTCAAGGGATTGAGAGTTATTGTCATAGAGCAGTGAATAGCTAAAGTTACTGGGTTGCTGCAGGAAGGGGAGTTGTTTCCTGAATCTAAGGATGCAAGAAGCACTAGAGTAGAATTTACACACCCAATAGATGGACCCCTAAGGGTGGACAAACATGGAACTCGACAGATATCTCTTCCAGCGGAATGGCCCTAGGTGGCATTGTGTGTGATGAAATACATTACGTGTGATGGAAGGTACTCAAATTTGTATTTAGTCCATTTTAAACTGCTTAGTCATTTACGGCATGGCCGAAGGGTAAATTTCCCCAATTTTCTATATCACCTTATTTCCATAAGTGCAAAAGAAACACGAAAGGGAGGAAATCATTATGTCAGTCATCATGGCCTAATTAAATTGTTAGTAGAATGATCTCTTATGGATTTTTCTCAAATGGCATGGGGGGTATTCAAAGATACACTTCAATTTAGGGAGGAAAATGCTCCTGTTGCAGAAGAATTAGCAGCCCAAGAGGAGGATATCAAAGAACTCTCATCCCCTAGGGTTTTTGGAGTGGATGAACCTTCTGTTGCCAATGAAGCTTTGAATATTTCAAAAGAAATAGTGATGGAAACAAATATTGAGCAGCCCTCCACTCATCAAAATGGAGTGGCATCTTCTAAAGGAAAAGGGAAAGAAGTAGAAACAATTGACGCAAAGAGAGAAACCATGGTGCAGCCTCAAGCAGCATAGGTTTCTCCTGCAACAACACCTCTTACAAGAATTGTTCCTCCAACCACTTTGAAAATGTATGCAAGAAGGACTCAGCAGAGTAAATAGAAAGTTCAAACAATAGGGGAAGCAGTGGAAATCATTTCAGTAGAAACATTAGAGGAAGGGCATGAGAGTCAAACAGAGATTAAATCATAGGAAGAACATGGTGCCAATAGACTTTCAAATCTGGCAAAAGTAGTAGAAGAATTTGAAGAGCCTGTTGAAGAAATCTCACACCCTCAGGTAACAACTAATAGACCTCCTTCATCTCTCACTAGTTTGTCTATTTCACTTACATTTTATAGGCAATGGGAGATAGAAAGGGCTAGGTTACATGGGATTATTGATAAACAACAAAAATAAATTGAAAAGAGGAATATCATCATTACCTCCAAAAATAATATCATCAACAAATACTTCACTGACTAGTATTTCATATCCTTTAGACTTGAGATAAATATTACTATCATCACTATTTCTTGCAAAGCCTATCTTCATCAGATGTGTATGAAGTCGTTCATGCCATACTCTGGGTGCCTTATTTAATCCATACAAAGCTTTATGCAATCTACATACCATATCTTTCTCATGTGTCAATGCATAAGCATCAGGTTGCTCTATGTATACCTCTTCTTTCAATATCCCATTCAAAAATGCAGACTTAACATCCATCTGGTATACCTTGAACTTCTTATGGGCTGCAAATGCAAGTAAAGTTTTGACACCTAGTCTTGCTACTTGTGAAAAAATTTCTCCATAATCTTCTCCTTCTTCTTGAGCATAACCCTTGCAAACTAATCTTGCCTTGTTGCGAACTACAACACCATCTTCATTTTTATTGTTTCTGAATACCCATTTAGTACCTATAACATTCTTGTTTACCAATCAGGGTACCAGGGTCCAAGAGTTGTTCTTCTCAATTTGATCCATTTCCTCCTCCATAGCTTTAACCCAATAATCATCACCAAATGCCTCCTTAGCACTTCTAGGTTCAATGGTGGAGATCATGCAAGAGTTCTCTCTTATTTTCCTTCTAGTTAGTACTCCAGCATCCTTATCCCCAATAATCTTCTCAGGACTGTGGTTTAGTCTCACATACCTAGGAATAACATGATCATTCTCTTCAGGTTCAGCTTCTTCATTATCATCTTCTTCTGAATTTATTTGTTCCAGTTGAACAAGTAAATCAGAGTTTGCTTTACCGGTTTCTGACTTAACAGTTTCATGTTCCAAAAGCAACATGCAAGGATCTTCATCCTTTTTCTCTAAACTCATTCCATCTGAGACTTTAGGACATTCATCTACAAGAACATTAGAACTCTCAACAATTCTCTGTGTCTAGTTGTTGAAGCATTTATAGGCCTTACTCTTGGAGGAATAGCCAAGAAATATGCCTTCATTACTCTTAGCTTCAAACTTGCTTATGTAATCACCTCTTTTCATAAAACATTTTCTACCAAATAATTTAAAATAACTAACATTAGGTGATCTCCCATACCAGTATTCATAAGGGGTCTTGTCCTTACCTCTTTTCATTAGAACTTGGTTCATTATGTAGACAGTTGTACTTATAGCTTCTTTCCAAAATGTTTTCGCTACACTTCCTTATATCAACATTGTCCTAGCAGCTTCAACTATTGACCAGTTGTTCCTCTCTGCTATACCATTCTGTTGTGGTGTCCGTGGTGCAGAAAGTTGTCATTTGATACCATTCTCATCATAGTACTTAGTGAATTCCTCAAAAGTAAATTCACTGCCTCGATATGTTCTCAGATATTTTATCTTTTTGCCACTCTCTTTCTCAACTAAGGCCCTAAATTCCTTGAACTTACCAAAAGTTTCATTCTTATCCTTCAATAATGTGACCCGCATCATCCTTGAGCAATCATCTGTGAAGATCATGAAATATCTATCACCTTGAATGCTTCTTATTCTTATTGGTTCACATAGATCTATATAAACCAAATCTAACAAGTGCTCTGCTAAGAAGGACTTGCTCTTGAAAGTTGAAGAAGTCATCTTTGCTAACTGACATTCTTTACAAAGAGCATTAACCGGTTTGTCTAGCTGAGGCAAACCTCTTACTATATTGGACTTGCTCATTTTAACAATGTTATCAAATTTTATATGACAAAATGTCTTATTCCAAAGCCAGCTATCATCTATCTTTGCAATCAAACAGTTGCTAACTTTAGGATTAAGTTGAAAGAGATTACCTTTGGTTTGTTTCCCGGTTGTAATCAATTCACCTTTGTTGTCAAAGATTTTGCACATACCATTTATAAATTCTAGTGGGTATCCTCTTTCATTAAGTTGTGCCAAACTCAGAAGATTGTGCTTTAGGCCTTCAACCCAATAGACATCACCAGCACTGCTCTTCCAATTAAGAGAAATAACTCCCTTACCTTTAACCATACAGGGTAATTCATAGCCAAATCTAACAACGTTGCCATCAAATTTCTTCAAGGAAAGAAATTTTCTCCGATTACCGGTCATGTGATGTGAACAACAACTATCAATGATCTAATCATCAAAGTTATCCATCCTGGACACCAGTTCCTTCTAATATGATATCTCTTCCCTAATAGCTACAAACACAATATCTTCACTAGCATCATCATCAGATTCTTCATCAGTAGTACCACTGTCAATAGCAAAAAAGGCAATCTCTCTTGCATTTCCCCTTATACTTCTTGAATTTTTCTCTCTTGTATTCATTTTCACCATTAGGACAGTTAGCTGCTATATGACCAATCTTGTTGCATGCAAAACACTTTAAAGGTAGTTTGCCTCTAGGCAGTCATTTTTCCAACAATGCTTCAAGTTCCACTAAGTTATCTTCATCATCAGCATCTTTGGTGGATCTAGATTCATAACCATGACAAGTATCTCTACTTTTTCTCATAGATGGGTTAGAGATAGAAGCTCTAAATGCAGATTATGATTTTTGTACACTACCATCATAGCTATTTAATTCAAAGGCAATAAGTTTTCTGGTGATAGAGTCAAGAGTTACCTTAATTTTGTTAATGGACTTCATCTCCTGAATAGCTGTAACTCAGATAGCATAGACCAGTAGTAGGGTTCTCAGTACCTTACAAATCACTATGGCATCTTCCACTTTCCCTCCTACACTCTTTATTTCACCAACTATCTCTTTTATCCTCTGACCATACTACTAGATATTCTCACCTTCAGGCATTCTCATGTGATCAAACTTTCCTCTTAGGCTCTCCTCTTTAGCAATATTAACATGTTCATCATCGATATAAATCTCTTCAAGTTTTTTCCATACTTCATATGCAGTTTCAAGACCATGAACATCTACATATTCAGCATCAGACAGAGAACCGATAATAGCCTCCAATGCTTGATGATTTTCTTGTTGTTCTTTCTTTTGATCATCAGTTAGTGTTCCAATAGGTGCAATATACTTAGTTTCTACATGATCCCAATATTGACTGCCTAGACTCTTAATGTAAATCTTCATTCTGTCACTCCATATCCTATAGTTATCTTTGTTGAACTTCGGACCTTCTTTCTTCATCACGATCCTCAAGCTGTTAGGCTTTTAGGTTAAAGAGGACCTCAGATTCTTTGATACCAATTGATGGTATGATGAAAGAATAAGTTGATGGACTTGAAAAGAACTGAGAGGGGGGGGGTGAATTAGTGACACCAAAACAAACACAACTTCAAACACTAACTAGTAGATGAGCTTAACCAAGCATTTAAACAAAATACATGCTATCCAAAATGAAATAACAACATCCACATAAAGTAGAACATCCACCATAACACGTGTTTATACATGGAAAACCCAAATAGGTAAAAACCATGGTGAGATGGAACTCACAAGTTAACTATCTGCAGTAATAGATAACTGACCGGTTAAGGTCTTACAAGGTGCTCTTCTAGGAGTGAATCTTGTTAGAGTTCCCAAGCTTGATTAGAAGCTTATAATCTATTAAGAGTACTACCCTATTAGGAGTAACCTCACTGGAGGATTTGAGAATCCAAACTAATGGATCACCTTGTTAGAGGATTTGTACAATGAAGCTTGTTAGAGCTTACCCAATTAGGGGATTTGATTCTATTGTAATGATTAGAGAAACACAAGAAAGGTTTGATATGTTCTGAGTAGCACAAGACTTGCTTGATCAGATTATTCTAAGTACATTCAATACTGCTCTTCATCTTAACACTTATCACTCTTCAACAAAAGATTTCACTCTTTATGCATATCAATATTCGCATAAAATCCTCTCCTATATCAGTTCTCTCTCTTTTTAAATGATTCACTAAGATGTCTTTAAATAGACATACAAATCTTATGTCGGCCATAGGAAATCAAAACACAATTTCCTAGGTGCAGTATATATAGATAAGTAAACATAACTGATCACAAAAATGACCGTCAATAAAACGGTGCTAGTAACTCATCACACAAAATGGATACCAGTTAGAATAGTCAATACCAGTTGGAACAAAACATGTGAACTGTTGTCCTGGAATCTTCCACTTGATCTCCATCTTCATCTTCATCTTCATTTTGATGTTGACTTAATGTAACTACAGGTTATCTCTTAATCACATACCGGTTGACACAGAGTACTGGTTAGAGATAGACCTTAAACATACCGGTTAAAAGTGTAAACCATTGAAGTTACACCGGTAGTCAATGTAATCATGTGTGTGTGTGTGTGAGTGTTTCATCAATGACAACAAGTGATGAATACATTACAATCATCATCAAGCCAACATGTATCTAGTAGAATACTAAGAGGGGGGAGTGAATCAATATACTAAAAAACTGATACAAACTTCCCAATCTCAAATTCAAACTTAGAAAGTAAACTTTCACTATCAAGATCAATACTCAACATCAAGCGGTTAACTGTTATAACAACTTAATAGTAAACAACTTCAATCTTGTAAACATCAAAATGCTTAATCATATCTCAATATATTCAATCACTCAATGCTTCCAGTTAACATGCCTTATCAGAATAGTTAAGTACTCAATCAAATCAACAAATAAGATCATAACCCAAAAGACATTCACCACTTGACACAAATGTTTATACGTGGAAAAACCAAATAGGTAAAAACCATGGTGAGATGAGACTCACAAGGATAGCTATCTAAACTATTCTAAATTTTTCCATGTTAGGAGCCAAGCCTGTTAAAGCTTTTACAATAAGTTCTGTTAAGAACTAATCCTGTTAGGAATCACCTGGTTAAGGGATTTACAAAATGCCTTGATGAAAAGAAAAATACTCTGTTAGGAGTAACCTCGGTAGGGTTTGAGAATCCAAGCTAATGGACCACCTTGTTAGAGGATTTAAGAAGTAACCAAGCTTGTTAGAGCTTACCTGGTTAGGGGATTTCAATTATGTTGTAATTGTTAGAAAACAACAGGAATTATGATCTGTCTGAATAGTACTACATTTGCTTGATCAAATCCTTTTAAGCTTCAATCTGCCTTTACTCAAACTGCAGATCCATTCTCCGGTTAGGCAACCACACACTCAACTAGTTTCAGCTAACACTTTGCCAACACTCATACAAACAACTTCATCTACCTTAAATACAAATCAATTAGGTCGGTAACACAACAAAAACCTAATTCTCTCATACAGTTTACAAACAAGTCGGTTCAATCTTGACCATTAGAAATCATTACAATCTCTTCACATTCTTCAAGAAAATTCCAACTACTCCATGACACCGCTTCATCAGACTTTGTAACTCATCATGCGCTATGCATTAGATGCAATCCACTTTATTCATTCCCTAGATAATCAAAACAAACAAACAAACACACCAAAAACAATCTGAACTAATCCTCATTCAATGATCACATGTGTCTCTATCATTACCGCTCATCATTAGATCTTAAACCAACAAACTTGATCGGTTAGGGTTTAACAAAAAACAATTGGTATGGTTTACCAGTTAGATTGCATAGAAAGGGTTTAAACCTTATACACTGGTTTACCGGTTCACAAACTTAACATACCGATTTACAACATCTTCCAAAAAGCTCTTCCTACCGGTTACAAGCTAATATCAATAACAACAACAATATCAACAATATCATAAATACCATTACCGGTTTAATTGACATTAATGACAACATAATATATCATTAATGAAATCTTCATGCAAATGCCAATAGTTCAGCGTTGGAATAATCTTCCAGAAGACTTAAAACAAGTTGAACCTCATTTAGTGCCTAATTTTCATGCAGCTATAAAAAGAGCCCCTAAATACATCCATTTGGGTAGGGCGAAGAGCAATAACTGGCTACCCTTGATATTTCAGCCACCTATCCTTATGTGGCCATTAATAGGATGCAGGGTTGCAGATAAGCCATATGAGGAGGCCACTGAAGAAGCTGGATGGGCCAGACTTGAAAAAATGAAGGGATTTTATTGGAATTTGGCTACAGGAGGGATAGGACAGGTAACTATTGGTGACTTGCGAGTAAGTGTCCGAATTAGAATTTTTCCTCTTGTTAGAGGATCAACAAGACACTAAGTTGGGGGGCATGATGAGCTGAGATATTAGCTCCTTTTATTCTTAAAACTCATAATTTTTTACCATGTTTTAATTTGTATAATGGGATAGCAATGATGTATTAGAGTTTGACTATATGCCATAGATGTTAACTGAACTCATTAAATTTTGTTTTGTCTTGACCAATTATTCTTGTTTCCATGTCAATTATTCCTGTAGCCATGTGAATTATTCTTGTTGCCATGCGGATTATCATAGGTGATATCTCGTGTGAAATGTATAAGTTTTTTGATTAATTAAAATAGATATATGTGTATGCTTGTATGTTCTATCTTTTTAATTGCAGGAATAAATAAGATGTTGCAGTGGTGGTTTTTGTGTCACGTCATGAAGGCAGTTAGAGATATTCAAGGGGTGGTTAAAAGCTCAAAATAACAAAGAGAATAATGGGCATAAGGAGTGACAAAGGAATAGCAGGGCGCACAAGACTCATTTATGTCTGTCTTCAGTAAACATTAAATCTTGTAATACCGCCATGCTATATTCTTGGTTGCAATTTAGTAGTGATCCATTTTTTTAGTGGCTTAACTCCATTTGTTCTCTGTCATAAATATTATCCGCCTTGTTTCATCGACATGACCTAGATTGTAGAGATTTGTTGTAGTTTTATTTTAAATAAGAGTTTGCACCTCTTCTCTGAGGTTATAAAAAGAGGAGGGGAAGAGAGAGAGAGAAGATTTAGAAATAAAGTTGCAAAGTATTTTTAGCTTTCTTTCATTATGTATGTTGTATCGACCTTTGAAAGACAATGAATAAAGTGATGCTATTCTAAGTATTTAGAGTTATCTTTGAAAGCCTGGATACACTCATCCAAGGGGGCCCACTTGGTGATTATTCCTTTGCATTTGTTAACTTAGTTTCCCTTTCTGCTGCAGTAATCATTCTAGAAATTGATTGTTCCTACAGCCACTGGAAACAGATCCTATGATTGTTCCTGCAGCCAAAGCAAATAGAGTAATTCCTGTTTGTCAGCTTTGGACTTAGTTAACAATTTCTTTAATTGGGTTTTATATTAATGTAGAGTTTTCCTGTAACCATTTAGTTTTTACAATTCTTTCTTACGTGTTTCAAATAGGTTTAGTTGTTGTAGTAATGCAGATTAGCTATTGCAGGAACTTAGTGCATATATAATGCAGACCCATTTCAAGTAATACGTCCCTGGGTTGATAAACAAATAAACTTCAGTTATGGAGATAATAACTTCACAGAGTGAATTTCCAAACTTCGGGTTGAGACTTAGCTATAGTTATTATTCCTATTAGTGAAGCAAACACTTACCAATTCTGGGTAACTCATTCAGAAAGAAAAGCATTAAACAGACAACAAGGTTGTTATACCAGAAAGTACCCTTCTTCTCACCCTTAATCTTCCCTAGGTTTATTATCAACTCATCACACATCCATTGATATAGATCTAGCTTTTCATTCTCCTTAATCATTTTGTGAGCATAGAAAATGCATGAACTGGAAATAGAATTCAACTGATTTGATTGGGTTACCTTGTAACCAATGATTATGCTTGAAAATTGAATTGCTTTGTCTCTAATAGTATTGATTCTCATGGACCAGTTGTCAGATATTGCACCAGTCAACTTATCCACCTCATTGTTAGATATCTTATTCCTTCCAAGGGTTGGACTGGTCTAGAGTAAATTAGTGATCACAAGAATAGCCTCCTTGGTGATCTTGTGGGGCCGGTTTAGCCATATAAATTCACCATGGACTCATCTCAGTGCATATTGGAGCAATTTGTCCTCAAATTTTGGTATCTCCAAAATAACGGTAAAACCTTGATCCTTCATAATTTGAAATTCCAGTTTCATCGACCCATCCTGGTTCACCAAAGTGCCAATATACATGTTCTTGATCTCAGCAGAACCCAAATCCTCCAAAGTACAGTGAATGTATGCACAAACATCTTTGACATAAAAAATCCTTTAGGAACCCTAGAAAATGCGCCAACTGAATCATTGACCTTCACAATCTAAGGGCATTTCTTGAAAACAGGGTGTGGATGGTCCTTGATGTCGACAACAACAGGGGAAGCCACACCGGTCAGAGTGGAAGATGATCTAGAAGCCATTGCAAATAAGTATATCTCGAAAAACTGATAAAATACCTCACAACCTTCATTGGTGAAATCTCTTGAAAATCCGCTTGAGAATGAACTGGAATTCGCTTGAAATGAATTTGATTGCCTTGAACTTGCTCTATTTCTCTCTGAATGCGGTGTGATAAAAAATGAACCAATATTTCCTTTTATTCTTAAAAAACCTTAATTTCTCATTGACATTAATGCATATCGGCATATCATACCGGATTTAAAATCCATTATCTTAGTGTTGGTGAATCTTTAGATTGACTTTACCAAGATCTGAAGAAAGATTTCAGACCTCTACCGGGGGTAATGCAAGATCTGTCAATAATTTGCCTCCCCCTAAGGCTAATGCCTTAGTTACCAGATAAGTTTCCTACCAGTGCAAGAACATTCTGCTCTGTCGGTTGAGTAACCGGGCTGATTGTCTATGTCGATTGATCTTAAGATTTCCTAACCCATTTCCTCTCATGCTCCTTCTGGATGTCTTCAACCTTTTGTTTTCCTTTCTCGTCATTTCCTACTGGATTGTTCTTGCTTCTGCAATATTTGGCAATATGTCATATTTTTTTGCATGTATAGCAAGTGACATTATTTCTCAGAATTGCCTTGTTGAGTCCTTGACCATTCTTCAACCTACATTGATTAGCCATATGCCCAAACTTTCCACATGCATGACATATGGCATTCATTCTGCACTATTATGTCCTGTGACCATACTTATTACATTTTGAACATTGACCGAGAACATTGTTATTTTGATTTGCTCTATTTTTGCATTGACTTTCTCTATGACCAAACTTATTAAAAAACAAAGCATCTACCATTACATTTATGTGCATTGGGTTGCCTTACTGGTGATTTCTAATTCTGGTTGTCTGGTGGATTTCCCTAATTTGCAGTACTAAAGCTTTCTCCATGCTCAAATCCAAGACCTCTAGTGTCTCCAATGTCTGTTTGATCCTTCAATAGTTCATCAAGCCTTGCAGAACTGACCCTGAACTTTTCTTTGTATTCATTTGCAGCATCCAGATCACTTCTTAGGATTGACATCATTCTTTCTAGTTCTTGCTCATTATTATGTGATTGTACCAACTCATTCCTCAACACATCATTCTCATGCATCAACCTAATGCATTCCTCATATCTGTCTTTCAAAGATCTGCCAAGATTTTCTTCATTCTTCTTTCGATATTCAATCTCCTTGGACATCCTCATCATTGTGGCTTGCATTTCATTCTTCATCACACCATTCTCCTAACTTAGTTTCTGACATTGTTCCTTAAGGGAATCCTTCTCTTCATCATTCAGATTTTGCAAAAGTTCCTCCCTTTTAGCTTGAACAAATGACAGCCTCTCTTGCAAGGTAAGAATGAATTCCTTTGCAGAGTTCAATTTATCTTGCAACTTCAAGCTCTTCATCCTTTGAGCATCATAGTCCTCAAGTGCTACTTCAAGTTGTTTTTGTAGACTCATCTCCATGAATTCTGAATTCAGGATCTTCCTCAAGCTGTTAGACTTACTCCAAGGCACCAGGCTCTGATACCAATTGTTGGAATCCAAGAATACTGAGAGGGGAGGTGAATATGTGTTTTGTCGGTATAATCAATTTTAACCTTATTAATAATACAATTCAGTAACCAATAAACATGAAAGAATATAACAACAAATAGAAATGAAGCAATCATAAGAGCATAACACAGATTTATACGTGGAAAACCTCAAAGAGGTAAAACCACGGTGGGATTGGAAACCCACAATATCTATCCACTGGCCAGATGAATAAATATTACAATAGGGCCCTGCACATGTAGGAAGGCCAACAACCTAGAGAACACTACTCATCACAAAAGGAGCTTCACTAACTACAAACACCACATATGAAGTTGCAAACAAAATTCTAAACTTTGAGAGTACATCTGTTATGCTAGATGAGTTCTGGTTAAAGCACAATCTGTATCAGTTTCCATTATGTCCTTCCTTACCAGCATATTGCTTTGCTTCCCAAACCTCTAAGCCAAAATCCAAGACTGAATACAATATATTACATTCGCATTCTGTCAATCAAGATTACATTACTGTATCTCATTACCTTATTATGCATCCTTACTCATTACCAAAATAACCTAATCGAATTGACTTAAATACCCTTCCCAAACACAAACATAAATACATGTCGGCTTACAAAGATATTACAATTTATTTACATGTCATCCTAAGCAAAAAATAAATTTATTAAACTTCAAGACTGATGCCTTTAATCGTTGTCATGTAGACCTGTTGAAT
Source organism: Cryptomeria japonica (assembly GCF_030272615.1). Lineage (NCBI taxonomy): Eukaryota > Viridiplantae > Streptophyta > Pinopsida > Cupressales > Cupressaceae > Cryptomeria > Cryptomeria japonica. The sequence continues at coordinate 544,057,101 of NC_081406.1, read as the reverse complement.
CAATCTCCTATGTTGGCCTCATATGCCAGTTCCTAGATTGTTGGTTTCCCTTTCCTACCGGTGTCAGTTCCTTATGTACCAGATGACTGAATGTCAATTTCCAAAGAATACTGGTGAGTACCGGTAAGTGACCAACCCAAAATGGAGTGTGTTTCCATCAATGACAACACAACTAAATTAGATGAGGGTCAATTGCCAATAGTTGTGTCCTGCTTGTTTTGGTGATCCGCATTGATCGGTGTGCGAGTTTTTGGTGATTTCTATCAATCGATGATGATTTGTGTGTTATGTGGTATTTTTGGTGGTGTAGTGTGTTGCAGTTGATCTTGGCATGATTTATGGTGGAGATGATCATTTGGTAATTTGATTTAGGACCATTTTATGCTATGTAAATCATTATATTGGTCTGGTAGTCGATCTTTGTATTGTGTGATGTAATTTTGTAATTAAGGGTTTAGGTTTTAGTCGACCTTGTTATCAAGGTTGATGAATTATATATATAGGTGATGTAGTCATGTAGTTTTGGTTTCGATGTTGTGTCTGTATTATCAGAGAGAGGTTTATGTGCAAACAAGTGATTTATCCTTTGGCATTGATTTTGTGGTGAGATTGGTGTTGCAGGGCAGACAATCGAGCTTAACTGGAACTGTAATCAAACATTTGGAGATGTTATTTCTTAAGTTCACTTCTTTTGGATTGTAGTCTGAATCTTATTGTAAGTCAATGAGACTTCCCTGAGGGTTGTAGCCTTCCAGGAAAATATTATTTGAGCAGTGAGCTCTAGGTAGTGTGCCTGAATGCATGTGCATTCCCCATTGTAATATTTTCACATGCTACTGCAGAGTATCATCTTACTGTGCATAGGTTCCCACCATGGTTTTTCCCTTTACCGGGTTTTCCACGTCAAAATCTTGGTGTTGTGTGTTGTGCTATTAATTTTCTTATCTATCTTATTGCTGAAGTTTATCATATCTATTTTTTGTTTTATTGTTCCGGTGAAGACTGATTCACCCCCCTCTCAGTCTTCCTTCTTGTTTGTTGCTAACAAAGGAGAGCATCATCAAGGGCTTTTCTACCCAACCATGGAAATAAGTCCACCATGCCACTTCCTCTTTGAAGGGCCAAACCCTTCACAAGGGAAGCAAGTAAAAGATAGAATAAATGTCAATGAGCCTCTAAGCCTAGTGTTTAGAATCTACACTGACTAACTGGTCATAAAATATAGGTACCCCGTATGTTTGCATAACACTCTGGCTAGTAGTGTATCTAACTCTTATGAACTGACATACACATGCTAATTGTTGTGCCACCTTGGCCAAGGTTTCATAAATAGCACGTAGAGTGTAGTCCATGTTCACCACCCTTACTTGTCTTATTAAAAGAAGAGTTGTATGCTTACAACTTACTCAAGGGTTTTATTGGTAACAAATTAAAAAGTTAAAGGTTTAATCCAATCTTAGAGAGACGGACATATCTAAGGGTGCAGAATTGTCATAATATGATCTGATTCTCACAAAATATTCATGTTTCTCATGGTCACTTGTTACAGAACTGAGTTTGTCTTCCAATCATAAATAACAACATGGAATAATAGAACAGAGCTAGCCAAAAGGACACAGTCTGTCTTGATCTACATCTACAATGACATAATGGAATAAGTACTAGCAAGGAAATGGCCTCCTTAATCTAATAACAGTCATGATGTAACAAATTAATAATAAGGAATACGACCTCCTTAATCTAATAACAATCATGATGTAACATAACAATATTAATAAGGAATCCAGTCTCCTTAATCTAATTTCAATAGGAAAAATAACAACTGCATATACTTCATAACTCAGATAATAGGTATGTAGATCTCTTGACAAAAATATCATTATTTGGTATGCCATTTGTGATCCATGTGATTACAATTTCACTGAGAATCAAATACACTACTAGCCAGAGTGTCATGCAAAGTGAGGGGGTACCTATAGTGTATGACCGGTTAGTTAGTGTACATTCTCAACACCAAGCTCATTGGCTTATTGGAATTTATTTTATCTTCTATCTACTTCCTCATGAAGGGTCAAGCCCTTCTAGTAGGAAGTGGTATGAGGGACGTATTTCAATGGTTGGGTAGAAAATCCCTATGATGCTCTCCCTCTCCCTATTGTAATGTGAAAAGTATTTGTTCATCAGAAAGTTCAAAACTTTGAAAACTCTTAAATTAATCTCTCTTTACTTTAAGTTATAAATTTGTTAGATCTCAGTTAATGTTTCCTTTCTATTGAAATGGTTAGTTAGTTGGAGTTAAGTTAGTTATTAATGGTTTCAAATTTAGTTGAACATGAATAAAATGCATTTCTTCTCTTAGAATTAGTAAAATTGAATATATTTTTCTATTCTAGAATTTTGGTTGTTACATATGGTATCAAAACTACCAAGTTCGACACAGAACTTGGAGCTTGCCACCTGAAACCCAGATAGAAAAATTGAACCCTAGTCGACATGTTTCATGAGATGTGGATCTAATGAACACCTCAGAAGAAAGCCCGGTTGTTGGCATTGTGTTGTCATTGATGTCAACCAGAATAGAAGGACAACCGATATGGGAGTATAGTTGATGTGCAGTCATTGATGTCAACTAGTCTAGCATGTCACTGGTAAGGTAGAGGATTTCATTTAGTGACAATGACCATTGGAGCCACCGGTAGACAAGTTAGTGTTTGACTTGTGTGGAAGATATGGACAGGAGACCAATATGATATAACAACTGGTAAATGATGACATCTGAGAGTTAGGTTGTTGATTGTGATGAAGAGGTGGAATGTTATCTAAATCACATCAACATTGGAGGAGAAGTATGTGCAGGTTAGCGGTATGTTGTGTGGATGAAAAACAACAGGATTCCCACCGAATAAAGATACAGTCACCATTTGAAGAGAAGAATGACAGTGAGTGTGCCCAACCGGACCACATGTGCTTGTTTGAAGATATGTTGCTCAAATAGTGAAGCCACATTGGTGCATTGAAGGATACAGATGACAAGGATCTACTCCCACTGGTAAGTGGAGCTTATCTCATATTATGCAAAGTGTGCATCATAGTTCTATGAGATAAGACAAAAGAGTTAGAAGGTAGGTGTTTGAAAGCTCACACCGGATGAACAGGTGAAAGACTAAGATGCCTCAAGTGCACGAAATCAGGGATATGTATTGGACCAACAGAGAAGGCATGATGAGTTGTCGATACAAAGAAAGAAGTGATGGGTTTGTCACTTTGACAAACTAGTTGATATATGGTTTGGGATGATGATGAAGAAGGTAAGGCTGAGGGGGTGCAGATAGAGAGAGAAACCGTTATGCAGATGCCTCAGATGGAAACAGTTGAAGGTTGATGACATGGTGTCATCAAACGTGTTTGTCGGCAAGTATGTTCATTGATAATGCTAACAAAGTGTAGATGCAGAAGACTCCCATCTGATGTGGATGTGCATAAGGTAGGTTAGCAAGTGTGCTGACTGGTTGAGTGTTTTATCGAAAGAGAAGCAGAGTGCAAGGTTGAAAGCAGACTGGTTAGGGCATAACCTGTAGGGTTAGTAAGCTGGTAGAAGAACCTAATAATGGAGTTGGTCAGTGATCCCATCCATACTGACACAAATGACCTAGCAAAGGTGGATGCCGACATAGGAGCCACATGGAGTTGAAGTGGCATGCATGCATAGGTCGACATGTTGAGTTGGTAAAGTGTCTGGCGATGAGGTAGTAGGTGAAAGGTCGACATTTATGTTGACTGTGAGATTCACAGGATGCATAGAAGAGGTTTGTGGCTCGAGCTCAAATGAGCAGCAAAGATCCAGCATAGTGAGAAGATCGAGACAGATGAAGGAGAATGCAAAACCATTCTCAGTGATCGACCAAGAGATCTGTCAACAAATTAAATGCAGGTTGCTAAAAATAGAAGGTATGATCAGGAAGGCATGATAATGGCAAGATTGATTGATGAGTTATAGTTCATAAATCAAGGTGATTAGATTGGATGAGATCTTATTGGATTTGGTTTGCCTCGGGGTCTCTGAAGAAACCCTAACTGCCCAAAATTTGAATTGGTATTTGGCGGGAAAACCAGTTTATAAATATGTTCGCCAAAATTGATGAAGGTTACCACTAAATGAAAGAGTGTTGCTGCATGTGAGAAGAAATCATTCAAGTGATCACCAAAAAGAAGAAGAAGAAGAAGAAGAGACTAAGTTTGAGGAAGAATAGGGTTGAAGTGTTCAACCGACAACAGTGAGGCTACTGACAATCGGCCATTGAGTGCGATAGTGGAGAGAACCAACAATGATAGAACTGACAGAGAAGAGTTGTAGAAGACTGCAAAGAAGGAAAGCATAGAACCGATAGAGTGTAGTACCTGTGGAGAGTACCAGAGTAGTTGAGAGAAGACAAAACTGACAAATAGTAGAACTTGTAGAGAAGGAGAAGAGGTTGAACTGGCAAGGGTGTAGCAGAGAGTGAGGTACATCAGAGAGTGGGTTGCAGAAGGAGATAAGGTTGTTGCAGAGAAAAGGTGAATAGAGAAATGACAAAGATCTATAGAGAGGAGAACCAATGAAGAGACATACTTGAGAGTTGCAAAGTTCTTTTGTAACACGAAGATAAATTTGATATAAAAACATGATTTTGTAATCACTGAGTTGGACCTCGATGCATGGGTTGTAGCTCCTTGGGTTGGTGCCCTAAATTAAGAGTTGGTGCTCCTTAGGTTGGTGCCCTAAACATTGTAATAAGAGATTCATTGTGAGGTTGGATTGGAGCAGTAGACTCTAGCAACATTTCTCATCGATGTTTTTCCCATCTTGGGTTTTCCTCATATATGCTGGTGTTATGTGATGTCCCCTTGTGTGTGATTGCATTGAGTAATATCTCCTTAGCATACCGGTAGTTATCTTGTCTTTAGTATGTTAACTGGTACATACACTTAGGAGTTTAAGGGAAAAGAAATTGAGTACCACTGATTCACCCCCCTAAGTGGCACATTGTGTCTAACAATTGGTATCAGATCCCTAGGTTCCTGGTTGATAAGATTTCTCAAGTTTGGGTAGATTCTGGCTTAAGGACACAAAGGTTTATTTAGTATTGATCCCAACTCTAGTTTTTGATGGTTTAAACTATTCCATTTGGAGTTGTAGAATGGAAGTCTACTTGTCCTCCCTAGGGTTTGATGTGTGGATGTCTGTTATAAATGGTTGCCCCAGTAAATTCAGTCCTACCATCGATTCTGATGCAGAAAGAAGAAACCAGTGAAATGATGGAGAAATGAAGGCTATATTCTATGGGTTATCAGATGATATCTCCTCACAAGTGGACAAATGCAGATTGGAAAAAAGCTTATGGGACAAATTGAAGAATCTCTATGGAAATGAGCCTACCACTACAGAACCAGTTTGTGAAGATAGGATGAGAAATACATCTCATGTATCTACAAATGATGAAGGCAGATCTGTCAACAACCACAACAATGATGAATAAGGAACCCACCTCTTCATGGCTCAAGAAACAGAAGATGAGAGTCACACATCTGAGAATGATCATGCAGATCACTCCTACTGGCAAGATGTGTTTGGCAACAATAGTGAAGGTGAAGAATAAGAGGAAGCAAAAGTTGACCTTGAATGAGAACTTGTAAATGCACTTGAAGAACTCAGTAGAGTGAGAAATGAATACAATTTGTTCAAGAATGTTACTATTATGGAGAAGAATCAGTTGATCAGATGCCTTGAAGAATATAAGATGTGTATCTCAAATTTGAAGACTCAACAAGATCACACCAAGGTGTGTCGGTGTAAAGATCTAGCATCTGACCTAGAAGTAAAAGATAAAGAATATCAGAAGTTGCTTGGAGAAATGGATATTCTTTGAAATGACCTTGAGAATTGTCAGGATGAGCTCAAGGTAAGAATATAGTTTGATGGCAACAGTGATGCCTTGGACAAAATATTCAAAAAGAAAAAACATGCCAAGGACACCGAAGGATTAGGAAGTGGTGTCGATGAATGCTCCACCAGCAAGAATGTCCCCCACAATGACATTTTGTTTGTCTCCTCAAATGGAGAAAATAAGGGACAAACCTTCACTATTCGGAATACTCCCTGAAAGAAGGTTGATCTAACCACAACCGGTGAAGACATGCAGACAAGGGTGAAGACAAATGCTACAAGAAGGAGGAACAATGCAAATCCCAAAGGAAAGGGGAAGATGGGAGAAGAGAGATTCACCGGAAGAAAGAACATGAGAAGATAGCAAAGAAGACCTCCTATCCATAGAGGAAAAGGAAATGCTACCACCCACAAGACAAAGCAAGTGTGGGAAAAGAAGAGATCAGATGAAAGAGATGTAGAGCATGGACAACCTAGGATCCATCCCCAAAGAAGCAGAAATGGAGATACCTGACCGGTAAAATCCCCCCATACATGGTAGAATAAGTTTGTAAGTTATAAACCTTCCTTCTCTGGTTATTCCTTTGCATGTAATGGCCATGGCCATAGGGAAAAATAATGTAGAAAAGGATCTAGAAGGAACAATCTAGGATCTTACGGCTATCATGCATATGAGAAAAATGCATCAAGGAGTAGATACATTCATAACTCCTATCCCGGTTATGAAAATGATGTTTGTTATAACTGCAATAGATCTGGACATAGAGAGTTTGAATGCAAGAAGAAGAACTTGCATTCATATGGAGTCGGCATAGCAACTATGCTCAACATAGAAATGAATATAGAGCATATGGAAGTTAGACACCTACATGGAACCAAAGGAGAAATGTCCTTGGAGGTTCAAGAGGCCCACTGGTTTTAGTTGCCAGCTACAACAACATGACCAGAAGAAGATGGTCAAACTGGTATGTTAGAAGATTCCCCAAGCATGAGGTTGGGATGGATACTGTGTGCTACTATAGAATTACTTCTAGTTGTGATGCAAAATTCGGAAATGTAAGGACCAATCTACAAAAGAAGGCAAGACTTGCTCCCAAGACTAAAAAATGGAAAGAAAATTGTGACCAAGCAGGTATGGAGGCAGAAGCAAGAAGATGCAACCATGGACCAACATCGTGCATTCAAATCACAGGTGATATCTCCTAAGGCTTAAAGGAGATGCAAGACCTTAGGGGGAGTAGTACACTGACCTTATCATTCACCCCCTCAGTGAAGGACACATGGAAGAACAAGGTGTTGTCGGTATGAAGGAAGAAAATGAGAAGATAAGTGTGTGTAGTGGATGCCTTGGCAACACACTTGCAGATCAGACATGGATAACTACTACATGTGTCAATAATTAGTATATTTAAAATTGGCATTAGATGCCATTGACACAAGATGTCAGGAGTTACAGGAAGGTGCTTCGGTAGTGATGATGGACCAGTACAAGAAATTGGTATGTGTAGGATGTTACTGGTAAGAATTCTAACAGGTTCTTGCAGGTTATGTAAGACAATGAGGCTAGAGATTATTGCATTAGCCCCAGTAGCATGGAATGAGGAGTTTATGTCTTAGGTGGTGTTGATGAAGACCTGAATGACATATGGCCCAGTTGTTGATCACATATGCATGCATGTTTTTGGGCTAACCGGTTTGATTTATGGCATGATGATGACATTGTATGGCATTGTGTACATCCAGGATCATGTAACCATTTGAAGAGAACACTGGCAGTGAGTGTGCCCAACTAGATCACATGTGCCTATTTGAAGATATGTTTCTCAAATAGGGAATCCACATTGGTGCACTATAGGATGCAGATAAAAAGGATTCACTCCAACGAGTAAGTGGAGCTTATCTCCTAGTATACAAAGTGTGCATCATAGTTCTGTGAGATAAGACAAAATAGTTAGAAGGAAGGTGTTTGAAGGCTCACACTAGATGAACAGGTGAAACACTAAGGTGCCTCAAGTGCATGAAATCAGGGATATGCACTAGACTGACAAAGAAGGCATGATGAGTTGCCGATACAGAGGAAGAAGTGATTGGTTTGTCACTTTGACAAACCTGATGAGATATGGTCCAGAATGATGATGAAGAAAGCAAGATTGAGCAGCTGCAAATAGAGAGAGAGAAACCGATATGTAGATGCCTCAGATGGAAACAGTTGAAGGTTGATGACATGGTGTCATAAAAGGTGTTTACCGGCAAATATGTTCATCGGTAATGCTAACAAAGTGCAGATATAGAAGACTCCCATCTGATTAGGATGTGCATAAGGTAGGTTAGCAAGTGTGTTGACTGGTTGAGTGTTCCACCAGAAGAGAAGCAGAGTGAAAGGTTGAAAGAAGACCGATTAGGGTATAATCGGTAGGGTTAGTAAGACGATTAAAGAACCCAATAATGGAGTTGGTCGGTGATCCAATCCATACCGACATAGATGACCTAGCAAAGGTGGATGCTGACAGATGGACCATGTGGAGTTGAAGTGGCATGCATGCACAGGGCGGCATGTTGAGTTGGTAAAGTGTCAGGCGGCAAGGTAGAAGGTGATAGGTCAACATTTATGTCAACTATGAGATTCATGGGATGCACAACAAAGGTTTGTGGCTTGAGGTCAAACAGACAATAGAGATCCAGCATAGACTAGTTGAGCAGATCGAGGTAGGTGAAGGAGAACATAAAACCATTCTTGGTGATTGACCAAGAGATCTGTCGACAAATTAAATGCAGGTTGCTAAAAATAGAAGGTGTGATCAGGAAGGCATGACAATGGCGGGATTTATTGATGAGTTACAATTCATCAATCAAGGTGATCAGATCAGATGATATCTGATCAGATTTGGTTTGTCTCGGGGTCACTAAAGAAACCCTAACCACCTGATATTTGGACTGGTTTTTGGCGAGAAACCCATTTTATAAATATGCAAGCCAAAATCAATGAAGGTTGCCTCTGAATGAAAGAGTGTTGCTGCATGTGAGAAGAAATTAGTCAAGTGCTCACCAAGAAGAAGAAGAAGAAGAAGAAGAGACTAAGTGTGAGGAAGAACAAGGTTGAAGTGTTCAATCGACAATAGTGAGGCTATCGGTAGTCAGCCATTGAGTCTGACAGAGGAGAGAACCAACAGTGATAGAAATGGCAAAGAAGAGTTGCAGAGAAGGAAAGCATAGAATCGGCAAAGTGTAGTACCAGTGGAGAGAAGCAAAGTAGCTGAGAGAAGACAGAACCAGCAAAGAGAAGAACCTGCAGAGAAGGAGAAGAGGCTAAACTGGCAAGGGTGCAGTAGAGAGTGATGTGCAACAGAGAGTGGGTTGCAGCTAGAGAGAAGATTGTTGCAGAGAAAAGATGAATAGAGAACCGATAGAGATCTGTAGAGAGGAGAACTAGTGAAGAGACATACTTGAGAGTTACAAAGTTCTTTTATAACAAGAAGATAACTTTGGTATAAAAACATGATTTTGTAATCACCGAGTTGGAACTCGGTTCAAGGGTTGTAGCTCCTTGGGTTGGTGCCCTAAATCAGGGGTTGGTGCTCCTTGGATTGGTGCCCTAAAATCAGGGGTTGGTGCCCTAAATCAGGGGTTGGTGCCCTAAATCAGGGGTTGGTGCTCCTTGGGTTGGTGCCCTAAACATTGTAATCAGAGATTCATTGTGAGGTTGGATTGGAGCAGTAGACTCCAACAACATTTCTCACTAAGTTTTTTCCCATCTTGGGTTTTCCTCGTATATGTTGGTGTTGTGTGATGTCCCCTTGTGTGTGATTGCATTGAGTAATCTCTCCTTAGCATATCAGTAGGTTATCTTGGTTTTAGTATGTTAACTGATACATATACTTAGGAGTTTAAGGGAAAAGAAATTAAGTACCAGTGATTCACCCCCCTCTCAGTGGCACATTGTGTCTAACACCGACACCCCATGTGTACCCAACTCTAGAAAATTTGGTTAAAGCATGACTCATGTTGCTTTTTTATTTTCGATACAAAAGCCATGGTTGAGGCTCTTAAATGGGTTCATAGATAAAATACGTGAATGAACACTCACCAATAAGGTGGTAGTCAAGGCAACAATTCTAAAGGAATTCGGAGTTGAAACTAAACTTGTGTCTAAGAAACCTCTTGAGAATAATTTAACCCTGGCTAAACTTGTGAAACATCATGTACCTATTTGTGGATACAAACTTGTTCTTTTCTCTGAATTTAGTGATCAAGAACCTATCACAGGAAGTGATAGCAAATCCTTATGAGAGTCAGAGAAATTTTGTAATTAATTGAATGTGACCAATTTTGGATTGACTAATAAAGTTAAATGTTTGGATTGTATTTTTCCATTATTAAATTACACACTTAAAATGGATAGGTTAAAAAAAAAAAAAAAAATTAAATATAATAAGAAAAAAATAATTCTTTTAACCAGGACAATAGTTAGTGTAGACACCTAATTTTGATTAATTTAACTAATTGAATTTAGTTATCTCGGGTGCCTTTAAATAAATAATTATGCATTATGTAATTAATTGGTAATCTTTCCTTCTATCTAGTTACTTTTATTAATTATGGTATAGTCCGATTTTGATTAATTAATTGGTACTTAAAATCATTTAATTAATTAAATTTGACCTTTCTATTAAAAATGTCAAATTTTGCAATTTGGTTATTTAATTCATGTTGACTTTTTCCTCTTAAATTTTCTCATTGAATTAATTAATTAATTAATTAATTCCCCCACATGTCTCCAAACTCTAACCCACATCTAACCCTTCCTCTAGCCTAACCCACCTAGCTAACCATAGGTTTTAGTCAACCTTATCCCTTGGCCTTCACCATATGTGTGCACACTCCCAAAACATCTCAAATTTCCTAAAATTTGGGAAATGCCTTTGAATTTGGGGGAACTTTCCTAAAATTTGGGAAATGCCTTTGAATTCAGGGGAACTTTCCAAAAAATTGGGAAAATATCCAAAATATCCTACAACATGGAATATCATTATTTTGTAATCTCTTTTGGACTATAACCTTTCAATTTGAGTGCTCCAAAATGGATATGTGCCCTCAGAGACACATGCCATTCCTTCCAATGATACATGTCCTTCTTAAGGACACATGTCATTCTCATCCATGAAACTTGCCCTTGTCAGGGACACGTGTCTCATTCTCATGCCCCTCCATATCTCATTCAACCCTATTTAAACCCCCCATTTTCCTTCTCAAATCATCCACTTTCATTTTCATACCCTCATAATGCAGAAATGTTTACTCACCTTTTGCATAATCACATCCATTTAGCATAGTATTTTGCATCTGGTCATCTTAGCTTATTTTTCACCTTGCATTTACTATCATGGAGCAAAATCGAGTATCTATCATATAGCAAGCACACATCAAATCAAGGGACAATCAAATCAAAGGAGGAAGATAGAGTTTGCACTTTAATTAGCTTTATTTTTTTATCTAATTTTCTTTCTTTTTAGCATCCTAATATTGACTCTAGTTGAAATATGTGTCTGTTGATTGTTTAGTTTATCCTTTCAGTCTCTAGTTTACATTCACAATTTTCTGCATACATTTTTGGCTCGTTCGGTGGGACCTCACTTCACAAGTCCAATTTCATGTTTTTTGTTGTTTCATTGTGATTTTTGATAGATTTTTAGTACTTGCAAGAAAATGCATGGTAATTCAAGTGTATTTCTACTTTGGTAGAGATCTGTTTTCCAAAAATCCAATTTACGGAAATGAAAGGATTGCTTGGCGAAACAATGGGAATGCATTCCCACCGTCTTGGGCAAGTATAATTTTCTTGGTTCTGAATTTTGTGTTTCTTTTCTAGGTTCAGTCAAATTTTGTTTGTTATAAATAGCGGGATTGACTTTAGAAGTAGTGGGATTGCATGTTAAAATGGCAGCATTGCCTCTCTGTATTTCTGTGTTTTAATTTTTTTGTCAAATGTTTATTTAAAAATAAAGCGGCGGAATTGCTAGTAAGAATAGCGGAACTATGGGTAGAAGTGGCTTGATTTCTCTATGATTTTCTTCCTGTCATTTTCCCAAAACAATATTTTCTCAGTTTATTCTTTACTCACTAATCTACTTTTGTTTTCTGGTTTTTGGCTAACATTTGGTGCAAGTTTGATAGTAGAAGACCCCAAACACTTGAAATACTAACTTGTTTATTGTAGGATTGACAAAGAGGGGTGCAATCGCCAACAAAAAATTGGGTTAAAATGAATCATGTGTCTTCTTTTATCTATAAAACACTTCAATTTCATAAAGAAATATTTTTTTGTCTTTCGTGTCTAGCATGCTTGTGCATGTAGAGTGGTTCTACCGTTAACACACACTATCCTCTCTCTTAGATCTTGTGGTCCTAGGTGCAAGAGAAAAATGTTAATGACACTTATTTTTTACTTTCTAGGTAGAAGGGTTTGCCTCCCAAGTAGTCGATAAGGCCGGGTGAGAGGGAACGACCCAAGCGGTACTAGTCTGCTATATAAATATTCATGATTTTAGCAAAAACCATAATCAACTGGTGTCATTGTGTTATTTCAATGGTTTCCTTTAGTATCTACATGCAAATACCTTTGTGATCTTGACGAAAGTCAAAATCCATTGGTGCTTGTTTGACAAATGCATAAAAACTTGTGTTCTACAAGCTGGGATATCTCTTAAATGAGCTAGCCACCACATGTATAACCACTAGACTACCCCAAAAGTACCTCCACTATGAACCAAATTATTTTTAGTTGCCAAAAAACCTTCTACTTGTTGACTCAAGTATTGTGATACGTGCATACCATTGAAACCCCTCATGTACCCTTCAACTTGAGATAGTAGATTTATCAGGATCCTTGGGACCTTAGAAATTCAAAGGTTGGCATTCTTGAGAAGTGTGTGTCATGGAGTCGAACCAGTGCTACCAAGCTTCTATTTATCCAACTAAATGTGGCATTCTAGGCAAGGGAATTCAACAAGTACTATCATTTGACTAGCCTAGAAAGTACATGATTGTTAATACGTTTATCATACTTTTTTTCTTGTTGTGATTGTTGTCACTGATATCTTGTATCAAAACTTAATTTGAAAACAATCACCCAAAAATATCAAATATCCAGTCCAAAATTTTACATTTTCATCAAATTTACTCAGTCTAGAAACAATGAGATGGCCTAAAAAAATGGCAGGATTGCTCTGTCTGTATCCCTCTATTAGTCTATTGAAACAGTGGGAACGCTTTGTCCAACATAACTTTTACCACTTTAGAAATAGTGGGATTTCTTGTTAAAACGGTAGGATCTTTGTCATCTGTGTCAATTCTACCAGTCTTCTGTAATAGCAAGATTGCTCTATTTACTCAATTTACCAATTTATAGTAACCCTAGTATCACTAGTTGAAATGACAAGATTGCCTATTGAAACAATGAGATTGCTCTAAGAACTAGTGAGATTGCATATTGTCTCCTTATTCTACCCAAATTTTCTCAAAATTTGGTCTATTGTTCTATTTTCACGAGTTTACCAGTCACCCAAACTTGATTCATATTTGTTTGTGTCATTATTACTGCTTACCAAGGTCTTGACTTATCCCATCATCTTGATCATCTTAATTATTGAATCGTCATCTTGGTAATCATTTTGATGTTGCGTTGTTACCATCATTGGTATAATATCTTTTGTCAATTTGTGTTATCATCGTCTCATCATTATCACACTTTGTTGCTAAAGTCAAGGATTGGTCTTTCAGTTAAATCAAATCTTTTAATCCAATCATCAAACTTCTCCAAGTTCATCAAATCAAACCAAATTAAATCAAAAGCTAATCTTTTTATCATCTTTGGTCTCACATCCAAAATGGCAAATCTAGATCTTGTCTTAGAAACTATTTTCACTAGCTCTTTTAATTATATTGAGTTTAGAGCCTAGTTTTACATCATTATGGTCTTATTACTTCGAGCCAAAGGTCTAGTCCACAATTCATCTTATTACTTGAATGTATCCTCTTGAGTAGCTTTGAAGCTGCATTGTTTAAATTAGATTATCCATTTTTCATTTTGAGTACCAAAATCATCCTAATCAATCATCTTGTCCATTTGTTTAATGATCAACCAGTTAATCCAAATCTTTGAATTTATCTTAGTTCATGCCTATCACCACTCGATCTCGGTCTAGAAAAGTGATGGAACAACAATCATCCTAGTTAGGAGTAGGTACATATGATCCACAATTAAATCTTGATTTGGGTATTAACCCCACTATACCAAAAAGTATCCTTGTCACTTTTGATCCACTTAATCCAATTGTTACTGAAGAAACCATGGTTAATCAACCAGATGAGACAGATGTTCCAGTTAATCATGTTGATCAATTTCTTTCAAACCCAGACAATGTTCAAATGGTTGACGAAATTATTGAAAAATATAAAAAATCAAATATTTGCTAATATGGTTGCCCAAAGAATGACCATTGTGTCACCCGATGCACCTATAATTGCTAATCCTCAAGGGTCATCTCAACTGCAGATACCTTTACAACAACCCTTGTTAGTTCCACTTTTATTTCAAGCTTTGGTAATACCACTACAACAAAATAACTACCTACATCTATAGAATTTCCACCTTGGGACATGTTGACAAGACATTATCAACCTTTTTATGATCATTCCTCAAGTCTTATGCTAGCTTCAACCTCAGGAGGAGTGATATACAATACACCCACTAATGTACCATCTACGCAGCTCACTACTTCAATGCTCATGGTTTCTCAAATGCCCATGACTTCTAGTGTAGTGCACATGGCCCCTTGTTGATATGTGGTGACTGATTAGCAAAGTACTGTACACTTAGCACATCTGGGGTCCGAGGTCAGGCTGGGTCATGGGAATGTGGGTGGTACCCTGCTGCGGGAGTTCAAGGGCGGCAGCCCCTAAGAAAAAAAAATTTGGACGTATTTTGTTGATGAAAACCAACATTGTAATAAAACCCTAAAAACGTCAACTTTGTTTGTTGCCCTAAAAATGCATGTTATAAGCAGCTGGGATGCTTAAGGCATTGAGAGGTTGATGTACTATTTTTGCTAGATAATAAGAAAGATTGGACGGTTATGTATGGTGGATGTAACCCATTCTGGGTGAACCACGTTAAATCTCTGTGTTCTATTTTATTCTTTAATCTTTTGTATTTAAATTTGCATATAATTGTTAGTTCATATTTGCTTCAGATCTGCTTGAAACCCTAACACCCCTTTCTTTAATCCAATTACAAGATCATTTAATTTACCTTCTACACAAACACCAACTTGGACCACAACAATTCCAAGTTATCCTCCACTATCCACTACATAGGCCATGACTAGAAACATGAGCTACATAACACCAATATCATATGTGTCTCCTCCTGTACAATCTATGCTATAGATTGCTAGTACGTCTCAACATCAACCTCAAGTGACTGCACCACCTATTGTCTCACAACCACAATTTAGTTATTTGCAAGTTCCATCTTCATCTTATATTATTTCAAATGTGCAAGAGTTTCCAGGTGTTGTTCATCAAAATCCTCCATCATATAGTATGTCACAACCTAATGTATCTCATCCAAGCTATATTGGAGGTAGTTATCTACAAGGTAGTGTTCCTCGAATTCAGTAGCCTCAAAATGTGTAGTATCCCTAGCAATACATTCCACAACAAAAGAATATGGAAACTTATTTGTAGTCACCCCAGATTCAACAACAACAACAACCACTTCAATATCAACAACAACAAATGCCTTTTACTCAACAAAATATTCCAGTTTATCAGAATATGTCAAGCTATCAACATTCACAACAACAACCAAGTTATGTTCACCCATCTCAAATGGAATATCAAACACCACTTTATCAACCAACAACACCCTCTCCTGAGCCATCCCCAATTAATATTGAACAATTAATATTGAATGGGAAGAGATGAAGGTACCTCTCAAAGCCTTACAAGATAGTAATTCTAAGAAGGTTTTCAAATTTGATGAGCTTTGTCCATAGCTGTTTGATGTCAATAACATCAATTTCATTTCCCAAACACTTTGAAATGTTGAATTTCACTAAATACTATTGGCATTTGTGCTAAGTATGTTGACATGATGATATTATGTTGTCATTGATGTCAATATATTGGAGAAGTGAACTGGCAATATGCTGAAATGTGAACCGGTACAATGTGGTGAACCGGTATATGTGAAGTGAACAGGTATATTGAAGCTAAACAGTTGGTGAAGTGAACCGGTATAGTGGTATAAACCAGTATATTGAGCAATAGGTGAAGTGGTATGTTTGTCCAAGAGAACCGGTATGATGAAATGTGAACCGGCATATGGAATGTTCTCTATGAAGACTTAACATGATATGACTACCGGTTGGTAGTCTTAGCTTAAGGGTTTCCGGTTGAAGTGCTCCAAGCCTGTGTGACTCAATCGATGACATTGTGTGATAAGTTAGCATTGTAATGAAGATCTGATCATGTTGACACATTAGCTTGAGTGTGTGAAGGTTCTTGCATGAAGGAGATTGATCCTATCTACCTCGGGAATGTGCAAAGTCCCTATAAACAGTGGAGAACGCGTGATGGGTTACAAGCCACCATGAAAATGGTGAAGAATGAACGATGGAGAATGTTTTGAGATATGTTCAAGACTTTTGTATTCAAATGCAAAGTGTTCAATAGCTAGGATTGAACCACCTGAACTGCTTAACCTAAATGTTTAGGGTTTAGAGTTTATGCTACCAATCTATCTATTTCCTATAAGGTTGATGTTGTGTTTCTTTTTGAGGTTGTTGGCAAATGGTGTGTGTGTATCTAAGTGAAAAGATACATGATTCTTGCCAGACCAGATGAGATAAGAGGATTGATTCTTGCATTGTGTGTGTGTAGAAGGAAGGAGCTTAAGCGAATCTGCATTAGGCATTGAGTGTTATTATCAGATCATTGTAATACTTGTTGATCTTTAACGACTTCAACGGTTGGAAAATCCCTTAACCGGGTAGCTTTAATCAGCTTGTTGTAAATCCTTTAACAGGGTGACTCAAACTAATTGAGTTCTTGAAATCCTCTAACAAGGTAACCTTTAACAGGGTTTAATCCTTAACCAGGCATCTAGCCATCCCTTAACCAGGTGATCCCTAATAGGATCGGTTCCTAGCAGAACCTGTTGTAACAGTCTTTAACCAGACTAGGCTCCTAATAGAGCGGACTTCTAAAGAGTTCAAAAGTAGCTTGTGGGTATTCATCCCCACCGTGGTTTTTCCTAGGTGGGTTTCCATGTGAAAAATTAGTGTGTCATGTGTAGTATTTTTCATGTGATGATTTATGTGGTTTGTGTCTGAAGGAAAATCATGCTGAGCTAGCTGCTATTATATTTCTGATGATAGATTACCTATTCAAGCATAGGGGTGAAATGGAAGTGTAGTATTAAGTTGAGTGGAAAAATAAGTGATTAACCAGTTAACACTTGTCACAGTCATTCCTAGCCTTACCGATTGCATTTTATTTCAAACCGGCTTTACTATTTGTCAGACATATGCAGTGTTTGTAGTCAAACCGGTTTGGGAAAAGTTTTTGTGACTGTACTGATTCACCCCCCCCCCCCTCTCATTACTAGTTTGGTACTTATTGTTCATCATTGAGTTATCAATTGGTATCAGAGCATCCTCGAGGTCCTCTATGTTGTAAGCTTAATAGCTTGAGGGAAAGATCCTATTGTAATGATGAAGAGAGAAGGTCCCAAGTTCAATAGAGATAACTTCAAAATTTGGAAGGACGGAATGAAGATTTACATCAAAAGCATGGGTGCTCAACACTGGAGCTATGTTGAGAATGTTTTTGTTATTCCTACCAGTACTCTCACCGATGATCAAAAGAGATAAATACAAGAGAATGGGCAAGTCATGGAAGCCCTAATCAGCAGCTTATCTGGCATTGAGTTTATTGATGTCCAGGATAAAGATAATCCCAAAGAAGTATGGGACACACTTGAGAATATCTATGGTGGTGATGAGAATGTAAAACAAGCTAAGGAAGAAAGCCTTAGAGGGAAGTTTGAAGACATGCGGATGGTTGAAGGTGAGACCATTCAACACTATGGAATAAGAATCAAACCTGTTGTTGGAGATATCAAGAGTGCGGGTGGTAAAATGGAAGATTCCACTTTGGTAAGCAAAGTTCTGAGATCCTTATTACCGATCTATGCAATAAGGGTTGCTGCTATTTAGGAGTTGAGATCAATAGACAAGACTAAGGTACCCCTAGACTCCATCGTTGCAAAGTTGACAGCCTATGAGCTAAATAGTTTTGATGGTAGTGTTCAAAAGAATGAATCAGCTTTTAAAGCTTCTGTTGTACCATCCAGAAAAGGAAAAGAAGCGTGCACCAGTGGTGAACCAAGACAGAGAAGAGAAATGGATGATGAGGATATCCTCATGGAATTCAAAGCTCTTCTTCCTAGGAAACTTCCTAAAGGAACCGGTAAATACAGAGGTAAGCTCCCTTTGAAATGCTTTTCTTGTAATCAGATAGGACATATTGCTATAAACTGTCCTAATGGTGACAGCAAGGACAAACTGGAGAGGTTCAAGAAATTCAAAGGAGGACACCAGAGAAACTATTTTGTTGCAATTGATGAAGGTGTCACAGATGAGGGATCAGAAGATGAAGAGAATGAAGATATTGTGTTTGTTGCAGTAAAGGAAGATGTGTCAGACAAGAAGGCTCTTGTCTCCCACTTTGATAATTCCAATGAGTGGATTATTGATAGTGGCTATTATCACCATATGACTGGTGACCAGAGAAAGTTTCTATCTTTGGAAGAATATGATGGTGGTGTGGTTCATTTTGGTAATGATGCACCATGTATGGTTAAAGGAAGAGGGTCCATCTCTCTGAATGGAAAGAGTAGTGCTAACAATGTGTATTGGGTGGAAGGTCTCAGACACAATCTATTGAGTGTTGCCCAGCTAAATGATAGTGGACTCACTCTGGAATTCAAAAATGGAGCGTGCGAAATCAAAGGAAAGAATGGTGAATTGATGGCCACTGGTATGCAGACCAAAGGTAACCTATTTCAGCTGAATGCAAATATAAGTACATGTCTTATGGCTAAATTTGATGATAGTTTGATATGGCATAGGAGACTCTACATGTAAACTTTGATAACATTGTGAAGGCTAGTAAGACCAAGGCAGTCAGAGGATTGTCGATGCTGAGCAAACCAGAAAATCCTTTGTGTAGAGAATGTCAACTGGGGAAAATGTCTTCCTCAACTTTTAAAGGTAAATCTTTCACAGCAGACAATTTACTTGATCTTGTGCATACTGATTTGTGTGGTCCTATGAAAACTAGGAGTGTGCAAGGAGATAGGTATTTTATGATTCTTACATATGATTGCTCAAGAATGATGTGGGTCACATTCTTCAAGGACAAGTCTGAAGCCTTTGGAATATTCAAAGCTTTCAGAGCATTGCTAGAAAAGGAAAGTGGTAGAAGAATCAAATGCCTTAGAACTGATCAAGGAGGGGAATTCACTTCCGGTGAATTCAACAAATATTATGAAGAGAATGGCATCAAGAGGCAATTGTCTGCCCCCTGGACTCCACAACGGAATGGCTTAGTAGAGAGAAACAATCAGACTGTGGTTGAAGCAGCTAGAACCATGTTGATCCAAGGAAAAGTTGCTCACACCTTTTTGAGAGAAGCGGCGAGCACTACAGTATACACAATGAACCGGGTACTCATCAAGAAAGGAAAGGATAAGACTCCTTATGAGTACTAGACCAGTAAGACACTAGTGGCAAGCTACTTTAGAATGTTTGGTAGCAAATGTTATATCAAGAGGAGTGAACATCAAAGCAAGTTCGATGCAAAATGTGATGAAGGAATATTCCTAGGATATTCCACCAAGAGCAAAGCTCTCAAATGTTTCAACAATAGGAATCAGAGAATTGTTGAAAGCATCAATGTTAGAGTTGATGAAAACTCTAGAAAACCTGAGGAAACCGGTAGTAAGCAAGTAAGAGATGAACTGGTAGTAACCTTCTGGGACCCGGTTGCTAATCAACCAAGTACCAGTAATAGTGTTCCCACACTAGTAGATGCTGATGTTGATGAAGATGAGGATGAAGAAGAAAAGCAGGAGGAATTAGTCAAGAGCATTCCTTGATATGTCAAACTGAATCATGATCCAAAGTAGATCATAGGAGATAAGGATGCAAGAATCCTTACAAGAAGAAAGGTCAGAGAAATTTCGTGTATGATCTCTGAATTTGAGCCTAAATCATTCAAAGAGGCACATAAAGATGAAGACTGGATCAAGGCAATGGAGGAGGAACTTGACCAGATAGACAAGAATGGTACATGGTCTTTAGTACCCAGACCGGAGCATAAAAATGTCATTGGTACCAAATGGGTTTTCAGAAACAAGCTGAATGAGGATGGCACAGTGGTAAGGAACAAAGCCAAACTAGTATGTAAAGGACATGCTCAAGAAGAAGGAGAAGACTATGGAGAAACCTTTGCCCCAGTAGCCAGATTGGAAGGAGTTCGTATGCTTCTTGCATATGCAACTTTTAAAGGATTCAAGGTATACCAAATGGATGTAAAATCTGCATTCCTAAATGGAATACTCAAAGAGGAGGTTTATATAGAGCAACCAGATGGGTTTGCCCTATCAGAAGACAGTGACATGGTGTGTAGGCTACATAAAGCCTTCTATGGACTGAAGCAGGCACCTAGAGCATGGTATGAACGCTTGCACTCCTATCTTGTGAAGATTGGATTTGAAAGAACAAGTGAAGATAGAAATATCTACTTGAAATCAAAAGGAGATCAAATTCTGATCTATGAATTATTTGTTGATGACATTATCTTTGGAGGTGATGACAAGATGAGTCATGAATTTGCTGATGAGATGAAAAAGGAATTTGAAATGTCACTCATAGTTGAGATTAAGTTCTTTATTAGACTATAGATTCAACAAATGAAAGATGGAATATTTATTACTCAGTCCAAGTATGTCAAAGAGTTGTTGAAAACCTTTGGCATGGAAGATAGTAAACCGGTTGGTACACCAATGGTGACCAGTTGTAAGCTATCAAAAGAAGATGACTCAGCGGTGGTAAATGAGAAGGATTGCCGATCAATGATTGGTAAGTTTCATTATGTAGTGCATAGCAAACCGGATATTGCACATGCAGTGGGAATTACCGCTTAGTTTCAGCAAAGCCCTAGAGAATCCCACTTGGTAGCAGTCAAGCGGATTCTTAGATATCTGAAGGGAACTATTGACTATGGGTTATGGTATCCATACAATAATGATTTCAACCTGAAAGTGTTCACAGATGCTGATTGGGCTGGTAATGTAGATGACCGGAAGAGCACAACCAGTGGTGCATTCTTCCTTGGTGGTAGATTGGTCTCATGGATGAGTTAAAAGCAGAGTTGTATCTCTTAGTCTACAGCAGAAGTGGAGTACGTTGCAACTTTTATGAACTGCACCCAAACTATTTGGATGAAGCATGTATTGAATGGCTTCAAAGTTCCTGTATCTGAACCGGTAAGCATATTTTGTTACAATACAAGTGCAATTAACATTTCCAAGAATCCAGTTTTGCATGCTAGAACCAAGCACTTTGAGTTCAAGTATCATTTCTTGAGGGAAAAGGTTCAGAACAAGGAGGTTGTACTGGAACATGTTTCCAGTAAGGAGCAGTTAGCAAATATATTCACCAAGCCTCTACCAAAGGCTTCATTTACCTATTTAAGAGGTGAATTAGGGGTGCTGCCTGTTCAAGAGGTGAACTGAAAGTATGTACTCCACATCAGTCAGGTACTGCAATGTCCAAATTTTTCTGGATTGATGTGTTGAAGGATGCTACTCCTCGGGGCAAGCAGCATAAGTGGAACAGGAAAGCTTATGCCTCCACTTTGGCATTGTTGTCAAAGGGGGAGAAGATGTGAAGTGGAGAAGATATCCGCAGCAATGGGGAGAAGATGTGATGCAGAAAGAGAGATCTTTGTATATTGCCATCAATACCAAAGGGGGAGATTGTTGGCATTTGTGTTGAGTATGTTGACATGATGATATTATGTTGTCATTGATGTCAATATGTTGGAGAAGTGAACCGACAATATGTTGAAATGTGAATCGGTACAATGTGGTGAACCGGTATATGTGTAAAGCAGTGAAAAGGTATATTGAAGCTAAATAGTTGGCGAAGTGAGCCGGTATAGTGGTATAAACCGGTATATTGAGCAATAGGTTAAGTGGTATGTTTGTCGAAGAGAACCAATATGATGAAATGTGAACCAGCATATGGAATGTTCTCTATGAAGACTTAACATGATATGACTATCGGTTGGTAGTCTTAGCTTAAGGGTTTCCGGTTGAAGTGCTCCAAGCCTGTGTGACTCAACCGATGACATTGTGTGATGAGTTAGCATTGTAATGAAGATCCGATCATGTTGCCACATCAGCTTGAGCACGTGAAGGATCTTGCATGAAGTAGATTGATCCTATCTACCTCGGGAATGTGCGAAGTCTCTATAAACGGTGGAGAACGCGTGATGGGTTACAAGCCACCATGAAAACGGTGAAGAATGAATGATGGAGAATATCTTGAGATATGTTCAAGACTTTTGTATTCAAATGCAAAGTGTTCAATGGCTAGGATTGAACCGCTTGAACTGCTTAACCTAAATGTTTAGGGTTTAGGTTTTATCCTACCGACCTATCTGTTTCCTATAAGGTCGATGTTGTGTTTCTTTTTGAGGTTGTTGGCAAATAGTGTGTGTGTATCTAAGTGAAAAGATACGTGATTCTTACCAGACCAGATGAGATAAGAGGATTGATTCTTGCATTGTGTGTGTGCAGAAGGAAGGAACTTAAGCAGATCTGCATTAGGCATTGAGTTCTATTATCAGATCATTGTAATACCTATTGATCTTTAACCACTTCAACAGCTGGAAAATCCCTTAACTGGGTAGCTTTAATCATCTTGTTGTAAATCCTTTAACAAGGTGACTCAAACTAATTGAGTTCTTGAAATCCTCTAACAAGGTAACCTTTAACAGAGTTTAACCCTTCACCGGGTATTTAGCCATCCCTTAACCGGGTGATCCCTAATAGGATCGGTTCCTAGCAGAACCTGTTGTAACAGTCTTTAACCGAACTAGGCTCCTAACAGAGCGGACTTCTAAAGAGTTCAAAAGCAGCTTGTGGGTATTCATCCCCACTGTGGTTTTTCCCAGCTGGGTTTCCACGTGAAAAATCAGTGTGTCATGTGTATTATTTTTCATGTGATGATTTATGTGATTTGTGTCTGAAGGAAAATCATGCTGAGCTAGCTGCTATTATATTTCTGATGATAGATTACCTATTCAAGCATAAGGGTGAAATGGAAGTGTAGTATTAAGTTGAGTGGAAAACTAAGTGATTAATTGGTTAACGCTTGTCATAGTCATTCCTAGACTTACCGGTTGCATTCTGTTTCAGACCGGCTTTACTGTCTGTCAGACATTTGTAGTGTTTGCAGTCAAACCGGTTTGGGAAAAGTTTTTGTGACTGTACTGATTCACCCCCCCCCCCTCTCATTACCGGTTTGGTACTTATTGTTCATCATTGAGTTATCAAATACAAGGGGAAAGGTGATATGCATCATCACATCAAGGAATTCTACATGACCTATCAAGAAGTCTCATATTGTGATAATTATCTCATATGACTCTTTCCTAAGAGTCTTAGTGGTCCATCTCTAGAGTAGTTTTCCAAGTTACCAATTGGTGTCATCACCACATTTGCAGACTTATCAGAGAGATTTGTGGAACATTATCATTACAATGCAGAAAAAGGATATTTCCATGCTTGATCTTTGTCAAGCCAAAAAAAAAGGAGGTGAGAGTCTTTTAGACTATATTCAAAGATGGAGGGCCCTCACTGGTCGTCTCCATTGTACAATACCTAACACTCAATTGGTGCCAGTATTAATTTGTAACTTACAACCAAATCTTTCATATCACATTCGCTTAAATTGTGCAGCCACATTCATAGATATCATGTCCAAGGGACCATTAGTAGAATAGGCCTTGATTGATGAAGGAATTATCAAGATTTACAAAGAATTTTCTGACAAACCAAGCAGTGATAGACAAAGATATTGGAACAAAAACAAGAATGTTGTAGAAGATGGTGTTACTGATTCTAAGACAGTTCAAATGGTCTAGTGGCTTCCAAACCACCACATGTACAATCATTTTCTAATTAACAATCATATGTCAATCCATCATCAACAATACATGTCAATCAACTACCTCAGACTTATCATAATCCTCAAATGCTGACATCAAATATGCAAGCTAACCATACCAATGCCATCACCGTTTCTCAAGCTCCCCCTCATCAAACAAATTATAACAATCCAAGACGTCAGTTTACACCTATGGGAGAACCCTTGGATATCACCTTCAAGCATATGGAGCAACGTAATATGGTCGTGTATCCACAAACAATACCATTTGATGAGTCTAAACCCAAGCCTAATTGGTATAAATAGAATAAATATTGTGCTTATCATCATGTCAAGGGACATGCGATACATGAAGCTTAAGCATCTATTCCAAGATCTTATTAACCTAGGAAAAATTGATGTTGACCCTACTACAAGAAATTCACCTAATGCAAACCTACGTATGTATAAGGATGCACTTCCTAAACATCAAGTAGAGTCTAGTATGTCAAATACAAGTCAATCTCGTACAACAAATAACATTAATTATAAAAAGGTCTCGTTTAACTATGGTCATACGATAGGTTGTATTACCCAAGTAGAAGAGCAGGTCAATATGATTCATGTCAAAGGAGTCAATACTCAATGTGCAGCAACTGCTAGAAGAGCCTGCATGATATTTATTGGATCTCTACCTCCTACCCCACCTCAAGTGCCCGTGTCAACACAATACAACATTCTTGAGCATTTAGGGAAGACCCCTGCACAGATCTCAATTTTAGATTTGTTAAAAGATTCACCTACTCACTAGGAAATTATTAATCGTGCATTGCAACAAACTCATGTACCTAGCAACATAGATCCAATGCAATTTCAAGCTTTAGTAGTGCATTTATCTACTACATAGCGTCTTAGTTTCACCCAATCTAATGTCATGGTTCCTGATCCCAATCATATCCGTCCACTGAACATTGAAGCTATTATCAAGAATTATAAAGTAAAGCAAGTTCTAATCGATAATGGTTATGCCCTAAATATTTGTACTTTGAAATTTGTTACACAAGTAGGGTATACTATCATGGATTTGCATAATCAGTGCATCACTATTAAAGCATATGATAATACAGAGAGAATATCAGTGGGGATGATCAATCTTCCAATTTAAGTGGGACCAGTAACATAGGATACTCTTTACCACGTAGTTGACCTTGATCTTTCATTCAACATCCTTCTTGGTCACCTATGGATTCATGTCCTGCAAGCTGTGTCATCCACTTACCACCAATGTTTAAAACTTCCATATTAAGGTTGTGAAATTACTATTCGTGATGACACTCAACTATTTGAGTATTGTTGTGCTCTTGAAGCATCTTCCCCATATTCCCATCATTTCCTAGGCATTAATGTTGGAATCTTGCAAACTACTCCATCATCCTCGTATGTTGGCCCTAAATCCATACTCACCGGTGCAAAAGAAAAAGCTTCCATTTCATCTGCATTTTCCCAGGTCAAGATCAATGACACTGGCTATGGTGAATATGCTTTACAAGGAGCCCTTGCAGTAGGTACATTACCTCTAGATCCTCATACTCATGGGAAACCTACCAAAGAGTACAAGAAGAAAGAACCGATGGTCAAACTATGTGGTACTACTATATTCCAATCTCATGGAGAACTTAATCATGCAGTCATAGAAGGAGATATCAATCACTAGCTTTTAAAAGATGTTGTTGTAGACAATAATACCCACCTTAATCATTTCAAAGAAAATACCCCGTACCACACAAATTGGCTACCAAGAAATGGGATTAACAAGGTGGAGGATTGGGACAAGAAGAGCATGGAATCAGGAGACCTGTTGATCCAGTTCCAAATATTTTTCATCAAGGGATTGGTTTTGGAAATTCTACTCATGAAGCCTCAACTTTAGCAAGCACTTCTAGAAATAATTAAAAAAAATTGGTTGATGTCGAAGATATACTAATGCAAGAGCACCGGAGTAGTTCATTCAACTGATGCAGAAGCACCGAAGTGGTTCAATTGGTTGGAACATTTAATAGTGGAGTTGCTTGGAGATCGTTGCATTTCTTCATGTTTTTGGATTCTAAGCCATGGATTTGAATTTATCACCTTGAGATTATTATCTTAAATATATTCGATATTCATGGCATTTGGATTTTATTCCGGTGAGATATCAATTCCAGTATTGGTGTGTTCTTACCAGTTGGTCTTGTAGTGAGTAAAGTGAAGCTGAATTGGGTTGCAGATGGTTTCTGTAACTTGCGGATCATTGGGAGATTTTGTTTTGGGCTTGACCGATGTTCTTGCAAATTTCTAAGCATTATTGGAGGTGTTCTTGATGATTTGGCCCGACATACTATTGTTTGCACGTTTTATCATGAACCGGTTGATCTTTGGCCGACTTGATTTAGTTGTTGTTCCTTGCGGATAGTATAAAGAGGAAGTTTGGAGATACATTTTGTAGGACAGAGGTCGAACGAAGAATAGATTCAGAATAGATGTAATTTATGGAGAGATCCTAGTCCAAGAGGATTGAAGTCCAGAGAAATTGAGGTCTGAATCACTGCAGATTGTTATTGAAAGTTGAATTATTGAGTAAATGATCTACAGATCATAGATTTGAGTTGTAAGAATTCATTTGTAATCCTGGGTTGCGGTCCAACATGTGTAAAGCATGCGGGTATATGTAATTCATTAACATTTAGAAGGATTTCTCTTTCTATTTTTCTAGTTATATCTTGTGTTGTGTGAACCAATTACCAGTATCTTTCATGCTAATTGTGTTATAGGTTGCAAGGTGGGGTTGTCCTTCATTGGATCTCCCTACCTTGTCTGCATCAAGTGGTATCAGAGCTGGTTATGAACCTGTTGATGGAGGAAGAGTTGGTTATGAACCATTTGGTTGAAAATAATTTGAGGCAATTTGAAGACATGTTTAGATCGTCGAGCATTAAGGAAGCACAAGGCTTGCAAGCAGATCACCAAACCTAGGAGCTTAATCTTGAGGCAGTTGGTAGGTAGAAACTTGAACAGATCGTTGAACTGAGGTAGGCTACACAATGGTCTAATAGATTCATCGAGGAGAGGCAATCAGAACCTTTAGTCAAACCACCGAACCCCTGAGGTAGTTGCAAGTACCTACTGACAGAACCAAATCAAGTGATCGGACTCACTTTTCAATTAACCCTAAGAGTCTGATGCAGGAGCACCGGAGTAGTTCATTCGATGGATGCAGGAGCACTAGAGAGGTTCAACCAGTTGGAGCAGTTAACAGTGGAGTTACTTGGAGATCGTTGCATTTCTTCATGTTTTTGGATTCTGAGTCATGGATTTGGATTTATCACCTTGAGATAATTGTCTTAAACATATTAGAGATTCATGGCATTTGGATTTCATTCCGGTGAGATATCGATTTTGGTATTGTTTTGGTATTGGTGTGTTCTTACCGATTGGTCTTGTAGTGAGTAAAGCAAAGCTGAACTGGGTTGCAAATGGTTTCCATAACTTGCGGATCGTTGGGAGATGTTGTTTTGGGCTTGACCAATGTTCTTGTGAAGTTCTAAGAATTATTGGAGGTGTTCTTGGTGATTTGGGCCGGCATATAGTTTTCTTATTTCATCATGAACCGGTTGATCTTTGGCCGACTTGATTTAGTTGTTGTTTCTTGTGGATGGTATAAAGAAGTTTGGATATTCATTTTGTAGGACAAAGGTCTGAGGAAGAATAAATTTTTACAGATGTAGTTTCCAGAGAGAACCTAGTCTGTGAGGACTAAAGTCCAAAGGGACTGAGGTCCGGATCAGTGCAGAATAGTGCAGATTGTTACTAGAAGCCGAATTGTTGAGAAGATGATCTGTGGATCATAGATTTGAGTTGTAAGAATTGATTTTTAATCTTGGGCTACAGTCTAGCGTGTGTAAATCTTGTCGGCATATGTAATTCATTAACTGTTATAAGAATTTCTCTTTTTGTTTTTCTACTTTTATCTTGTTTTGTGTGAATAGGTTACCAGTATCTTTCATGTTGATTGTGTTATAGGCTGCAAGGCATGGTTGTCCTTCATTGGATCTCCCTACGTTGTCTGCATCAAGTGGTATCAGAGATGGTTATGAACCTATTGATGGAGGAAGATCTGGTTATGAACCAGTTGGTTGAAAAGAACTTGAGGCAGCTTGAAGACTTATTCAGAACGTCAAGCATTGAGGTAGCACAAGTCTTGCAAGAATATCATAGAACCTAGGACCTTGAGCTTGAGGCAGTTGGTAAGTAGAGACTTGAATAGATCGCCGAACTGAGGCAGGCTATAGGGTGGTCCGGTAGATTCGCCAAGGAGAGGCAGTTGGAACCTGTAATCAGACCGCCAAACCCCTGAGGAAGTTGAAAGTACCTACTGATAGATCGTCGAACCAGCTCAAGTGACGAGACTCACTTTTCAATTAACCTCAAGAGTCTGATGCAGGAGCACTGAAGTAGTTCATCTGGTTGATGCAGGAGCACCAGAGAGGTTCAACCGATTGGAGTAGTTAACAGTGGATTTGCTTGGAGATCATTGCATTTCTTCACGTTTTTGGATTCTAAGTCATGGATTTGGATTTATCACCTTGAGATCATTATCTTAAACATATTCAAGATTAATGGCATTTGGATTTGATTATGATGAGACATTGATTCTGGTATTGTTTTGGTATTGGTGTGTTCTTACCGGTTGGTTTTGCAGTGAGTAAAGTGAAGTTGAATTGGGTTATGGATGGTTTTTGTAACTTGCAGATCATTGGGAGATGTTGTTTTGGGCCAACATACTATTGTTTACACATTTTATCATGAACCGGTTGACCTTTGGACGACTTGATTTAGTTGTTGTTGCTTGCAAATGGTATAAAGAGGAAGTTTGGAGATTCATTTTGTAGGACAAAGGTCAAAGGAAGAAGAGATTTAGAATAGATGTAGTTTCCGAAGAGATCCTGGTTCGGGAGGAGTGAAGTTCGGAAGCACTGAGGTCTAGATCAGTGCAAAACAGTGCAAACTATTACCGAAAGCTGAATTGTTGAGCAGATGATCTGTGGATCATAGATTTGAGTTGTGAGAATTGATTTGTAATCTTGGGTTGCGGTCTAGCGTGTGTAAATCTTGCGGGCATATGTAATTCATTAACTGTTATAAGGATTTCTCTTTTTGTTTTACCGGCTATATATCTTGTGTTGTGTGAACTGGTTACAAGTATCTTTCATGTTGATTGGGTTATAGGATGCAAGGTAGGGATGTCCTTCATTGGATCTCCCTACCTTGTCTACATCAAGTGGTATCAAAGTTGATTATGAACCTGTTGATGGAGGAAGAACTGGTTATGAACCGGTTGGTTGAAAAGAACTTGAGGAAGCTTGAAGACTTGTTCAATCACTGAGCATTGAGGCAGAACAAGGCTTGCAATAAGATCGCCGAACCTAAGATCTTGAGCTTGAGGAAGTTGGTAGGTAGAGACTTGAACAGATCACCAAATCGAGGCAAGTTGTAGGGTGGTCCGGTAGATTCTCCGAGGAGAGGCAATCGGAACCTGTGGTCAGACTGTCAAACCCCTGAGGCAGTTGCAAGTACCTACTGACAGATCACCAAACCAGATCAAGTGATGGGACTCTCTTTTCAATTAACCCCGAGAGTCTGATGCAGGAGCACTGAAGTAGTTCATCTAGTTGATGCAAGAGCACCGGAGTGGTTCAACTGGTTGGAGCAGTTAACAGTAGAGTTGCTTGGAGATCATTGCATTTCTTCATGTTTTTGGATTATGAGTTATGGATTTGGATTTATCACCTTGAGATTGTTTTTCTAAAAATATTCAAGATTCATGGCATTTGGATTTGATTCCGGTGAGATATCAATTTCGGTATTGGTGTGCTCTTACCAGTTGGTCCTGTTGTGAGTAAAGTGGAGTTGAATTGGGTTGTGAATGGTTTCCATAACTTGAGAATCATTGGGAGATGTTGTTTTCGGCTTGACTGATGTTCTTGCAAAGTTCTAAACATTATTAGAGGTGTTCTTGGTGATTTGAGCCGACATACTATTGTTTGCATGTTTCATCATGAACCGGTTGATCTTTGGCCGACTTGATTTAGTTGTTGTTTCTTATGGATGGTATAAAGAGTAAGTTTGGAGATTCATTTTGTAGGATAGAGGTTAGAGGAAGAAGAGATTCAAAATAGATGTAGTTTCCAAAGAGATCCTAGTTTGGGAGGACTGAATTTCGGAGGGACTAAGGTCTGGATCAGTGCAGAACAGTGCAGACTATTATCGGAAGCCAAATTGTTGAGCAGATGATCTGCGGATCATAGATTTGAGTTGTAAGAATTGATTTATAATCCTCGGATGTGGTCAGTGTGTGTAAAGCCTATGGGCATATGTAATTTATTAATTTTAATAAGGATTTCTCTTTTTGTTCTTCCGATTATATCTTGTGTTGTGTGAACCGGTTACCGATATCTTTCATGTTGATTGTGTTATAGGCTGCAAGGTGGGGTTTTCCTTCATTGGATCTCCCTACCTTGTATGCATCACATGCCTAAGGAGGTTGTCAAACAAGTTTACAACAATATAGATAGCTCTTCATCCTTTGGCACATCTACCCTCTATGTTACATCCATTCTTTTAATTAGCCTTTCCCTTTGTCATCTTGAACTTATTGATTGGGGTCAAACTATTGCACACCTTGATACATTCCAGAGTGATGATATGGTCTTAGAATTATTGGGATCAATTAAGTGTGCACCATGTTATCATCTAGCTTTGAATACAGTGTACAAGTTGGATCCTCAAGGCTACTTTGGGGAAGAGGAGATCCTTAACCGTAAAAGTGAAAAATAATTGAAAAATCAATTGTCTATAGGTGCGAACCTTGCTGAGGCACCTATATATTATTTAAAAAGTAAAAAACAAAGGGTGTATCTTCTAGTGAAAACCTTTCTAAGGCACTAGAAGATGAGCATTTCCCTTTTCCTTTCATTGACATACAAGTTCCTAATAAATCCCCAATCCTCATTAATGAGACAAGAGAAGTTAATATGGGAACTAAAGAGAATGGGAACTAAAGAGAATCCCAAAGTTACTTATGTCGCAACATCTTTATCTGATGAAGAGTTTAAATTTTTCCTTCAAATCCTCCACAAATGGCCTATTAGTTTCACATGGTCTTATGAAGACATTCTTGGACTTGATCCTAAAATTGTTTTACATCACCTAGTTGTTGATCCAAATATTAAACCTATTAAGAAAAAGATTTGCAAGATGCATCCACAGATTGCATTACTAGTCAAAGCAGAATTGAAAAAAATGTTAGAGGTCAAATTCATCCAACCAATTGATTATTCGGAATGAATTTCCAACATGGTACCTATTTCTAAACCTAATGGAGTTATCCAAGTTTGTAAAGATTTCAGAGACCTCAACTAAGCATGTCCTAAAGATGATTTTCCACTTCCTAACATTAATATCCTAGTTGATTTAACAATGAGATATGAAATGCTTTCTCTCTTGGATGGCTTTTCAAAATACAAATAGATAAAAATTGCAGAGGATGATCAACATAAAACAACATTTACTACTTCTTAGGGTACTTTTTGTTATCAAGTCATGTCTTTTGGTCTCAAAAATGTAGGTACCACATAATAGCTTGATATGACAATAATATTCCATGATCCCATGCACAAAATACTAGAGGATTATGTAGATGACATCCTAGGGAAATAAAAAACTAGAGAAAACATCTAGTTATCCTTGAATATATTTTTGAACAACTAGCTAAGTAAGAGTTGCACCTCAATCCTAAAAAGAGTGTATTTGAATTTACATCAAGTAAACTTCTAGGCTTCATAGTTTTCAAGCATTGTATAGAAGTTGATCCTAAGAAAGTCAATGCGATACTAGAAATGTATCCTCCTAAAACATTGAAGAATTTGTGTAGTCTCCAAGGAAAGCTACAATCTATTAGACACTGTATTGCTCAACTTATGGATAAAGGTCAACCATTCACGGATCTTCTTAAAAAGGGTACAAAATTTAAGTGGGATGCTCAATGTCAGCAAGCATTTGATAGAATAAAAGAGTATCTAGCTCATTCTCCAGTGTTGATGCCACCAATTCAAGGAAGAATTTTCCTTTTGTATATCTCGGTTACTCTAGTTGTAGTAGGGGCACTCCTTTCCCAACATGATGATCACATAAAAGAATGTGCCATTTACTACATTAGCTAAAACCTGGTAGGGTATGAGATTAATTACTCACCTATGGAAAAATCATGTTTACTTGTTGTCTTTTGTTCACAAAAACTTTGACATTACATGCTAAGTCATATTGTTAAGCTCATCTATAAGATTGATACTTTAAAGTACCTATTATCGAAGACAACCCTTACTGGTCATATGGATAAATGGGTCATGTTGCTCAGTGAATTTGATATGCAATATGTAGATAGAAAGGCCATTAAAGAACAGGTAATTACAAATCAATTAGCAAAAAACCCCTGATAGATACTCATCCTTTAATTGCAGAACTTCCAGATGAGTATGTTTGCACAATTATAACACAGATTCCCTAGAAACTTTATTTTGATGGTTCGCATACACATAATGGATTAGGGGCAGGGTTCTTATTTGTGATGCCACAGGGGGATCTCATTCCTAAATCATTCAAACTATCTTTCCCATGCACTAATAACATTGTTGAGTATGAAGGTATTATCTCTAGTCTCAAAATGTCTATACAATGGAATATTGCAGATATCCTTGCTTATGGGGATTCAAAATTGGTTGTCAAACAGGTAAATGATGAATACCAAAATAAGGATGATAAGTTGTTACCATATAAAAGAATGGTTAATGACCTCAAGAAGATCTTTCAAAACATTACTTTTTTTCAAATCCCAAGAGCACAAAACAAGGAAGCTAATGCAATGGCCACTATTGGTTCATCAATTGCAATAGAGTCAGATAATCCAAGATACAAGTTTCTAAACGAATAGCTTCTACAACCAGTTTTTGAGACATCACATACATATATGGTGTGTAAAAATAACACCCTTCCATTCAACATATCTTGAAATGATCATCATAATCTCATTCCATGGTGTGCCCAGTTTACAATTATAGGAGATAAATCTATATTGTTGGGTCTATCATGACATCTTTTCTAGATGTTTAGATTCAAACGAAGCTAATCTTGTGATGAAAGAAGTGCATGCCATAACTTGTAGCGCTCATATGAGTGGGTATGTTCTTGCTAAACAACTTTTGAGAGTGGGATATTATTAGCCCATAATGGAGCATTTTTATAATTTTGTCAAGAAATGTTTACCCTGTCAGCAGCATAGTAACTTCAATCATGTTCTAGCACAGGATCTGCAACCTATCACAACACCATGGCCTTTTTCTACATGGGGCCTTGATTTGGTTGGTAAAATTCACCTCCTTCAGATAGACATAAGTTTATCATTGTATCTATTAAGTATTTTACCAAGTGGTTTGAAGCCATCCCCCTCACACTTATTGTTGGTGTTCAAGTGTCCAAATTTATACTATATCATATCCTTTGCCACTATGGAGTTCCCTCTACCATCATTATCGATAATGGAGCCCCATTTAAAAACCAACACATGTGTGATCTTTGTTCCACATTTCATATCCAGCACCATTGGTCTACCCCATATTACCCACAAGGTAATGGTCAGGCTAAGGCAACCAATAAAACCTTGTTATGTATCCATAAAAAGGTTCTCAATGAAACTAGTCGAAATTGGCATCTTCATTTAAATCCTACCCTTTGGCCATATCTCATGAATACCAAAATCCCACTAGAGCCACTCCATACTCCCTTGTATATGGTGCAAAAGTAATTTTTCCAATTGAAGTTGAGTTCCCATCCTTACACATATCCCTAAAAAAATTTGTGTTTAATGATGATTATAGGGTGGCAAGACTAGCTCAATTGGATCTCCTTGATGAATATACTTAGAAAGCATATGATCATTTACAAGTATATCAAACTAGACTCAATAAACAATATCAGAAGAAAGTTCATCCTCATGAATTTGAGGTTTGTGATCTAGTGCTTAGAGAAAAACCATGAAATCAACAAGACAAAGAAAAGAAAGGAAAATTTGCAGTCAATTGGTTAGGCTCGTATATAATTACAACAAAATATCATTCAAGAGCCTATCAGCTATCCACTCCAAAAGGGGACTCTCTCAATGACCCCCTAAATATCCTACATTTGAATAAATTTTATGCATAATCCATGACAGTGTACCATTGAAAAAGAAAAAAATCCAAAAAAATTGAAATAGCAAAAAATCCAAAAAAATTGTAAAAACAAAAAAACCAAAAAAGAAAAGAAAAAATCATCCTATTGTGAAAAATACCTTGGGAATGTATATATGGTAAAAACCTGGAAGCAAGCGATGTATGTAAGGGCAGTTTCATTATCCTTTTGTTGCTCCTTTTGGTCCTATCCTAGTACGATATCCTTCATTACTTACGTCGATAAATTGCATCTATACATATCTCCTCACCTATCTCTTTCCAAGCTTCTATGTTGTGGAACCCTTATTATAGTTGCTTGCACATAGGAGTTGTGTATATTTTTGTACATAGTGTTAGTTTTATCTTCTATAGGTTTCTAGTCTATCATGTATAAGTGTGCCTTGTATATAGGCTTGTTTTGTTGTTCATATGTGTGTGTCAGTTGCATTTCCAAGATCATGCCTCATTCGCTAGTTCTTCAACAAATATCAATGAGCATATTTATTATCATGATCATGTTAGGTTCCCTTTTGTCAAATCTATTTCACCAGTCCTTTATCCAATCACCAATCTGCGCAAGATGTATCCTTCCTCTAGTCAGACATTATCAAATCTTTATCCATTAGTCATTTCCTATCAAAAGATATCTGAGACACTTGTGTTAGCTTTGATTCTTTTTTAACTTTATTTTATCTTTTAAGAACCTATGTTTTGTGTCTTCTTAGTCACCATGATCTTTCAGATGATGGTGTGCTAGGAATAACAAATCTAGGCTGTTTTTCATTTTTTTGGCATGTTTTTGATGTGTCTCGTGTTGTTCCCTCATGACATCTTGGTTGTCTCATGTTACACTCAAGCATATCTCTTTGTTTGTGGCTTTTCTAGTATTGTTTCCCGCAAAAATTCTTCGTAATTCTGTGTGGTGCTAGGTTAACCTCTTGTGTCTTTTTATTTGAGTCAATCCATGCATCATTTGTGAAATACATCTTGGTTCTTTATACCTTCATGTGTCACATATGGTGCTAAAGCAAAATAAGTTCTTGCTAAAATGGCAATTTGTGTCAAAGGTGCTCGTGCTCCATGATTCATTCACAATTGCATTTTCATTGCATTCACGTGGTTCTTTTTTTTGTGATTTCACTTGGGAATGTTTGTACATCTGTAGTGCCTCTCCTTAAGCCATCCAGCTCTTTTGAATAACAATAGATCTCTCTGATATAACGTAGTCTACTTAGTGATAATTTGATGATATTTTATGATGTACTGCCCTATTTCATGATGTGAGATTAATTATTATTTTGATTGGTTGTTTGTGAGTGTCTTCTACTATCTTTGTGATGGGGGCAATGTCACATCACTCATTGCGAGTGGGATGTGTCATTGTGATTCTCTATCGCTTTCCTGTGTTATATATTGTATATGTTGTATCGTGGCTTTGTGGATGTAGGATTTGCAGGTACCAGACATCGACTCCACCTGGCTTCACAAGTCTGAGCATGTCTTATCCCAATAGCAAGTTGATCATATATGACATAGAATCTCATTCTACACTCTAGGTTTAAGATTGATTACCCTTGTCAGTCTTTGTGTGACTTGTTGTTCAGTGTCAAGTGATCTCTTGAGTTGTCCTTTGTTATCCTGTGTTGTGTATTATATTTCTTATTTGGTTTAATTATTATTAATTAATTAATTGAGTTATATAGTTTAACAATTTTAAATTAAATTAATAGACTTAGAAAGTTTATATAATAAAATAAATGTATATGGTTGGTAATAATATTTAATATTATTGAGAGAGTAATATTGGATTATATTGGATAAATGATTTTATATCATTAGATAATTATTATCCATTATTTAATTAATTGGTTTGAAATTATTATCATTAATTTGTAATTTTTATTTTTTTTGGTCGGTAAAAATAATGGATTTTATTAATATAAAATAAAATAAGAATTTACATTGAGTAGAAATATGGGCTTCATACACCTCTCCAATCTCCAAAACAATCCAATAGAAGTAACAAAAACAAACAACCACCTTCAAAGAGAAACCTCTAATACCCTAGCAGACCAAAATCTTTGTTATGCATTCTAGAGAAAACCACCCTGACATATAGAGAAACTACATACAACCATCCATCTACAAATAAACCGTCTGAATACTAAATCTATAAACCATCCAAAAAATCAGACCTAAGTTCATATCCTAATAACTTTGAACATATTAAAAAACAGAGTCTATTACATATGACAAAAAAGTAGACCATTGCTAGACAAAACATTTCACCCTGCATCGTCTTCAATTTGTTATAAATGAATCCGCTTCTTGGCTTCCTTCACCTCATGGACTCTACAAACATTTTTATTACATCCCCATCATCTGCCCCTACTTTTTCGTTTGACCTCTTCTATGAATCTGTCACGGTCATGCTTGGGTCAAGTTGTTCTCCTCTCTCTCATGACGCCTTATTACTTCCTTAAGCCTCTCCTAGGCCTGTGCAATTTCCAGCTCATATGCTTCTTTATCTACCTTGCCTAACCACCTAACAAAGGAAATGATTACAAACTCACTGCATCCTTAACCTCTTCAAACCTCTCAAAAAAGTCCATCCCTACCCCTGAAAAAGACCACTCCAAAATGGACTCCAAACCTTCCAACATCTCTTCTTCAAAGAATGATGCAGAAACCCACTTGACAACCTCAGTGTCTTCCCCCAATTCTAAGCCCCAAGCAATAATCATGGATATAACATCCAGATTGACTCTCCAACGCATCCTATTCTCCATGAATAAATTCCCCACGACCCCTAACGTTGTATTTACCACCTCCTCTTCCTTGAAGTGAAGAAGTCCCTCCATTCTCTCTTTACTAACAATCCCCTTGAAACCTTTCTATTGTTTCTTAGTGCTGACTATAAAGTTCGCTTTCATGGTTTCCAAACCACTCTATTCTATCTGCTCTTCTTCGCTAAAACTAGAGAAAGCAGCTATGTTCATTGCCAATGAAAACTTCAGCTTACATTTAAATGAAAGTAGGGGCTCAATTGACATCAAAGAAATGATTATGAATCTGTCCATCTAACCTTGTCTATCTATCAACTTAATTAAGATTGTCCTTGTTGACTTAAGACATGCATTGCTAAAACCCCTCACATGTTCAAAAATCACTGCATTACTATATTATGAGATTGAAGTGATGTGACCCAAAACTCCCCGTACACCCAACAAAGAAGTAAATGCAATTATGTCACCATCTCAAGATCAACTACACATTTGCAATAGATTGTCCTTTCCAAATAAATTACAATACGCCATTCAAACTTCATGCTCTCACATTTTAAACACGGCAAGCCACTTCGGGGGAGAAACACATTAAGAGCACAAAAAAGTCCATTCATTCAAACATATAAGTTAACTCTTGAATATAACATCTCCTCTAAATAAAGAGCGCCCTGGAAATCTTCCAGCCTTGAATCACCTTCTGGGTCAAAAGATAAAGCCCATTTAGATAATTTGTCTGCAATGTGGTTACCTTCTCTTCTAATGTAGCTCACCTTAAAACTGTTAAAAGACTTCAAATATTCAATAATCAATGAAATATAACCCTGCATATGTCACACTTTGATTTCCCCATTCATAATAGCCTAAATTATAATTAGAGAATCACATTCCATATGCAGATTCCCAATCCCTAAACTCTGAGCCAATCTGATAACTAAAAGTCCAGCATGAGCTTCAGCCTCATTATTAGTGCTCCTCCTTAACCTCTGAGCTCCACACTTGACTAAATCACCTTTCTCATCCCTTATTAAAAAACCTTCCCCTGACAAGCCTCGACTGGCTTGAGCTGTCCCATCAAAATTTACCTTGAACCAACCTTTCATTTGGGGGCTTCTAAGGTATACATGAATTCACCTTTTTACTAGCATTATTTCTAGACCATGCCCCATCTCTTATTTTAATGCCAAGCCACGAACTTTGAATTCTTCTATCCTCTAGAGTAAAGGAGGTGGTCATTGAAAAAGATTGAGATGTTGTTGATCCTACAACCTCTTCAATCACATGATCAATTATACCATGCAATCTTCTTTCCTCTCCCCCTTTATCCAAAAAAATTCTACGATTGCGCTCTTTCCAAATTTCCTATATGACTAAAGATGGGCTTATAAACCAAATACTCGAAAGAGCGTATTTCTTAGGTTGTCTTGGCCAGCTTTCAAAAACCTCTTTGAGTGTATGTTGCAAAGGTCCATGCCAATTTAACTTCTCTAACAAATTCAACTAGCACCTTGAAGCCATATCGCATTGAAGTAGTAAATGATCCACAATTTATTCATATTTTCCACACATAACACATTTAGAAGGGCCCATAAACCCAAGCCATTACCTTCTCTCCCCAATAAGAATTATGCCTTTCATTGCTAGCCATGCAAAAGCACCAGCTTTTGGTAGACAATATTTTCTCCAGAACAAATCATACACCCTTGAGGGATCATCCTCCCTGCCCTCTAAAAGCTTATATCCCAATATGACTGAGTAATTCTCATCCCAAGAACCACACCAAACTACTCTATCCTCTCTCCCTATAAAGATAATTTCCCTTCAATCTAACACCTCCTTGAGCTGAAGTTGTAGCTACTCTGAGAGGCCATTTGTAGATAGATCTTTCCAAACCCATTTTGTCCTAAAAGCACCATCAATGGCCACCATATAGTCTCTAACTCGATCACCCCAAAGGGGCACCGTATGATCTTTAATAGCTGAAAAATATGCAATATCATTGATGGCTGGCAACCCTACCCAAGAGTCTTCCCAAAACTTATCTTTAGAGCCATTACCAACCTGCCATGTTAGGTGATCAGTAATAAAACTTATGCATCTTACTATAAAGTTCCATATAGCCAATCCTTTGGGTGGATTTCTAATTGTAAAAATTATATGATTTTCCAAGGAGTCCAAATACTTAGCTCTCATAACCTTAACCCATAGTTGATTCGAATTAACTTTTGTTAATCCCTCAAGCTTACTCCACCCTTGAACTTAGATTGACAAACTTTATCCCAGGCCAAAAGAGGTATTTTATCTTGTTCATTTTCCCCATTTCAAAAAAAAATCGTCATCCTTTATTTAATCACACTAATCACCTCACTCAGGATCTTAAGACACATCATAGAGAATATGGGAATAGCTGAAATAACAGACCTTAACATCAAAATCCTTTCGGTCGAGGTTAACAACTTACTTTTCCATCTATCCAATTTTCTTAGACAGCTATCAACCAAGTTCCATAAAATAGATTTATTTGCTCCACCAAAAAATGGAATGTCTAAATATTTACTTGGAAGGTTCCCAAACCTCATACCCAGAATTATATAAAGCTCCCTTTGTTTAGTTGGCTCTGTGTTAAAAAAGAAAATTTCTGATTTAAACCAGTTTACTCGGTAAATTAGATTACTCGCTACCCAGAAGCTTGTTCATAATCATCTAAAGTCCTCTTTATAACCTGAGCTTCTCTAGAAAGTGCATCTCCCACAAGGAAAGTGTCATCATTAAATTGTAAGTGAGAAAGTGGATTCACACCAACAGCAATTTCAATGCCCTTCCATAAACCCTCACTACACTTTTTAGAAATCAACCTACCGAGCACCTCTACCACCTCTACCATGATAATGAAAAGGAAGGGGGATAGAGGATCCCCTTCTCTGATCCCTTTCTTAGATTCAAAAAAACCTTGGGGGCTACCATTAACAATGACAGAAAAATGTGCAGAGCTAATGCAACTATTGACCCATGCAATCCACTCAGCATTGAAACCAAATTTTGACAAAACTTGCACAAGATATTTCCTATTAACCTCATCATAAGCTTTCCTTATGTCCACCTTGACCATCATTTTTTTAGTTTTTTCCAAATCGATAGAGTGGACAACCTCATGAGCAAGGATAATGCCCTCATAAATATATCTACCTAGAGAAAAACCACTCTGTTCAGTCGAAATTACAAACTCCAAAACCAATTTTAGTCTATTAGCAATGACCTTTGAAATCACCTTGTATATGGTATTACATAAGGAAATCGAACATAAATCATCAAAGGATGAGAAAGCCACCTTTTTCGAAATCAATGCAATGAAAGTATTATTGAAATCCTTTAGCACAAAGCCCCCTTTCCTCGATTCTTAAACCAAATCCAGAATATCTGCTGCAAGAATCTCCCAAAACTTTTGGTAAAAAAGAGAAGGAAACCCAGCCGGCCTTGGAGATTTGTCTGATCCTAAATCAAACATAGCTTTCCTAACCTTCTCCATGATAATATGATGAAACTATAAGGATCCGGTCAACTACTGAGAGGGGGGGTGAATCAGTAGTTATAAAATAAACTAAACTTTCACCAAACTTAATTCCAACTCAGAAACAACTTGATAAAGTAACCGGTTTAGACACTATATCAAAAATTGCAACTGTAGTGTCAAACTTTACCGGTTGACCAAAACATCAATGATACAATGCAACAGATTTGAAAATCAAATACCATTTAACCAAAACATTAAACCACTTCACTAATATCAGTAATAGCTCATTTCAGATCATTTCCAATCATATAAACATATCTAAGAGGATTTACTAGTCATTCATATCAACCATATCAAAACACATCCATAAAATCATTCACCACTTGACATAATGATTTTTCACGTGGAAACCCAAATGGGAAAAACCATGTGGGGATGAATACCCACAAGTATTTTTGAACTCTTCTGAAGTTCGCCCTATTAGGGGCCAAGCCTTGTTAGAAGCTTATACAATAATGTCATGTTAAGAACAGATCTGGTTTGGGACCACCTGGTTAAGGGATTGACTACAATACCCTGTTAAAGGTAATACCCTATTAGAGGTAACCTTGGTGGAGGATTTCAAATCCAAGCTAATAGATCACCTTTTTAGAGGATTTCAAAAATACCAAGCCTGTTAAAGCTTACCTAGTTAGGGGATTTAACTGTTGTAATGGTCAGAGAACAACAAGTTCTTTGTTGATCTGGTAATAGCACTTCCTTGCTTAATTAGATCCTTTTCTGCTCCTATCTGCCTTCACAACATTCTGTAGACACATCTTCTAGTTCGGCAACAATCACTACCACACTTAACCAAATTTGCCAACACAATATTGAAAACAAATCATCGACCTTATAAGCAAATACAATAGGTTGGTAACACAACACAAAACTTGCAAATCTCATAGAGATTACAAACACATCAGTTCAATTATAATCATTGCATTACATATAAATCAACTACACATTGTTCTAGACAATCTTCAAACGTTCCTGGATCACCGCACATTAGATCCTATAGCTCATCACGTGTTTTTCACTTCATGCTATGCATTTGATCATTCCCAAGATAAACGGTTATCTTCATATGCCAAATCTACTTTGAACCTCATCACGTGCATCATTCTTACATCGCATCTTCATCTTCGATCACCATTTGGTCATAGATCATCACAACCGATTCTCCAAGCTCCATCGGTTCAGGTTTTTCTTATCAACTAGCTAGGGTTATCGGTTATTCTCTCTGCTTCAATAATAATAACAATACCAGTTGCCTTCATTGCTTTACTACCGATTGCTTTACTGCATCATTACCAGTTACAATACAACTTCATTACCAGTTACTATTGACATCAATGACAATACTATACTTCATCAATGCTTCATGCAATGCCAACAATCTCCCCCTTTGGCATTGATGGCAATACAAATATCAATACCCTTTGATTGTGATGATTGAGAGTAAAGCATATACACAGGTATAGGAATCCTAGTTTAAATTTTTCCCATATACTCTCCTTCAACTGTATCTTCATGTCTTCAGTTGGTAACTGGCTATCAATCATATACAGTTCTTCTCCCCCTTTGACAACAATGCCAAAGTGAACCATTCCATGCTTCACCGATCTGCAACTAGTTGCTCCCCCTGTGGAGTAGGTCGCCTCTTCACCAATCCTGCTTCAATATTTTCAATAGGCTCTAGGATTGATGGCTTCCCCACCTTCTTAATTAACTTCATGTAGGGGTACAACCCCTAACTCACCTCTAAGATACTCAAATGTAGCCTTAGGTAGAGGTTTAGTAAATATATCTTCTAGTTGTCCTTTAGTAGATACATTCTCCAGTGACACATCTTTACTTTGCACTTTCTCTCTCAGGAATGATACTTCAGCTCTATATAATTTGTCCTAGCATGCAACACCATGTTCTTATAAATGTTTATATCACTTGTGTTATCACAGAAAATCCTTACCGGTTATGATATCTTCAGCTTGAAACCTTCCAAAATGTGTTTCAGCCAAATTACCAAGGTACAATTCATATAAGCTGCAACATATTCAACTTATGCAGTTGATTGAGAGATAAAAACTATGTTTCTTGTTGCTCCAAGACACTAGTCTACCTCCAAGAAAAAATGCTCCTCCAGTTGTACTCTTCCTGTCATCAATATTGCCTACCCAGTTTGCATATGTATAGACTGTTAAATCAAAGTCTCTTGCATATGGATACCATAAATCATAATCAATTGTGCCTTTCAGATACCTAAAAATTCTTTTGGTTGCAACCATATGTGTCTCCTTCAGACTTTTTTTTAATCTGGCAACCAATCCTACTGTATGAGAAAATGTTCGGTCTGTTGTGGACAAAATAATGTAGTTTATCTATCATGGACCTGTACTCATTTTCATCAATTGATACAGAATCATCTTTCTTAGACAATTTACAACCTGTAACCATTGGTGTTCCAACTAGTTTACAGTCTCCCATTCCAAAAGTCTTCAAAACTTCTTTCACATATTTGGATTGTGATGAAAATACCTTCCTTCATCTATTGGATTTGCCAACCTATGAAATTTTTTATCTCATCTACAGTGACATCTCAAACTCATACTTCATCTCATTAGAAAAATCATTACACATATCATCATTTCCTCCAAAAATGATATCATCCACAAATACCTCACTTACCAGTATCTTATCTCCTTATGTCTTGAGATATATGTTATTGTCTTCACTGGTTGTTTGAAATGTTGAACACATAGTACCACAGAGAGGGGGGTGAATCAGTGGTTCCTAAAATTTTTTACCTTTCAAAGAAGCTTTAGAATACTTGTTAATAATTTAAGCACTAAACAATCAAACTAGTAAAGTAGGAAGGAAAGCCAAAGGGATCAATCATACAAATACAACTCACAACACCAGATGTACAAGGAAAACCCAATATGGGAAAAACCTTGGTGAGAAAATTTGTTGGAGACTACTGCTCCAATCCAACCTCACAGGTAAAACACTGGATTAAAAAGATTTAGGGTACCAACCCAAGGAGCACCAACCCCTACACCAAGCTCCAACTTGGTGATGTATATTGAAATAAAATTTAGATACAGTTAAGGCTTCTTATTGCAAATAAATTTTGCAACTCTTGATCAAATATATTACTGTCAATTGTCAGGCTTTTCTCCTCCACTAAATCTCACACTATCAGT
The DNA here is from genome assembly GCF_030272615.1 of Cryptomeria japonica. Taxonomy (NCBI): domain Eukaryota; kingdom Viridiplantae; phylum Streptophyta; class Pinopsida; order Cupressales; family Cupressaceae; genus Cryptomeria; species Cryptomeria japonica. Next base: position 544,013,057 of record NC_081406.1, on the reverse strand, counting down.
TGTGAGATTACTCTTTGATCCTTAGCCTCTATTGTCTCTATTTCTCATAGTCTCACACCACACTATGTCACACTTGGATGTTGCCTTTCTCTACTACACCTTGTCAGTTTTTCTCAACTATTGAACTACAGTTATACAGGTACCCAATCACTGCCGGTTAAACCCTCTCACCGATTTGCTTGCTCACTTACTCTGCAACTTTCTTAGAATAAATTCTAAGGCCAAAGTTTGTCTCTGCACTTAATCTCTCTTTTCTCTTTTTCTTCTCTACAGCTTCAACTTTCTTTGTCTCAAGCCCATATATTTATCGCAATGGTTTCCCGCCAAGAAGCAATTCAAATTCAGAGTGGTTAGGGTTTCCTTTTCCCAACACAATATGCATGAGCTCTGATCCAGTCTGTCTTGGTTCGACCACCTGTACTCCAATGATGCATCTATACACGTTCTCTAGTACCCAATGTATACTTGCTAAAGATAGTAATCACGTACAAGATTTCCTACCTTGAAATCTATCAACTCATAAAACGCTCAGCTGTTTCATTTTTGAGGTCTTCTTGCAATCAGATTTCCTTTACATTGATCCAAGCACCAACTTCTCCTTGATCTTCCTCTGTTATCCTTTCTTACTCAAGCGGCATCAGTCAGTTACAATCCCGTGATTTGTGGTTGTTTCATTTAATGTTGACTACTTGTTTCAACAACCACGTCGATGGAGGCTTCACCGACCTCTACATGTTTTCCACCTCAGCACCACATGGCATCACAACAATCAATCACTTAGCTCATTGACACATAGTCATTTCATACTTGATCATTCAACAAAATCATACTGGTATATCCCTTTACTGGTGAGACCTTCTTCTTCTGATAACCGACAGTGCACACTTCACCGGTAACACATCTAACTTTAACATTCTGCCTCTTCATCAAAAACAGGTAGCCAACCTCCAGACCAGTGTATTGCTCTACCGGTTGTTACTCACCATGTTAGTATACACACAGTCTATATCCCAGTTTATGCCTTACCGGTAAGCCTTCATTTTGTCTGCTCACTCTCATGTGAATTGTCATCATACCGGTCACTCGTTTCTTCTCGGTTCACATCAATGACAACTTAATGCCAAAATGCCAACAATCTCCCCCTTTGGCATTGATGTCAACTTATAGCAAGACACTATATACTGGTACATTTCTCCCCCTTTGACACAATGAAAAAGGGTATTGTACAGTCCCCCTTTGATCCATACCAAGCTCCCCCTTTGACCACTATAAACTCCCTTTAAGCCACATAAATCATTCATAGGAAGATGACACAACTCCCAACTTGTGTTGGAGGTACTCAAAGGTTCTTACTGGTAATGGTTTGGTGAAAATGTCTGCTACTTGTTTGCCAACAGGGACATAATCCATCCTCACCTCTTGTTCTTCAACCTTCTCTCTAAGAAAATGATACTTGATAGCAATGTGCTTTGTTCTGGAATGCATCACCGGATTCTTTGCTATGTTGATTGCACTTGAATTATCAAACCAGATGAGAATAGGATCAGTGATGTCCACCTATATGTCCTTGAGGGTTTGCTTCATCCAAAGCACCTAAGAGCAGCATGTAGCAGAAACAATGTATTAAACTTTAGTAGTAGATAGAGAGACTGAGTCTTGCTTCTTGCTATGCCATGAGACCAACTGGTCACCTAGAAATAATGTACCACCACTAGTGCTCTTTTGATCATCAATGCAACCTTCCCAATCAGCATCAGTATATGCTTCCAAGATAAAGTCTCCTCATTTAGGATACCATAATCCATAACTGAGTGTCCCTTGTAGGCACCTAGAGATTCTTCTTATAACATTCATATATGACTGCTTAGGTGCAACTTGGAATTTGGCCACCATGCATACTGCCTAAACTATATCCGGTCTTGAAGTAGTTAGATACAATAGACTGCCTATCATGCATCTATACAAAGTTTGATCCACTAGCAGTGATTCATCATTCTTGCTCAATTTACTGCCGATCACCATGGGAGTACTTACCGATTTACAATCTTCTAGTTGGAATTTCTTCAACATCTCCTTTCCATACTTGATTTGTGAGATAAACATTTGATTTATCTTGTTGTAATATTTGCAAACCAAGGAAGTATGTCAATTCACCAAGCATTGAAATCTCAAATTTTGACTGCATCTGATCAGCAAATTCTTTGCAGAGGGTGTCCTTGTTGCCTCCAAAGATAATATCATCTACATACACAACCAAAATGATCATGTGGTTCCCATCTTTCTTTATATACAAATTTCTATCAACACCTCCCTTTTTGAATCCCTGCTCCTTCAGGTACTGATCTAATCTTGAATACCATGCTCTAGGAGCTTTCTTTAGACCATACAAGGCCTTCTTCAACCGGCACACAAATGTCTCATCATCATGCAGTAGAAACCCTTCTGATTGCTCCATGTACACTTCTTCTTCCAAATTTTCATTTAGGAAGGGAGATTTTACATCCATTTGGTATACTTTATAACCCTTGTAGGCAGAGAAGGCTAGAAACATTCTAGTTGCTTCTAATCTAGCTACCGGTGAAAATGTTTCTTCAAAGTCAATCCCCTCTACCTGAGAATATCCTTTGCACACAAGTATAGCTTTATGCCTAGAACAATCTTAACTTCTTCATTCATCTTATTCTGGTAGACCCATTTTGTGCCAATGATGTTCTTGTCTTCCGGTCTAGGGACTAATTCCCAAGTCTTTTTCTTCTCAATCTGTTGTAGTTATTCTTCCATGGCATCCATCCACTCTTGTCTTTTGTTGGCCTCATTGAATGTTTTGGGTTCATCTTTAGTCATGAAGCAGAGGTTGACTTGTTCATCAATCTAGGAAAGTCTTCTTCTAGTCTGCACACCATCACTCTTATTTCCTAGAATTTTCTCTTCCGGGTGATTCAATTGTACATACTGGTTGAGAGATTTCTTGGATGCTTCCTCTAGTTCAATGTATGACTGAGATTCATCATCTTCATCACCTGAATTATCATACCAGTTAACCTGTGTTTGACATCCTTTGTGCATATCCTCATCAACTTTTACATGGACACTCTCAATGACTCTTCTTAGTCTTTTGTTGTAGCATTTGTAGGCCTTGTTGTTAGATGAGTAACCAAGGAAGATTCCTTCATCACTCCTAGAGTCAAAACTTCATAGTCCATCCATACCTTTCTTGATGAAGCACTTGCTTCCAAATACTTTGGAGTATTTGACTGATGGCTTCTAGTCATACCACAACTCATAAGGTGTCATTATGGTGTTTGTTCTTAATTGAACCCGGTTCAAAGTATATGTAGCAGTATGAACAACTTCCTTCTGATATGTGTCCAGCAGACTGACCTCATTTAACATGGTTCTATCCATCTCCTTGATTGTCCAGTTCTTCCTTTCTACCACACCATTTTGTTGTGGTGTCCTAGGAGCTAAGTATTGCCTTCTAATTCCATGTTTTTCACATTAATCTTCAAACTCATTTGATGTAAACTCTCCACCCCGGTCTAATCTTAGGCATTTTAACTTGCACCCACTTTATTTCTCCACCATCTTCATAAAGATCTTGAATCTTTCAAATGCTTGTGAATTATCTTGCAAGAAGGTGACCCATTTCATTCTTAAGTAGTCATCAATAAAGAGCATAAAGTATCTTTCTCCTACAAGTGCTCTTGTCCTAGTTGGACCACACATATCTGTATGCATAATTTCAAGTGGTCTTGAGGTGTTGTGCTCTTTTTTCGTGAAGCTCACCTTAGTTTTCTTATCTTTCACACATTCATCACAAAATGTGCTTACCGGTTTGATGATGGGTGGAATATTCCTCACACACCCCTTTCTGCTTACTGCAACTAGGTTATGTGGCCTAATCTTCGGTGTAACGGCCAACTTTTGTCTACTTGTCCTAACATACATTGGGACTCATAGCATTCCTTCAGATTATAAACATTGCCATCTTTTCTCTTTCCTTCTGCCACAACTTGACCGGTATTGTCTTTCTTTATCTGGCAATCGGTTGAGTCAAAGGTGAAATTGTAACCTTTGTCACACATCTGACTCACACTCAACAGATTGTGCTTAAGGCATTCCATATAATATACATCATGTGCCTTCAATTTTCCATCAATACTTAGGGTGTCTTTTCCCTTTATTTTGATGAATGAGTTGTCTCCAAACCTTACTGAACCACCTTTCTAGTCTTCAAGTTTGACGAATTTCCTTTTGTCACCAGTCATGTGGTTGGAGCAACCACTATCTACAACCCATGACTTTTTCCTTTCAGCATGTAAGGTAGTATGCACTATGAGACTTGATTCTACCTTTTCCTTTTCTTTCTCAACCCATGCCGGTTTGGTTTCCTTCTTATCAACTACTATATTGTGCTCAGGTTTAGTTACTGGTTCTTGATCAAGATTTGTCTTCTTCTACTTGATCTTCCGGTTTTAACACAAATTTTCTATGTACCCAAACTCTTGACAGTTGTAGAATTTTACATCTTCATATAAGGGAACATCCTTTAAATTATTGTGGGGTATCAATTTATTCTTCATATATTCAAAACTCTTATGACCATATCCATTGCACTGATAGCAGACAACATTCATATCACAGAGTGTATTAAATGGATTTCTACTTTCATAACTCATATAGGGCTTATTTATTAATCTACAGTTAGCCATTTTATGCCCAAATTTGTTACATTGGTAATAGTAACCATGAAAGTTTCAAACATACCGGTTAGGTTGCCTTGGCCTTGAATGGGACTGCCTCATCGAGGGTCTTCCCTTCATGTTGTTGAATTTGGTGAAACCTTCATGATCAACCCTTGCATTTCTCCTTGTATTTGCATTTTGATACAAGAAGTGTGGCCTTCGGTTCATTATTATATACCGATTTGAGTGGTGATTTCCAACAGCATCTGCGTATGTCTTTTTGTCAGTATCATTGCCTACAGTGAATGTCTTCTTTTCTTCCCCTTAAAAAGAAGAGGTGAACTTAATTTCTTTGTCGGATGTATCTTTGTGGGTTGAACTTTGACCTACTTCAAAGCCTAAACCACCAGTGTCTTTAGATTGCTTATGTTTGCTCAACATCTTGTCTAAGGCCTCGATGTTGCCTTCATATTTTCTCCCTATTTTTATTTCTTCCTTACTTTCTTCAAGCTCCTTTTAGAGCTTCACTATCTTTGCTTCCAACTCTTGATGCTCATTTTCCTTCTTTGTCAGATAAGAGGATCTAGCTACACATATCCTCTTAGTTTCTTCCAGCTGCAATTTCAAGTCAGAAATAACTTGACTAGACTCATCCAAGGATTGCTTCAAGAGATCTTGTTCATCTACTACAGCAAGCTTGACCTTTTTGAATTATCTTCTTGTTTTTCTCAATTCCTCAAGAGCACTAATAAGTTCACCTTCCAAGTCCACTTCAACTTCAATATCCTCCTCTTCCTCATCTTCATTAACTGTTTCACCATGTGCCATGAAGAGATTGACTTTTCTGTCATTCTCATGGTAATCATCTTCTGATGCATTTTCTTCATCTGTTGTACCATCCTCAATAGCATATAGACTGTTCTAATTCCAGTAGCCTCTCCTTCCTTGTCAGTAGTCATTTCTTTCTCTATCTTTGCTAGAAGATTTTCTGAACTCTCTTGACTCATCTCCACCGGTTTCTTTGTGAGGACAATTTAAAGAAAAGTGTCCGACCTTCCCACAGTTGAAACATTTAAGTGGTAGCTTTCCTTTAACCGGTCTGATCCTCTTTTGATCTTCCTAACAAAGTTTGTTATTTCTGCATTAGAATCTTCACTGGATTCTTTATGAGTAGTTGCTTCTTTCCCCTTTTTAGTGATGTTGAATGTTGCTTCTTTCTTTAAGGAAGTGCCACCGGTCGTTCTCATCTACGGGCTATCAGTGAGCCAAATAACTCATCCATTGTAAAAGTCTTTAGATCCTTGGCTTCTTCTATGGCAGATAGCTTAGTATCATACTTGGATGTGAGAGATCTAAGTACCTTCTTGACAAGAATCTCATTTGCAATCTCTTCTCCAAGTCCTCTGATGGTGTTCACAATCTCATCAAATCTGTGAAGATAGTCTGCAATATTTTCATCATCTTTCATCTTGATGGTTTCAAGTTGGCCCCTTAGTGCTTGCATCTTGGCCTCTTTGACTTTTGAATCTCCTTCAAACAACCTCTGCAATTTATCCCAAGTCTCCTTTGCTAAAACACAGTGCATGACTTTGACAAACTCATTATCAGACAACCCACTCAAGATAACATGTTTGGCCTTTGAATTGTTCTCATACTCCTTTTTGGCATTCGGATCAGTGGGAGGAACACTAGGAACAACATACACATTCTTCACATGCATCCACACATCAAAACCCAGGGAGGAAATATAGATCTCCATTCTTTTGCTCTAGACGGCATAGTTGGATCCATCAAACAAGGGGGCTTTTGAGGAAGTGGACTCATTTCTTGCCATTATGTTCAAAGTCCAGAATCTACCCAAGGTTTAAAGATAACCGGGAATCTACACTCTGATACCAATTGTTGAACACAAAGTACAACTAAGAGGAGGGTGAATTAGTGGTTCCTAAAATTTTTGACCTTTCAAAGCAGCTTTAGAATACTTGTAAATAATTTAAGCACTAAACAATCAAACCGGTACAGCAGGAAGGAAAGCCAAAGGATCAATCATACAAATGCAACTCACAACACTAGATGTACGAGGAAAACCCATTATGGGAAAAACCCCGGTGAGAAAAGTTACTGGAGACTACTGCTCCAATCTAGCCTCACAAGTAAAACACTAGATTACAAAGATTTAGGGCACCAACCCAAGGAGCACCAACCCCTCCACCAAGCTCCAACTTGGTGATGTATATTGAAACACAATTTAGATACAGTTAAGGCTTCTTGTTGCAAATGAATTCTACAACTCTTGATCAAATATCTTACTGTCGGTTGTCAGTCTTTTCTCCTCCACTGAATCTCACACTATCGGTTGTGAGATTATGTTGGCATTCTACACTCTTATGAGAATAGTTTATGTTTTCATTGATGGCAACCAACTGGCAATCATCTAGCAACCCAATGGTAGTTACCGACACCAACAATAGACTTCTACATACATCGGCAGGCACTTCACCGACAGTGGCAACAATGCATAACGGCACTCAAGCCGACATGGAATAAAGTTTTGTTTATTGTTTTATAATGTAATTATCTCTTGTGAAATCCGACATGGCATATTGTAAAAGACTCATATATGTATGAGATCTTATAGGTCATTTGATATAAAAGAGAGAGAGGAATATAGTTGACAGAAAAGGTTTTGGTTATAGACTAAGCTTAAACTGGTACTGAACCTAGCATAGTTGATGCTGATATGAAGCAGTACATTGTATTGGATTTTGATAATCCATTTTGTAAGTCAGTGAGACTTCTATTTTGTAGTTGAGCAATGAGGTCTAGGCTGCTAGCCTTCCTATATGTGCAGGCCCCTCATTGTAAGTAATATGTATTCATTGGCCAGTGAGTGAATATTGTGGGTCACAAATCCCACCAAGGTTTTTCCCACACTGGGTTTTCTCATTAAATGTCTTGTGTTATGGTGTGTTCTCTATGTTGTCTCTGTTATTCTTAATTGTTGCATTAATTCTTATTTACCTGTACACTATTTTGGGATACAAAATTCTTAATAAGTTTAAATATTCTGCTAACTGGTTAGACACTGATTCACCCCCCCCCCCCTCTCAGTGTCTTTGGGACTGTCATTGATTTTAACAATTGGTATTAGAGCACGGTCCTCTATTTTCAAAAGCCTAACAACATGATGAAGATTCTGACACTGGTACAGATGGAGAACTTAAGAAAACAATTGGAAGGATTTCTTGTAGATTATGATGCAGATAAATTGAAGAATATCAAACTTGAAGATGATCTAAGGACTGCACAGGAATTCATTAAAGGACTTAAGGAGAACTTTGCTATAGCACAAAATAAAATAAAAGAACTTCATGAGAAGATGCAGAAAGATGATGATGAAAAAGAAACTCTTAGAGAACTTGCAAATAAGTTAAGACAGGAAAACAATAATATGAAGAATGAAATGCAAGATATGACTATGAGGTTATGTAAAGACATTGAACACAGGAAGAAGAATGAAGAAGACTTGACTAGGAGACTTAATGATGCTGGAAATGAAAATCTAAAAAATGATATGCTCACATGCAACATGATAAAACTGAGCTTATGAGACAAATGGGAATTCTGGAAAATGAGTTGGCTACTGCAAACAAACACAAAGACAAATTCAAGAAAAGTTCAAAGGAGCTTGATGGCATGTTGAAAAGTCAGAAACCTAATGGAGATACTAATGGACATGGATTTGAAGTTGGAGAAAGTTTTGGTACTGCAAACAATCTAGATTAGAACAAACCGGTAAGACAACCTAATGCTTATAAGTTTAATGGCAAATGTTTCAATTGCAACAAATATGGTCATAGAGAAAATCAGTGTAAATTTAGAAATAATTAGAATATTAATGCACCCACCTGTCAATGTTCCAAATGCAACAAAGTTGGTCGTAATTCAGAAAATTGTAGAATGAATGTGAAATGCTATGTTTGTGGAAGATATGGACATTTATCTAATCAATGCAAAACACAAACTGACATAGGATATGGAAAGGCTATTTAGGAGAATAATGTGACTTGTTATGCTTATAACAAAATTGGACATATTGCAAAATTTTGTAGAAGCAAGACTTCACCGGCAAACAATAAAGGATCCAATTTGAAAGGCAAAGAAAAGGTAGATGAGGTAAAGCAAGAAATTTCAAAACAATGGATTAAGAAGAGAGATCAGAAAGCTGATGAAATTATCTCTATACCGGTAGAACAGAGTAATTCTCCACTGGTAGGAGTTTCTTCATCCAACTAAGAAGTAACCTTTTGGGGGTATTGCAGCAAGTTGAAAATCATGTAGATTACCCTTAGTTGATGGTGAGAAGATAGATTTCTTCTTTACTGGTAGATGTGTTAATTTTTCACTTAACCGACGAGAATTTAATGTGGTTGGTGGAATAAATATCATTATAAATCAGTTGATTTCCCTCATTTTTGACTCACTGAACATTCAAATTATCAGAGAGCACGAAAACCGAGCAAAGGCATTCAAGGCGAAGGTGTGAAGTGATTTCTTCAGACATTCATAATATTTTCAGGTAGTAAAAGGTATTTTTCAATGGCCTCTTCTTCTGCTTCCGAATTTATTTTGAACCCTGCCATAGAAGAAAATGTGAAACGCCCTAGGCCCGTGTTTAAGATAATTCCCGAAATTGCGAAGCAAGATGACCCTGTAGGGGTATTCTCAAAAATTCCTAGAGGTGTAGCATTTGTAGAAGACCCTAGGATTTATATACATTGCAATGTAGAAGAACTAGGTTATGAGGAATTGATGAAAATGTTTACTAAGGGTCATTTGTGATGAACATGGTGTTGTTAAACCCGAACATAAAATTGTGGAAACTCTAGGTTTTGTGGAGATACTGAATATCCCTCAATTTCCAGAGGAAGTAGCAAGGATTGTATTGAGTAGAGAACATGGAGAATTTTTATGGTTGGATTTTGTTTGTAAAATAACTCAACAAGCAATTAGGGCAGTGAGTGGTTTACCCTCAACCCGCAGCAGACCTGATAAGACAAGAAGATTCCCAACAACAAAGTGATAAGCCTAACCAGAGCAACATCTGACAATAGATCACTGAGAGTAAATGATATTAAGCACATCAATGTGAGATTTGTAAGTATGGTGCTAGGTTACAAGACCACAAATGCTAATAGGCTAAACTCTGTTTCTAGTCTCTGTACACATAGTGCTTATGATATGGTAAACATCAATCCAGTGATAGATGTGTGTGAATGGCTAAAAGATGAGCTTATTGACAGTTTGAAAAAGATTAAGGGTGACAAGAAAGGCACATTCTGCTTTGGAAACCTTTTGGTATGCTTGATGTTGTACTTTGCTAAATAGGTAGGAAAACAACTACAGGAAGCTTTTACCGGCATGGGAACTGCTAGAGACAACAACATAACAAACTACTTTAAAACTTTCCAAGATAAGGTGAGAGCTAGAGAAAGGTTACCACAGAGTGTAGTAGATAAATATGACAGAGATTTTTTTTGTTATCAAAAGAGATGAGACATGGATGGAGGCAGTACTCCCTAGGACTATTTGGGTGACCAAGATGGGATATGAAGTAGATCTTACTATTCTGGAGACATATGGCAAAGCTTTAATAGAAGCACTGAGAGAACCATCAGAAAAGGTCTTTGGTAGTGCTAAGACTATTGAGAGATGTAAATCTATTGAAGAAAAGAAAGAAAAGAGATAAATTCATTAGAGATGCTTCTAAGAAAGTAAAGGAAATCAAAGAAAATTTCATGAACATCAGTGGCATATTGGCTAGTGAGCTTGAAGGACTTCAATCGGAGGTACATATTTCACTGGTTGACACTTCTTCTGAAACTGACAATGAGAAGGCAACGGAATTCAAAAGAGTTGAAAGAAGGAAGAGAAAACCTTCATCAATACCCTCTCCTTTACCTAAGAGAATAATGACCTTGAGAAAGAAACAGCAGGCAGTAAGGGGACCGCCCAAGAAACTAACACCCAAGAAGAAACAACAACCGATTATCCCTTCCTTGAATGATTTGTTGGATGAGATAACTGATGACGGCAATTTGGCTAATGTACACAAACTATATAATACATTTAATGATTTTGATAGGGAAAGCATTGAGAATAGTATTATTTTACACTTAGAAATATATAAGAAGGTTCTAATTGAAGTTGTGGATGATTTACCTAATGATATTTATAGAAGATTGGAAGCAAAAAGGATAGCAGTGATGGAATTAGACAAGAAACTGAAAGTTGAAAAAAATTTAGTTGTACATCCTGTTAATTCAAAAGAAGAAATTGATGAATTGATTTCTGAGGCTGACTATTCTATTTTTGCTAGTGGGCATCAACAAGAAGCTTAATGGTAGGAAGAGTGAAAGAGATTGCAGATGAGACTACAAATAATTGGGATATATTTTTGTGGAGAAGGAAAAACAAAAGGAAATGAACCGACCTAAAAAGACATTTAAAGTGTATCAAAAGCACAAGGACAAGGGCAAAGGAAAAATTGGTGGAGCTCCAAACATCAAGATTACTAACAATCTACCACCACCACCTTTGTATAATGCACCGGTACAATCAGAAGATCCATCGGTTATTGACACTGAAGGTATTACACATGTGATGACACAAATCCTGAATCTGAGATACTCTTTACCATGAATGTGGATACTCGGGAAGTAAATATTGTTGTGGATAAGGATAGTTCAGAGGTTAAGGCAGATAATGTTAATAGTGGCAACATGGCAGAGAATCCGGTAGAAACTGTTGAAGTTGAGATCCCAACTCAACCAAAGAAATCGTCAAAAACTGAAAAACCTACTGAAGCTATAGATGCTGGCACAGGGCCACCAGAGACAGAGATACCGACAGTTGAACTTTCATAAAAACAAACAGAGGCAGAGGTACACACTAAGTCAAAGAAACCGATGATCACTGAGACACTAAAATAGTCTGAGAACCTTCACAGGTTGAGATGCAAACCCAAACTGATCCACCGGAGGAAAATGCAAGCAAAGTGGTTATAACTGATGGAAGTATAGAGGTAATAAAGGTAATTGGTCAGACATCCGACACATCTACAAGTGAATTCAGACCTACCAATGTTACAGAGGTACTTTTGGATTCAATCAAGAAGATAATAGATTGCAATGCATTGGCCTACAAGGCAATTGATAACACTATACATATTCTTAAATTGATTGCACCAAATTGTATCATAGATCATATTAAGGATTCTTTAGGTAAATTGGACACATTGTCCAAATTTATTGATGACAATGTAATAACCATTGACAAGGTGAATGAGGACACAATTAAGGAGAGAGTTGAAAAAGAGAAACAAATTCTTTGAAGACACCATAAAGAAGTGTACAGACCACTTGAATACATTATTATCGGTACTTAACTCTACAATTTTGGAGTACAAAGGGCTATATAAGGAAACATGCAAACCTCACCTTTTGACAACGGACATAGATAAGGAGATCAATTAAACACAGAAAGAAATAGATGACATAGCTGATAACATAATTCGTTCATCCCGACATATGTCAGTTTTTGAGAAGGAAATGGCAAGTTTTGAGGAGAAATTAGAAAAACTTGAAAAAGAAAAGGAAAAGATAAAGTCAAATGCCCGGGAACTTAAAAATAAACTTGGTCCTAAGTTGGACAGTCTTATCTCTCAGAGAATTGAAATATCTAAGGCATTACTTCAAGGAGAGCGATCACCGGAAGAACACATGCACTATCTCACCGGCACGATCCAACAGACTGAGGCAACCTTGAATGACAATAAAAGGTTTATGCAGAGTCTAAATCTAGTTTTGGCAGATATTTTTCAGATTGTAACCAACTGATTACAAACTTTGAGGTGAAATTTTTGCACTCATTTGACCTTTTTGACAACCTTTTTTATTGATTCCAAAGGGGGAGTAGTGGAGATAAAATGCTTATTCGAAGGAGATCATTTGCTCAGGGGGAGCACATCTTTTTGGAAACTTTTTTGGACTTCAATTTTTAAAAATAGTTTTTGGATTTTTCTCATGAGTGTTGCCATCAATGCCAAAGGGCGAGATTGTTGGAATTCTACACTCTTATGAGAATAGTTGATGTTTTCATTGATGGAAACCAATTGGAAATCATCTAAAAACCCACCGGCAATTACCAGCACCGGCAATAGACTTCTACATACATCGGCGGACACTTCACCAACAACGGCAACAATGCATATCGGCACTCAAGCCGACATGGAATAAACTTTTGTTTATTGTTTTATAATGTAATTATCTCTTGTGATAGCCAACATGGAATATTATAAAAGACTCATATATGTATGAGATCTTATAGGTCATTTTGATATAAGAGAGAGAGAGAGTAATATAGTTGACAGCGAAGGTTTTGGTTATAGACTGAGCTTAAACCTGTACTGAACCTGGCATAGTTGATGCTGATCTGAAGCAGTACATTATATTGGATTTTGATAATCCATTTTGTAAGTCAGTGAGACTTCTATTTTGTAGTTGAGCAGTGAGCTCTGGGCTACTAGCCCTCCTACATGTGTAGGCCCCTCATTGTAAGTAATATTTATTCATTGACCAGTGAGTGAATAATGTGGGTCACAAATCCCACCGAGGTTTTCCCACACCGGGTTTCCTCATTAAATATCTTGTGTTATGGTGTGTTCTCTATGTTGTCTCTGTTATTCTTAATTGCTTCATTAATTCTTATTTACCGGTACACTGTTTTGGGATACAAAGTTCTTAAAAAGTTTAAATATTATGCTAACCAGTTAGACATTGATTCACCCCCCTGCTCTCAGTGTCTTTGGGACTGTCATTGATTCTGACAAATTACTCTCTGATCCTTGGCCTCTATTGTCTCTCTTTCTCACAGTCTCATACCACACATGTGTCACACTTGGGTGTTGTCTTTATGTACTACACCTTGCCAGTTTTTCTCAGTTGTTGAACTACAATTATACATGTACCCAATCACTGTCGGTTAAACCCTCTCACCGGATTACTTACTCACTTACTTTTCAAATTTCTTAGAAAAAATTCTAAGGCCAAATTTCTTCTCTGCACTTAATCTCTCTTTTCTCTTTTTCTCCTCTACAACATTAACTTGCTCTATCTTGAGCCCATATATTTATCACAACGGTTTCCCACCAAGAAGCAGTTCAATTTTGGAGCAGTTAGGGTTTCCTTGTCCCAACACAATCTTCATGAGATTCGGTCCAATCTGTCTTGGAATGATTAATCCAAGGATGCATATGTACACATTCTCCATTACCCAATCCATACTTGCTAAAATAGAAATCACATACAAGAATTCCTACCTTGAAATCTGTTGTCATAAAACGCTCAGTTGCTTCCTTTTTGAGGTCTTCTTGCAATCGGATTTCCTTTGCATTGATCCAAGTGCCAACTGCTCCCTGATCTTCCTCTGTTATCCTTTCTTCCTTGAGCCACATCAGTCAATTACAATCCCATGATTTGTGGTTGTTTCATTTAATGTTGACAAGTTGTTTCAACAACCATGTCGATGGAGGCTTCACCGACCTCTGCATGTTTGCCAGCTCAGCACCACATGCAATCACAACAGTCAATCACTTAGCTCACCAACACACAATTGATTCATACTTGATCATTCAACAAACTCATACCGGTACATCCCTTTACTGGTGAGACCTTCTTCTTCTGCTAACCGGCAGTGCACACTTCACCATTAACACATCTAACTTTAGCATTCTGCCTCTTCATCAAAAACAGGTTGCCAACCTCCAGACCAGTGTATTTCTCTACCAGTTGTTACTTACCAAGCTAGTATACACACAATCTATATCATGGTTTATGCCTTACTGGTAAGCCTTCATTATGTCTACTCACTCTCATGTGAATTATCATCATACAGGTCCCTCCTTCTTTCTTTCCGGTTGACATCAATGACAACTTAATGCCAAAATGCCAACATGAAAACCTATCTTCACCAAGTGAGAGTGAAATCTTTCATACCATGCTCTTGGTGCTTGCTTCAATCCATATAATACCTTATGTAATTTGCACACCATGTCCTTTTCTACAGTTAAAGCATAACCATCTGGTTGTTCAATGTAGACTTCCTCTTCCAATATTCCATTTAGGAATGTTGACTTAACATCCATCTGATATACTTTGAATCCTCTGTATGTTGCGAATACAATTAGAGTCCTTACTCCTTCCAATCTTGCCACTGGTGAAAATGTCTCACTATAATCTTCACCTTGTTCTTGTGCATATCCTTTGCATACCAGTCTAGCTTTGTTTCTGACCACTATTCCATCTTCACTCAATTTATTTATGAATACCCATTTTGTACCTATTACATTCGTGTTCTCCGGTCTGGGTACCAATGACCATGTATTTTTTTTCTCTATCTGGTCAAGTTCTTCTTCCATTTCCTTGATCTAGTGTTCATCTCCAAAGACTTATTTTGTAGTTCTAGGCTCAATTGTGGAAATTATACAAGAGTTCTCTCTAAGCCTTGTTCTTGTTAGCACACCTGCATTCTTGTCTACAATAATCTGATTAGGGATATGATTGAGTCTAACATACCTTGGAATAACATGATCTTGTTTTTTCAGGTTCTTCTTCTTCAGTTTCTTTATCTTTTGATGGACCTCCCTGTTTTGATTGAACTAGGGCTTCTCTGTTCAGTTCATCAACTTCTGGCTTCACCAGTTCCGATTCCAAAAATAATGTGTCAGGTTCTTCTTCTTCCTTCTCCTTGTTGGTTTCACCTAAACTTTCAGGAAATTCATAAACTCGGACATTTATGCTTTCAATGATCTTCTTAATTCGGTTGTTGTAACACTTGTAAGCTTTTCTCTTAGTGGAGTAACCAAGAAATATGCCTTCATCACTCTTGGCATCAAACTTACGAATATAATCACTTCTCTTGATAAAACATCTGCTACAAAAAATTTTGAAGTAGCTGACATCAGGTGATCTACCATACCAGTAATCACAAGGAGTTTTGTCCTTACCTTTTTTAACCAGTATATGGTTCATTGTGTAAACAGTTGTGCTGACAACTTCTCTCCAGAATGTCTTAGCTACACCTCCTTGAATTATCATAGTCCTAGCAACTTCAATTACTGACTGGTTGTTCCTTTCTACAATACCATTATGTTGTGGTGTCGTAGGTGTAGAAAGTTGCCTCTTAATTCCATTGTCTTCACAGTATCTAGTGAGTTCCTCTAAAGTAAATTCACCGCCTTCATCAGTTCTTAAGCACTTTATCTTCTTTCCACTTTCATTTTCAACTAAGGCTCTGAATGCCTTAAACTTGCTAGATGCTTCTATCTTGTCTTTCAAGAATGTGACGCACATCATCCTTGAGCAATCATCGGTAAATATCATGAAGTACCGATCATCTTGAATACTCCTAGTCCTCAATGGTCCACAAAGGTCGGTATGAACCAAATCTAGCAAATGTTCAGCTGAGAATGATTTTCTCTTGAAGGTTGAGCATGTCATTTTCCCTAACTAACATTCCTTGCACAAAGCATTCACTGGTTTGTCCAATTGTGGAAAACCTCTTACTTATTTGGACTTACCAACTCTTATAATGTTATCAAAATTTACATGACAGAATCTCTGATGCCAAAGCCAACTATCTTCTACTTTTGGAATTAAACATCTATTGACTTTAGAGTTTAAATGAAACAAGTTACCTCTGGTCTCTTTGTTGGTTGCAATCAGTTCACCTTTGCTTCCATAAATCTCACAGACTCCATTCTTGAATTCCAATGGGTAACCTTTGTCATTGAGTTGAGTACACTCAAAAGATTGTGTTTCAGTCCTTCAACCCAATAGACATCATCTGCACTACTTTTACCATTTAGAGAAATGGATCCCTTTCCTTTCACCATGCAGGGTGAGTCATTCTCAAATCTCACAACACCTCCATCAAACTCCCTCAAAGTAAGAAAATTACTCCGGTCACCAGTCATGTGGTGTGAATAGCCACTATCTATTATCCAGTCATCTGAACTATCCATGTGAGAGACCAATGCCTTCTGATTTTATGTCTCTTCTTTAATAGCAACAAAGACAATGTCCTCATTTGCATCTTCCTTAGATTATTCATCTCTAATTCCTCCATCCACTTCAATGAGACAATATCTTTTACCTTTGCCTTTATACTTCCTATACTTCTCACATTTTTACTCATTATCTCCATTTGGATAGTTAGCAACAATATGTCCAATATGGTTACATACAAAACACTTCAATGGTAATTTACCTTTGTACTTACTTGTACCTCTGGGTAACGGCTTGGCCAACAATTCTTCAAGCTCAATCAAACTATCTTCATCATCTACCTCTCTTGTGGATCAAGACTTGTGATTGTAGCTCACTTCTCTTCTCTTCCTTACCGGTGGGGTTGAGACTGAGGCTCTAAATGCAGATTCCAATCTTTGAACACTTCCATCAAAGCCATTTATTTCAAATGTAGTTAAATTACCAATGATAGAGTCAAGAGTTACCTTTCTCTTATCAATAGATTTGAGTTCCTGAATGGCTGCAACTCGGATAGCATAGATCGGCAAAAGGGTTCTCAACACCTTGCTAACCACTAGGGTATCTTCCACTATACCTCCAGCACTTTTTATTTCTCCAACTATCTCCTTGATCCTCTAACCATACTGTTGAATGTTTTTTCCTTCAACCATCTGCATATCATCAAATTTACCTCTAAGACTCTCTTCCTTCGCAATCTTAACATGCTCATCACCGCTATAAATATCTTCCAGTTTCTTCCATACTTCATATGCAGTCTCCAATCCATGAAAATCAACATATTTTAAATCAAACAAGGATCTGATGATCGCCTCCAATGCTTGATTGTTCTCTTGTTACTCATTTTGATCATCTAACAGAATCCCACTAGGAAAGTTATATTTAGTAACAATATGTTCCCAATATTGACTTCCTAAGCTCTTGATATAGATCTTCATCCTATCACTCCAGATTCTATAGTCTTCCCTATTGAACTCCAGACCTTATTTCTCCATCATGTTCTCCTAGACCTTTTCCTCAAGCTATTAGGGTTAAACACAAGAGGACCTGAAATGCTATGATACCAATTGATAATATGATGAGACTATAAGGATCCAGTCAACTACTAAGAGGGGGGGTGAATTAGTAGTTAGAAAATAAACTAAACTTTCACCAAACTTAATTCCAACTTAGAAACAACTTGCTAAACTAACCGGTTTAGACACGGTATCAAAAATTGCAACTGCACTGTCAAACTTTACCGGTTGACCAAAACATCAATGATACATTGGAATAGATCTGAAACTCAAATACCATTTAACCAAAATATTAAACCACTTCACTAATATCAGTAATAGCTCATTTCAAATCATTTCCAGTCATCTAAACATATCTAAGTGGATTTACCAGTCATTCATATCAACCATATCAAAACACATCCATAAAATCATTCACCACTTGGCACAATGATTTTTCATGTGGAAACCCAAATGGGAAAGACCACAGTGGGGATGAATACCCACAAGTATTTTGAACTCTTCTGAATTTCACCTTGTTAGGAGCCAAGCCTTGTTATAAGCTTATACAATAATGTCTTGTTAAGAACAGATCCGGTTAAGGACCACCCGATTAAGGGATTGACTAGAATACCCTGTTAGAGGTAACCTCGATGGATTATTTCAAATCCAAGCTAATGGATCACCTTGTTAGAAGATTTCAACAACACCAAGCCTATTAAAGCTTACCCAATTAGGGGATTTAACTGTTGTAATGGTTAGAGAACAACAGATTCTTTGTTGATCTGGTAATAGCACTTCCTTTCTTAATCAGATCCTTTTCTGCTCCTATCTACCTTCACAACATTTTGTAGACACACCTTATGGTTCAACAACAATCACTACCACACTTAACCATTTTTTTCAACACAATATTGAAAACAAATCATCGACCTTATAAGAAAATACAATAGGTCGATAACACAACACAAAACCTACAAATCTCATAAAGATTACAAAAATATCGATTCAATCATATAACTTGTGGATTACATAGCAATCAACTACACATTGTTCTAGACGATCTTCAACTGCTCCTAGATCACTGCACATTAGATCCTATAGCTCATCACACATTTTTTACTTCATGTTATGCATTTGATCATTCCCAAGATAAACGGTTATCTTCACGCACCAAATCTACTTCGAAACTCATCATGTGCATCATGATTACGTGGCGTCTTCATCTTCGATCACCATTTGGTCATAGATCATCACAACCGATTCTCCAAGCTCCATCGGTTAGGGTTATGCTTATCAACTGGTTAGGGTTATCGGTTGCCTTCACTGCTTTACTACTGGTTTCTTTACTGCATCATTACCAGTTGCAATACAACTTCATTACCGGTTACTATTGACATCAATGACAACACTATACTTCATCAATGCAATCTTCATGCAATTCCAACACTTAGATTGTGTTGAGGTCTATCTAGAGGCTGAGTATGTTCGTGAGTGCTCTTGGAAGTCCAGAGTAATGTTTGGATGCATTATTTGATCATTTGTATTATTGCAAGATGAGTAATTCCTTGCAATGTTAATGGTTCTTTTCTCTATGATGTTGTGTGATCTATGTGACTTATGTGATATATGTTGTTGGCTCATTGTTCATTGATGAGACTTTATCTTGGTTATCTGGATTGTGTTTTGTGAGCTTTCTTATTTGTTTTCATGTGTTGGTGAGGCCTAGGTACATGATTAGGAGGAGCGAGCTTCCATGAGTCTATTGAGATCATGAGGAATAGACTGCTAGGATTCTTGAGTAATAGAGTCAGGGTCTAGACCATTTGGATAGCTCATTGGAATTTTTCCATTATAATTTATAACTGATAACATAATAATTAATATTAGGTGGGTTGGTAGAGTAAATCATCTAAGCAAGATAAGAATTAAGTTTTGTAATACGCATCTCATGGATCGGAGACTAGAGTGAGGTGGTAGATACGGTAACTGGGTAAACCGTACTACCGTGATTTCCTCAATGGTTGAGATGGTTATGCATGTGTATCTTATGTGGTAGTATATGATGACACTCTTTCCCTACATGTTGGTCCTAGTCCCTTATGTCTTGTTATTGAGTCACCTAAGGAAGTTTCTTGGTTGTTTGGTATGTTTTCCTTGGTTTGTGATAGAGTTGTTTCCTCTTTGGTTGTTAGGTGTCATCTTAGATCTAGAGTGTGTGTGCGATTTTGTGTCATCTCCTGGCACGGGAGGTGGTTCCTTTGTTTCCACATGGTCAGGTGGTTTGATGCCTTCTTCCATTGGGATGTTCTTCTTTGGATGCTCTTATGCGTGGATGTGGATTCTATTGTTGCAACTCGTGGATGGATGTTTGTAGCGGATTATTGTAATATGATTC
This sequence comes from Cryptomeria japonica, assembly GCF_030272615.1. Taxonomy (NCBI): domain Eukaryota; kingdom Viridiplantae; phylum Streptophyta; class Pinopsida; order Cupressales; family Cupressaceae; genus Cryptomeria; species Cryptomeria japonica. Next base: position 543,992,875 of record NC_081406.1, on the reverse strand, counting down.
ATTTGGCATGACTATGTAGTTGTATTTGAGAACAGTGATCATTGTTGTAAAAGGCATTGCATTCATGTATATAGTAGATGATATTAGGGGAAACAAAGATGTATCATATGTACTTGAGAATGATTAATAATGAGAATAATGGATATTGAATCTATTGATGTGTACTTAGTGCTATGCTTGTAATGATGTAATTAGTTCATATTGCTATGGTTTAATAATGTGGTAATTGGTATTGAAATGGTTATTTGACGTTAAAAGAAATGAATGGTTGGGATTAGCAACATTTGGGATTGGTGCTTTAAAATGAACCTCATGGGACGGTTTGACTATTCATAGATGGATGTAATCATTCTAGGTTAAAGTAACGAACCATATGTGATTGTCTGAAAGGAATTAATGATAGTAAGTTAGACTGCATTTAGATTATGGAAGTAAATATGTTATCATGTTTAGGAATTTTTAAGTGTTTAGTTTAAGTAATGGCGTTGAGATACCCTAGGGAAAATAGATGTTAATGTAACTATGTTTATGTCCGCTTGCGTATAATGTTAATGATCATGTTTATGTTCCATTAGTTTATGTGATGTTTTAAAAAAAAAAATTGTTCTCTCTTTTTGCATGTTAGTTAAGTGTATTCCTCTAGGGTATTTTGGCGGGCATTACAACATCCCTTATTTTTCTGGCCTTCATTTCAATCCTTGTTGAATATCCCTTGATCATTTTGTAGCTTTTATCATGATAGAATTCTATTCATATATTTTACATTAAACATAGGTTAATATATAGTTCATACATAATGTGCATTCATCCATTATGTCATGCATAACATATAGTGTAAAAATCAAACATAAGTATCACATACATGCATTCCATCATGCATAAACATGGAAATATTGTTTCATACATTCCATATTCATATTTAATTATTAGGACATACATAGTCATATCATACATTTATATATACATGCCAAACATACATCATATAGTTTATCACATCATACTATCATCACATCCTGCATTATGAGTGGGTTAGTACATAATCCATCCATAACATCATCCTGCCCGCATAACATCCATGTCATAAAAGTAAACATATATCATATACATTTTCATATCAATGCATCATCCTGCATCACCAAGTTTGTCAGCACATGTCATATTATAATCATATCATATGGCATTATGCATATACATGACATCCTGCATCATAAACTTGTTAGGACATCATGCATCATTTCATAGTTAAACATCCATAAATTATCATAAATCACTCATACATGCATCAAAACATAAAAGTACCATGCATAGGAGGCCAAATCAATAAACATTATATATATCAGAATGTCAAAATGTATGTCAAAATAATATATATGTACAACTATATCAATATATACATCATATCGTACATCATGAATAAAGAATAAGTACATCTCTGAGTGGTAATAAATGAAAGAATGGTGATCACCTTGCATGCTCAAAAATCTGCATGGGGTGCAAAGAATTAAATATGAATATATCATGTGTATGTTACATAAAAATAAGCAGTTCCATCTGCATCAAGCTATGACAAAATGCTTCAGGGAGGCTAGAGTGGACCTTGTCCTATAAGTCCATGTCTCTAATCTTATTCCTGGGATCCTTGTGCGGATATTGATGCTGATCATGTTTTGTGCCCACTACCTTGAGTGTGAGTCCTCTTGCTTGATCTACCAATACTCCGACTAGATCTCCTTGATCCTCTACTAGAACCCCCACTATGTCAAGAGCTGGATCTCCTCGCCCTTGGTGGAGCTGTATAAACCTCTTACTAGTCTAGAGGGATCCCTCTCTCATACTAAGCTATGTACCATCCATCTTGATGGGAAAGAGCCTGAATCTCCGCTCCCTATCTCTCAACAATCACTGCCAAAACTACCTCTCCCCCTCCTCGTCTGTCGGTCCAACATCGTGCCTCATCTCTCTATCATCGCTATCTCTCTACCATCTCCTTTATCCACCATCTGGCATTCACAATGGTGTCCCTTGCAGTTATAGTTGTGTCCCTCTCCTATAATAATATATCCCTCTCAACCTGGAGCTGAAACCTGGCCTACTCAGTTGTGTCTCTCTCCTGGCATAGGCTATCCCTCTCCGTAGTAACTATCTATAATCATTGCTTTGCCTTGAAAACTGCCTCCTTGAGGGCACGGATCTATCCTTCTTGATCTGGTGGTGCTATCAAGCCCTCTCTCCCCTCATCTCTCTTGTGCTACCGAGGTTGTATTGATCACGGGGAGGTCCTACCCCATCTCTAACCATGTCCTTCTGTAGAAGTTGGTGTGGATGTTGGGGCATCAACGTCCATTTTCTGAGTCTTTATTGTCCCTATATCCTCTCCTCCTACATCCTCTCGCCTCCTCTCACTCTCCTCTATCTCCTAGTTGACATAGTTGGTGTCTCTAGTATCCCCCAAGCCTGTCTCAAAACTATAGTGGTTGTTGCCTCTACTTTTCCCCAGACTGGCTGATAGGCATCTAATCTGACACCTCTCACTCGTGCCTCTCTCCTCCATCTCCCTAGTGGAGCTAATCATGCTCTCCCAACCATAGTGGGCTTGTGTTGAGTCCACCATGTTGCGTAAGCATCAGTGACCCCTAGATCTACAACCACTACCCTAGGATCCCATGTTGTGGGAACTAATCGTGTCCACTCATCAATAAGAGCCTATCTGTCACCCAAAAGTGCCCCCCACTCTGCAGCCCGCTCCCTCGTGATTTGCCTGAACCTATGGGGTGCCTCATGAACATCATGTACAAAACCAAACTGACGACGGATCCGATCAAGTATATATCTCTCTATCACATGCTCTCCCCTACCAATAATGTACACATGAGTAATAACGTAAGAAATATGATGAGGATCCTCTGTCCAATTGAATAATGCCATATATGGTCTCCATGTAAAGTGAGAAGCATCTAATCTGTCAAAAATGAATCTCTAGTAATCAACATCCTCGGTCTCCTCATAGTGTAATCCATCTCTATAACTATATACAAAAACAAAATTTGTTGCCCTATTTGCACGTCCTAGTCGAGTCACTGCAAAATGCTCCCATACCCATACCTAGAGCAAAGTCATGTAGCCAGAACTAAGACCTCTACGATAACATATTTGATGGAGCTCTTTGTATAACAGTTAAAATGAGAGTCCCCCAAGCCATCGGTCAACAACCATCTATAGCATCAATGCACACATGTATCATGCCAAGTACAACTCATCATCTGCTTCTATCCAACAAAATGAAGTTGCTAACTAATGAAGTTACAAAAAAGTAAATATGTCAATCAAGTGGTGCATGTTGTGAAGTTTGATCCAATGATAGATTCTCATGATGTAGTTGCACCCCTATCCCAACCAATCTCTGTATAGAATCATCTGGGGGTGCCTGATTTACAATCACTCAAACTCCCCTAATCGGCAATCTCAAAATGCAATACACATCCTCACCAGTAACAGTAATCTCCCCAATTGGTAGGTGAAAAGTGGTAGTGTCGTTGCTTCACTTCTTTGCTAATGTGGTTAGCATAGCCATATGAGATCGAATATGAGGAATACATGCAACATAATCCAATCCAATCACATCAATGTGAGCCCACTCTATAGGTCTGAACCCATCAAATACTCTCAAAATTGTTGAGCACCTCTCTCAACTCACTAAGATATCTACGCTCCACTATATCCAAACAAATCAGCATGTCAGAATCATTTCTTCTATCTATCCTATCTTTTTTTGGCCTTTCTAGTATTTCTTTTGTCCTCTTTTTCCCTTCAATCTCGCCATTTGTGGTAGTTTTTTGCTTTTAGGTAGCAACAGTGCAATCCTGCCAGTCCTTGAGTAGCGATATCACAATCCCACTATTTCTTCCCTTGATCTCGCCATAGCGAGAATGTAATTTTCCACTGAAATCTAGATCTAATTTCTTCTTGCACCCTTCCCTACTAGTGGGATTGCAATCCCGCTAGCCTAAAAGTAGCGGAATTGCATTCTTTCTATAATCATTAGCAAACCTGCCTTTGCGGGATCATGATCCTGATTCTACCAATTCCTAGCCCTAATCTACCCAATCTCGCTCTTGTTTGTGAGCAATAGAAACGTAATCCTACCGCTTTAGCAAGTGATCCTGCAGTTCATGAACCAATAGGATCGTTGTTTTGGTGGCATTAAATGCTAAAAAATGCATAAAAAGTTAATCAAAGCTCAAGTTTTTTGAGACATACCTCACAATCGGGTTGCTTGCTCCATCTGACACTCACCACCACATCCGCACGATGCCTCAAGATCTCCCTAGTAGCCATCTCGTCTAATGCTTCAAAGCTCTCAACTGTGCAAGGAAAATCTAAAAGGGCTATAATTTTCTCTAAATCCTCTCTCGTGCGCAGTAAAAATGAATAGTAAATTTGCTAATATAAGGCTTCCCAAAGCTGTATTTTTATCGTCCCGGTCCCTTTTGGATCATTCCTTCTTTCCTTTTCTTCCTACAATCCTCTTTTTGAGTGTCATTCTCGCTAACTCAACCTATTTATTGTCCTTCGTTCATCTACCTAGGACATTTTTCGTGCTCCTCATTCTTCTAGCCATTGGTGTCTTTTAGTGTTCACACTAATGCTATTTTAATGCCACCGAGAAGAGGGGTAAAATGTAGACACCTAAAATTCATTAATTTAATTAATTGAATTTAGTTATCCCGAGTGCCTTTAAATAAATAATTGCAAATTATTTAATTAATTGGTAATCATTCCTTCTAACTAATTAATTTTAATAATTATGCTATAGTCCTCTTTTGATTAATTAATTGGTAATTATAATCAATTAACTAATTAAATTTGACTCTTCTTCTATTAAATATGTCAAATTTTGTAATTTGATTATTTAATTCATATTGACCTTTTCATCTTAAATTTTCTCATTAGATTAATTAATTAATTCAATTCCCCTACATCTCCTAACTTTGACCCACCAACCCTTCCTCTAGCTTAACCCACCTAGCTAACCATAGGTTTTAGTCAACCTTATCCTTTGGCCTTCACCATATGTGTGCACATTCCCAAAATATCTCAAATTTCCTAAAATTTGGGAAAATATCCCAAATATCCTACAACATAGGAATATCATTATTTTGTAATCTCTTTTGGAATATAACCTTCCAACTTGGGTGTCTTACTCCCAAATGGACATGTGTCCTCAAAGACACGTGTCATTCCTTCCAATGACACGTGTCCTTCTTAAGGACACATGTCATTCTCATCCATGACACTTGCCCTTCTCAAGGACATGTGTCTCATTCTCATGCCCTTCCATCTCTCATTCAACCCTATTTAAAACCCTGATTTTCCTTCCCGAATCATCCACTTTCATTTTCATACCCTCATAATGTAGAATTGTTTATTCACCTTTCGCATAATCACATCCATTTAGCATAGTATTATGTATTCCATCTTAACTTAGTTTTCACCTTGCATTCACTATCATGCAGCATAATCGAGTATCTATCATGTAGCAAGCACACATCAAATCAAAGGACAATAAAATCAAAGGAGGAAGATAGAATTTGCACTTTAATTAGCTTTATTTTGTTTATCTAATTTTATTTCTTCTTAGCGTCCTAATCTTGAGTGTGGTTGAAATATGTGTTTGTTGATTGCTTAGTTTATTCTTTCAGTCTCTAGTTTACATTCACAATTTTCTGCATACAATTAGATCATGGACAACTCCAAGAATAATAGAGGAGATTCTAAGGACACTAATGAACCCATGGCCATGATGGGGCAACTTTTGGAGACCTTGAATAAAACCCAGTGCAGATTAGATGACCTTGTAAGGAAGTTCGAGAGTCATAGAGAATCTAAGGATGATGAATCTGAAACCCAATCTAAGGTTAATGCTAATAGACAAGAGCAATCTAGGACAACTCGACAACATGAGGAAGGTTAGTCAGAGACCTTAGATTTCAACACCAAAAAGAATCAATTAGCGGTTGATCTTTTCAATGACATGAAGAAGATCAAACCCCCAAAGTTTGAAGGATTTGCATCAAGGGACGCCATTGAGGCTTTGCTTACAAAGATGGAAAATTATTTCGAGATTTGAAATTGAAGGAACACAAATAGACCACTGAGAGGGGGGGTAAATTAATGGATGTTTAAACTAGATTTTTTAAACCATAAAAGCAATAAAGTCAATAAGTAGGAATATCAATGAATGAAATGTTAAACACACATTCACGTCATAAGAATACACATAAAAACCTCAGTGAGAACATATGCTAGAATGTATTCTTCTAATCTAGCCTCACAATAAAAATATCTTATTACATATTTATGGGCACCAACCCAAAAGATGACCAACCCCTAAATTGAGCACCCACTCAAATGATTTACAGTAAAGATAAGTTTCGATTATAATTAAGCTCCTTGTTACAAATGAGGTTTTGTAACACTGTTTTTTATGCACTGTTAGTATCTGCTTCTATCTCACCTTAAGCTATGCTCTTTGTCTATGACTCTTTCTTCTTCTTCTTCAACAAGAATGTATCTTTGATATTCCTTTTAGTCATTTGTTCTCGATTTCTTTGCTTAGACTCTCAGTTATCTCTTTTCTGCACCCACTCTCTTTGCACTGAGTCTTCACATTCTTTGTGTACCTTTTCCTCTATCTTATCAGTGTTGTCAATCAATCTCTTTTAGATGATAGTCTTCTTCTTCCTCAATAAATCTTCTTACATCCACCTGAAATATATCCTCAAGCTGCAAAAAGATTCAATCTTCCATCTGCCTTGTAGACTGCTTGTTGTCAGCATTAAATGCACCCCTACCATCTTTAGGTTCAAATATCTACAATCAAATTACTACTTTTAGTAGCTTCACCTGCTCATTTAAGAATTTCCCACCGATTCAAGATTTCAAATCTTCTCGAGCCACTAACACAGTTGATCTTGTGTCTGTTCTCCAGTTTGGTAGTCGTTGACATTAAATGCACACGTTTGATCCTTGTGTTCCTGCTCTCTAAGATTAGATTTAATCTAGTATCCAACCACCATCTTTTTAATTTTTTGCAATGGATCTCTATTCCATAGATGGCCGAATAGACAAAAAGAATTTCTCTTTAATAACCAATGTCTCTTCGACAAGTATACACTTCATCTGCCACGTCGTCACTCAGGCACTCGGTGAGAAGCATTTTATTGTCTTGGCGAGTGGCGAGTTCTTTTCTAGCATTCTCTCTTTTACCGCAATACCGTAAATGTCTTGGCTGAGGGATGTTTCCAACTCGCTGGGTGGCAGTAACCATTTTCCTGAAGTCCTCCATGATTCTCAACGGTGTCGGTTTCCCAGCTTGTGGGGTTGCAGTAATTACATAAGGCAAGCGATGCACATGTGGAGCCCATCATCTAATCATGTCGCTTGATTAGTCCACGTGTACAGTAGCATCCTCAGTGGGGCCCTCGAGCGGGGTTGCGGAGTTAGCCCGAACGAGTTGTTCGACCTAATTGTGCAACTGTGTGAGAATCTCAATTGTTGATCACACCAGTTAGATAAAGACTTGAATCCATGGGTGACAGACTAGCTAATGCGCGGGGCCGGTCAATTCAATGAACAAATAGGCTCAATTCATAACTAAAGTGATCGAAAATGAGCTGCAGTAGGTTAACACCAAAATATAACAAAAAGGGACATGCCAACACAAGGGTTTAGGGTTTTGAACCCAATGCCACCATACAGCCAATGCGATAACATAAGGTGTTCAACCATACTACTAACATGATGGAGACTAACACGACGTGTTTAGCTCTACCTAACTACACCTCTTTTTTGTTCGAACCTGCTTGTCCAATGCCATCTCAACTCTGCGACACTCAATTTCTTCAACATTGACATCAGTGACAATCCAATGCCAACAGAAATTACTCTAGCAATTCCAAAGTGGCCTAGGGTACTTATCAACTGTAAGGAGATGCCACCACCTGGTGGGAAAGTAAGAAAGCGAAGATGGGCCTTAAGATAACGAAAATTTCATGGGAGCAATTTGTGGGAGTTTTCAGACAAAGACAGATTCCACAAATGTTCTATGATCAAAAGCTGCAATATTTTCAAGACCTCAAGCAAGAGGATATGTTAGTCAACTAATACTACGAAAATTTTACTAGGTTAATCAAGTATATGCCTCTTGTGCATCAAGAGGAGAACTATCGTGTTAGGAAGTTTGTGATAGGGCTCAGCCACAAGATAGGAAGAGGAATAGATGTGCTAACACCCAGAACAATGGACGAGGCATATGAAAAGGCGGTTAGGCAGAAGCAAAAGGTAAAAAGGGATGACACCTATTGAGATAAGATCTATAAAAAGTTCCACTGGAATCAACCCTCAACGAACTTTAAGAAGAAGAGTTTTAAAGGGAACATGACTAATACCTATATCGTAAAGTAGCCAACCAAACAAGAGCTCGAGTAGAACAATTTCTATTCGAAGCTAGGGTTGAACTACCAGGGTTCGAAATCGAAGTAAAACTTTATGTGGCTCCCTCAGGGTCTTATGGCGTAATTTTAGGAATGAATTGCTTGAGGGAACATAATGTAATAGTTCACTACTTTGCCAAGAAAGTAGAATGCAATGATGATCTGGGAAACTGGGTATGCTACCAAGGAATCCAGCATAGCAATAGAGTAGGACAAATTTTCGCCATGCAAATGAAACAATGTAGAAGGAAAGGTTTTCAGATGTTTGATGTTAACACGGAGGAGGTTTAGGAGCTTGGGGAGAATTTTTGTCTTAGGGTTTTGATCCACAGGGTCCAAAATCCACAAGCGGGAAAATAAAACCAAGCATATGTAAATGAGCTTCCAAATCCACTTTTATATTTTCCCAAAGAACATTCCTAACAGCCTTTCCAAATTCCCACTTAAAATATTTCATTAAAGATCAATAAATAATAAAATAAATTTTTAATATTTATTTTAATTTCTTCCTAAGCCACATTGTTAAATTAATTAAAGCACTTTGTAAAGTATTATTTTATTAGATAACTTTAAATATTTAATTGAATTTAATTTAATCCCTTAAATTTTGACATTAACATATGAGAATAAAATACGCTAAATGGGTCATCTCTAGCTACTCCTCAGAAGGGGACATTATGAGAACTACCCTCATTATAATTTGCAATTCGTACCCTCAATGCCTATTGTCTTGTCATGTTTGAAACTTTTACTTGTACCTATTGACTCATTCTCTAGTTTAGCCCTTTGTGTCATATAATATCTTTGACTTATTATCATACAACTAACATGCAACTCAACCTTCTTGAAGGCCTTACTTTTCAACAAACTCCAACTTTAAACATTTGTTTTCTCTATGATTTTTCATCAAACCTTAGCATGTCAAAAATTTCATTTTTTATTTTCAATTAATGTGCCATTATCTTTTAGTTTTATCTTTTTTTCCTTCTTTTTCTTCTTTTTTTTCTTCTTGTTTTTCTTCTTTTCTATCTTCTATATCCACTAATTTTCTTGTTACTCTTAAGAATTTTTATTCCTTTATTTTCAAGTCAAAGTGAGTATTGAATTTATAGGTGTCAATTTGTCAATGATTATCTAAAACTACCTAAGATGGAGACATTGTTTGCATTTATTACTCAAAAAAAAAACGTGTTGCTTGAGAGTAAATTGCCCTTAAAAACATGCGACAATTTGTTTGATGAAATGCTAGAATATCTTCTCTTTGTCAATAGCAAATATTAGAGTAACAATTATTAGGTTCATTTGTCTTTCACAACATTGTTCCATCACAGTTGCTTCATCTTTTAACTGCATTGTCCCTTTTACAACTTTGACAAATTGCAATAATTGTTCCTCTAAATATTTTTCATGGATCCATATAATCCTACTCATTTGCATTATTTTTCACTCTCTGGCGCATTTTCATCTAATTCGAACTTTATTTCAATTAATAAAATGTGTAACATTCTTATAAGCATTTTGTAACAACCAAAAATTCTAGAACAGGAAAATATATTAACTTTTACTAATTCTAAGAAAAGAAATACATTTTACTCATGTTCAGCTAGATTTGAAACTATTAATAACTAACTTAATTTTAACTAACCATTTCAACAGAAAGGAAACATTAACTAACATCTAACAACTCCATAACTTAAAGTAAAGAGAGAGAAGAGTTTAAGCATTTACAGGTTTTTGAACTTTCCGATGAACACTTGCTTTTCACATTACAATAGGGAGAGGGAGAGTTGTCAAGGGCTTTTTTGCCCAACCACAGAAATAAGTTCCTCGTGACACTTCCTACTTGAAGGGCCCAACGCTTCACAAGGCAAGTTGATAGAAGATAGAATAAATGTCAATGAACCTCTAAGCCTAGTGTTTAGAATCTACACTGATTAACTGGCCATACACTATAGGTACCCCCTAACTTTGCATGACACTCTGGTTAGTAGTATATCTAACTCTTATGAACTAACAGGCACGTGCTAACTGTTGTGCCACCTTGGCCAAGGTTTCATAAATAACACATAGAGTGTAGTCCATGTTCACCACCCTTACTTACCTTATTAAAAGAAGAGTAAAGTTGCACTTGTAGGGAGAGTAAAGTTTTTAACAACATATTTATGGATTGATGTGTTGAGAGATATATTCATATCAACACACGTACACTGATAACATACATGTATGGATATGAATATATCCATTTATGTTGTGTTTGTAAGTAAGTATGTGATGTATCGCATTATTGTTTAGCACCTTATTTTGAAGACCACTGACAATAAGTAGAGGTGGCCACCATCTTGGTGGCGGAGGCCTTCTTGTATAACTATTGGAACATTATGTCCTGGCATCGATGCCTAATCACCAAGCTCGTTGGATATTAGCATGGCATTGCTATTTATATTGCAATTTAACCAAAGTTTGGGGTTGTCTTGGTGGTATGAGACATCTTTGTTGAGGCTCTGCAAATTTTTTAACTTTTTTGTTTTCATGCATGTTGGAAAAAAGAGGTTTGGGGAGACCATTTTGAGTCACTGTTGTCTGTGGGTGATAGTTTGAAAGCTCTGTTGCATTGAAAGATAACCAAGTCGATTGATACGAGCACGACAAAAGTCTTGGGATTCTCTATCGAAATCTCAAGCAAGAGAAATGTTTTTCTAATCTCCGTTTTTCTCTCGATTATCTAAAGCTAGCTCTTAAGTTATTATGTGAATGCATCATGGTTGTATGATAATGAATGCATGATTGGGTGGAGTTGTAAATGAGCTTGAGTTTGCTAGTTGTAATTGAATTGCATGTTATTGATATGAAGCGCCAATTGGCTAAATTATAATCACAAGGATTACAAACAACATACCAAATAATGCTATTGTTTTTTATTAAGGAAAAACAAGTTTTTAAGGGACCAGAAACCCTTTACAAGACAGGTTTTAGAAGGACCTGTAACCCCAACGGAAAGATAATCTTGAAAGTTCTCTCAAAGAAACAGTACACAATAAAGACTCGTCATAACCAAACAAAAGAAGGGGAACAACAATACCCCCACCAAAACCCAACAGGCTGCAAAAAATCAGCAGCCCTCACCTAACCAGGAAGGATCAAGAATTTGTCCTACCCTTGTGGGATCTAAGGGTCATATCAAAAGAAGACTGGGTTGTCAAGAGATCTACATGCTCATTATCTGAGTCACAAAGTATATGAAGATGTTATTTTTCTTGTTGAAATTAGATTGAGGCCATATTCCTTGTTAATACTATTATGTTACATCATGACTGTTGTTAGACTAAGGAGGTCATATTTCTTGTTGATACAATTTTGTTACATCATGACTATTATTAGATTAAGGAAGTCATTTCCGTGTCAGTATTGTTCCATTATGTCATTGTAGATGTAGATTAAGGCAAATCTTGTCCTCTGGCTAGCTCTATTCTACTATTTTGTGTTGTTTGTGATTGGATGACAAACTCAATTTTGGAACAAGTAATCATGAGCAGCATGAAATATTATGTCAAAACCAGATCATAGTATGACAATTTTGCACCATAAGCTAATTAAGAACCTTATGTGCGTCTCTCTAAGGTTTGGTTAAACCTTTACCTTTTTAAATTGTTACCAATTATCAATTGGACCCTTGAGTAAGTTGCAAGCACACAACTCTTCTTTTAACAAGTCAAGTAATGGTGGTGAACATTGACTGCACTACGCACTATTTATGAAACCTTGGCCAAGGTGGCACAGAAATCAACATGTGTCTGTCAATTCATAAAAGTCAAATACACTACTAGCCAAAGTGTCATACAAAGTTAGGGAGTACCTATAATGTATGATCACTTAGTCAATGTAGAATCTAAACACCAGGGTCAGAGGCTCATTAACATTTATTCTATCTTCTATTTGCATCCCTTGTGAAAGGTCAGGCCCTTCTAGTAGGATGTGGCATAGGGGACTCATGTTTGTGGTTCGGTGAAAAATCCATTGATGATGCTCTCCCTCTCCCTATCATAATGTGAAAACCATATGTTCGTTGGAAAATTCAAAACTCTAAAAACTCTTATACTCTTCTCTCTTTACTTTAAGTTATGAAGTTGTTAGATGTTAGTTAATGTTTCCTTTCTGCTGAAATAGTTAGTCAGTTGAAGTTAAGTTAGTTATTAATGGTTTCAAATTCAGCTGAACATGAATAAAATAAATTTATTTTCTTAGAATTAGTAAAAGTTAATATTATTTTCTATTCTAGAATTTTTTGTTGTAAAACTTTCCCGTTCCATTTAACTTGAATTCAATGACCATTTGGTTTCTTTCGGTCATCTAGCTTGTTGATTCTTTACTTTTGGGCATGATCTTTTACACCCTTGAATTCATCTATGTGATACTTTGGTGCCTTAAGCTGTATTTGGTGTGTATAAAAAAAATTTGTTTCCCAACTCAATTAAGCTATGTTTGTCATTTCAGTGCCTCTTTTTCAGTCAATTTTAACTTGTTTAGTTAATTGTTTGGGTTGCCGCCGTATAGGGTCTCTTTGCTTTCATTAGCTCTACAAATTATATTTTATCAGGGTTGCAAGGAAACATACCCTACACCCTTGGAGACCTGCACCGGATACTGGTTCGCGTATCCTGTGTGGGAGTCGCCAATGGATGCATTTCCACTTTCAGGAGACATGGGCAGGAGTCGGCAAGGCGTCTCTCGACGTATCCAAACCAAAAAAAAAAAAAAAATTAAAAAACGCGTGAAAAAAGTAAAAAAAACCTAAAAAACACAACGTCACAACTACATACGGTGGCCAAACAGTCAACGAAACCCTAAAACGAACCCATTTGCATCGCGCGAACACTAGTTGCAGTCGCGCGAACACGTTGCAGCCGCGCGAAGTCCAGAATAGCGCCGAAATACTGGTTTTAGGATTCAGATTTGCAGGCGAGTTAAACACGATTTGCAGCCAACAACAGGTTTTATTTATTTTGCATTCAACTTCGACCATTAAATTTTAGTTTTGTCTATGTTTTTGCTGGGTTCCAATACATCGATTTTTCATTTTTCACAGTAAAAGAACTGTGAATGTTCGATGGTTAACCATCGAACATTCACAGTTCATATACTATGAAATGTGAATGTTTCAGTGTGAATGCAATTTTAATTTTTTTAATGTAATAATAATATTTTTTTATTTTCAAGTATATGAGAACTTCATAGTTCATATACTTAAAAATTAAAAAATATTATTATTACATTTAAAAAATTAAAATTGCATTTTAATAATTTTTTTAATATTTTTATTTATTAATAATTTCAATTTTTAATATTTCTATTAATGATTTTACCAGAATATTAGCCATGTGTAATATTTTTAATTTTTTATTAATGATTTTATTGAAATTATTTAATATTTTTATTTATTATTAATGATTTCAGATTTTACCAAAATATTAGCCATGTTTAATATTACCAGATTGAGCAGTAAGAATAAAAATTATAATCATTTTATTCTTTTGTTTTAATTTTAAACTTTAATTTTTTATTCAAATTGAGCATTCAAAATGTCGAGCGGAGGAAGACAAGGGTTGTACCCACTATGGAAGTATGTTGATCATGGTCCGAGGCCGAAAAGATCAAGTGGAATAGCCACTATCAAATGCAAACTTTGTAATTTGGGATGGAAAGGTACCTACACGAGGGTGAAGGCTCATTTCCTCCACTTGCCATGTAATGGTGTTGAAGGTTGTCCAAATGAGTGTGAAAGATATGATGCTATGAGAGAACAGGAAAGGGCTGATGGGAAAGTTGTTATGCAAAGCTCTTATGCTTCAACAACAAGGGCAGCTACTACAACTTACAGTCATGATAGAGAGTCAAAGGTGGATGTGACTTTTAGAGGTTTAGCAACTGAACCGGCTCCCAAAAGACCACACATTGGCAGCGCAAACCCCATTGGAAGATTGTTTGATGTGCAAGGACGAAAAGCAGTTGATGCAGCCATTGGACGATTCTTTTATGCAAATGGAATATCATTCAATGTTGCTCGCTCTTCATTCTATGAAGAGATGGTTCGTGCTATCAACAATGCACCAACGGGCTATAAGCCACCTGGGTATGAGAAGCTTCGCACTACTCTTGTTGATAAAGAAAAAAGTCGATTAGAGGAACTAACTGCACCATTGAAAAGAGTGTGGGCTCAAGAAGGATGTAGTATTGTGATGGATGGGTGGACAGATGCTAGGAATCGTCCACTACTTAATATCATGGTAACATGTAGCAAAGGGCCTTATTTTTTGAAGGCAATAGATTGTTCAAGGCAAGAAAAAAATGCAGAATTTCTTCATAGCCAGCTATGTGATAGCATTGAGGAGGTGGGGGCATCACATGTAGTCCAAGTTGTTACTGATGCTGCCCCTGTTTGTAAAGCAGCAGGCATGTTGGTGCAAAAGAGGTACAGGCAGATATTTTGGACACTATGTTGTGTGCATTCATTAAATAATGCTCTCAAGGATATTGGCAAGTTCCAATGGATTTCAGATCTCATAGAGAAGGGAAGAAAGATACAAATGTTCATATGTAACCATCACCATACACAAGCCATTTATCATAAGTTTGCCAAGGTGGAACTTCTCAAACCTGCTGACACCCGTTTTGCTTCTTACTTCATTCTTCTTGACCGCCTTTGTGAAGTCAAAGGAGCTTTGTGTTCCACGGTTGTTAGTGATGCATGGGCAGCTTGGAAACAATCTACATCAGATATTGCAATTGAAGTGAGAGCTATGGTCCTTGATGAACATTTTTGGGCTGATGTTAAGTTTGTTGTGGACTTTATTAAACCCATATGTGAAGTGATCAAATTTGCAGATTCAGATAAGGCATGTTTGGGAGAGGTTTATGAAGCAATAGATTCCATGTGTGAAAGAGTAAAGAAGATAACTGATACAAAAGATATTTCTCTATATCCTTTGATAGAAGAAAAGTTACATGGAAGGTGGAACAAACTTAACACACCTCTTCATTGTGCTACCTATGCCCTTAATCCTAAATGGTATGATATAGAAGTGACCAAAAAGAGAGCTCCACATCAAGATAGAGAGGTAATGAAAGGCTTTTGGGCTGTGGTTAAAAAGATTTATGGTCGAGGTGAGGAAGCTTCGGTTATGAGGACTCAATGGAATAAGTTTACACATGGGCAAGGTGATTTTGCTTCCGTGGAAGCTATATATGATATGAAAGTAAAGAAAGACCCTATAGAGTGGTGGTGGAATCATGGAAGTGAAACCCCTGAATTGCAATCATTTGCAATACAATTACTCTCACAAGTGGCTAGCTCTTCATCTTGTGAGAGAAATTGGAGCACTTATGGGTTCATTCATTCACTGAAGAAGAACCGATTAGGATCAAAGAAAGCAGAGAACCTGGTGTACATTCATAGCTCACTTCGTCTTCTCTCTCATGTAGATCCTGGATACAATGAGGGTCCTTTGGCAAAATGGGATCAAATTTCACCTGATGGAGATTTTGCAGCCATTGTAGATGAAGTGGTTGAAGCAGATGGAGTAGCTGATTTACCCCCTGTTATTCTACCATCAGAGGAACCCGAATTTGATAGTGATGACTATTTGGAGAGCCTCATAGCTGATGACCTTGATATGGATGATAATGGGGAAGAAGAGTAGATTATAAATATAAAATTTCTAATCACTAATCAGTTTGAAACTATGACACAATGATTGTATGGCATTTTGATCCTAAACTTCATAGTTAATAGTTAATACTTAATGTTATTTCTTGTTTTGAAAGTCCAATGTCATCAGATTTTCAGATTTTCTATAAATTATTAAATTATATTAAAAAAAAAAATTTGGCATCTCCAAGTACCCACGTCTCCTATTTTGAAAAAATAGCCGTACCAGTACCAATACCAGTACCCGACGTCTCCAAGAACCCCCGTACCCATGCAACCTTGTATTTTATCAAAGATTGAACTTTGGTTATTGAGATTTTTTTGAAAGCTTTTAAGTATTTTAGATTAGCTCGATATACTTTAAGTTCATCTTACAAAAAATGAACAAAAACATAGTCCTTACATTATCCCAGCAGAAATCATCCATCTTCTCCTGCAACTAGGCCTTGCAGCCTCAAATAAAAATGGTGTTGACCAACTATTCAATCAACTTGTTCTTCAATCTATTTTGTTTGCTCCCACCGTTAAATTCAATTCCAAATCCTCGATGTTCATTACAAGTTTACTGAGACCTTTTGGAAACAAACAGCCTGTTATCAAAGACAGTTGCTCCAACAAAAGCCTCAACAACATTCCAAATGGACTAATCATCCCTGTACACAAACCCTTGAGCCCTATTTTATTGGCTTTTGTTTGCCTCATTCTATCATTGGAAAGTCAAGCATGAGGACGTGCATGTAATTTTTCTCACGTGGGATCTTGCAATCCATTCTTTTAGTCACAATGTGTTTGAATCTTGGGTTACAATGGTATAACCACGAAAAACAACTTCAATTTGATATAGATATATTAATATTTTATTGAACATTGCAACGATAATGCAACTGTTGTTCAGTGCAGTACCAGTGAAAAATTGGATGTATCACAAAAGAGAATGCACTAACAACTCATAAACTAAGCAAAGGCTTTGGCATAGATAACTGTGGAACGTATGGAATCAAAAATCAAAAGCATTATATGGTCTTACGGATTACTTAAATGTGTTATCTTGCAGAAAGCATCCTAAATTAGAACCAATAGAACTAATGTACATGATAGTTAATCACTTACAACCAAATTAGTTTCAACGTCTCCTTGGTTTATTCCATTGAGTTATACAGGCTTTATAGACTGAAAAGAACACATTGCCTTGAATTTCTGTCTAGTGAAGGAAAAAATCAACATTACATATTCTCGTAACTGAAAGATGCCTAAAAACATCAAAAATAAAACAAGCAAAATTTATTTTATCATATTATGAAAGTAGAGAAAAGAATTGCACATATTAAGGGAACATAAACATCAAGAGTGATTTTATTGCTCGATTCAACATATGGATTATGGGAGGCTCGCTACAAAAATGAGCATGGTACAACGCACCATCCATAGATTAATTTACAATTTCTCTACATGGCTTGTTATCAAAGTTGGGCATGAATTCGATTGCAAAAGCTCTATGCGATTTGCTGATGGCACAAACTGAAGAACATAATCTTGATCTGAAACAAAACCAAATGCAACATATTAGAGATAAATATCTACCCAAACTAATATTGAAAATTAAAATGATCAACAAACCGGGCAAACAAAACAAACTACAAATTTATCACTTAAACTCGATAGACTCAAGAATACCAATGGGACATCTAAAACAATGGTGACATAAAATAAACTCATCTTACAAATAAGGGGTCAACCAAACAGCAAAAGAAAAGATTGGTAGAATGCAACAATATGCTACTAAGTACAGATAAACTTACCATAGGATACATATTAGTAAATGCACACCGCAAGCTTTTAAACATTTTGATAGAGATGTATGAGATTTGCTCAAATGCAACAAGAGTGGTGCATCAATTTTCAATCCAGTGGGCAATGTCATATAAAACCAAGTCAGGGAAGTTGCAGTTCTATTAAATAGAACCAAAATAAATGTTTAATTGCTGAGAAATTATAACCCCAAAAAAGAATGAACTCTAGTGATATCAGAAGTTACCGCCACTAAGTTGAAGTTCAAAATCTGCCTTTTTGTTTTATGAAGAGTAATTGTGGAGAAAATCAGGTATAATAGGTATTAAGAAGAACAAATGCTGAGGAAAGGAGGAAACATAGCAAACCCCTTAACTGCTAAGGGAGAGGATTGAGCATAATGAACCCATCACTATTATTCCTCTCAATTCAAGAATGGATAATACCCATCTCCTGAGTCACAATCGTGTACCAAGGACATGAGACAATTACTAGTATCAAAGAGTGTAAAAGGGGATGTCGTGCAGGGGACAAGCATGGCATTCTGCCATCGATCTTCTGTTGAGTACTACTCTTCATATTTCCAATCACAGTTTGACATCCACGAGCTCAAATTTGCAAGCATTAGAGCAAGCTAATGCAGATAGATGTATAATATGGATGATATGGTTGCTTGTGCAGTGTCTTTCATATATGAATCATCATTAAATGAGTTCAAGGAAACTTGCCATATAATGTGTTGGGATATTGCTGAATCTCAAGCATACCAAATGAGAATGATTATGAAGCTAATGATTCAGTTTTCAATCAATTGAATTCATACAAATGTCAGTTAAATTTAAGTATTCATTATAGTGTGATGAATGTCAAGACTCGAACCATAAATACCAAGTTCCAAAGAAACAAATTGTCATTCCTTCTTGTGTAAAATAGCTAATTAGTCTGAAGCATTTGTATTGTAAAGTATTTACTCAATCTAATAGTTGATAATGGAAATGGAGAAGACAGCCACCACTCGCAAGAAAGACGATTGTGTTTTTTTATTTATTTATTTTATTAAAATAAAAACAGATTTCAAAGTTTGATTGGACACCTGAGATATCCTGGAATCAAATGAAGATGCTATATTTTAATCCAGACCCATAAAAATGAACAGGTGAAAATGTAAAGACAAATGGGGATAAAATTGCTAAATAATAAAGAGAACAAGGCAAGTACATATCTAAAAATGTATTTAGATTCAGAGTATGACAACGAAGAGGATTAATAGGAAACAAATTGTTAGCAAAACATACAGCTAACCAATAGACATGAGTGAAACAGACTTAAAACAGTGTCTCAATGGCACAGCATACATCTATGACAAACATAGATGAAAAAAGAAAAATTCAAATCATCCAAGATAAGGAAGCCATAACAAAAATACTTTTTAAATGAATTTTATGATAACAAATGAACTAATAATAAAATACAAATAAAAATTCAACGATTGTGTACGAAAATTAACCACTTTATGAGAAATGCTTAAATTCAATTGCATTTTACATTAGATGTAAGACAAATCTATGGTGCAATTGTTAAATAAAGGCATAAAAACTTGGAATACACTATGGGACTGAAGGAATATTAATCACTGCACAAACAAGGATTTATTGCAAGTATTCTTTACAATCTTCATCCTTGTGCAAATTCAAGAAAATTCCAAGGAAACACATAAAAACTAAAAAGATGCATTTTTTTTGCAGCATTCCTCTTCAAGCCTTTTGTTACTACCACCGCCTTGGCATTTACAAATCCAGAACTTATAATAAGTAAATACATAAATAATTGTAGTTTGCAGGATTCATCAACCTTTAAACATGGACAGCTTCCTTGAAAGTATTTAAGTTACCACAAGGTTTAGCCAAAATTAAGTGGTGCGGAAAGAAATTGACACCATACCCTACAAAAATTTGTTACTTATCATCAGTGTTCTTCTGATCTTCAGGGACAGGGACAGCGACACGGTTTTCAGGGAAAGCAAAAAAAATTTCTAGATTTTGGGAATGGCAGGAACAAGATAATAAAATAATATTCAAAATTAATATTTAAAATTTAAAATTTAAAATAGCTTAAAGTAATGAATTAACTGATCCAAAAATCATATTCCTCCTCCCTCTTCTCAGTTTTCCTTCCTCTTCTTGCTTGCAAAATAAGCAAATAATGAAAACATAAAATGAATGTGGGCTTGGGTTTTTGAGTGTTAAACAGAAGAGGATGTCCCCCATAAAGGCTCTAGGGTTTTTGTTTGTTGTTTTAAGTTTCCTTACTAATTTATGGTTTGTGGCAGGTGGGGGATGTCATGTTAGGGGCATCCAAGACAGAAGATTGTTCCCAATTAACAATCACTAAAGGACATCCTCAGAAATACCACCAAAGATGGGAAGAGTCGAGAAATCTGTTACACTATATGTTATGTTAGTATCATATTATTATAATGGTCATTTAGTAGTTTATCGTGGATACTTCTTATAATAAAGCCTCTTTGGTAATGTAATAATATAACGTAAGGTTTTCTAAGTTATTTTGGGTTCACTTTTAGGTTTACGAGTTTGTATTACTATAAAGAGATGTTTGCTCTCTTTTTTTGATTATCAATCAAGTATTTCTCTTTCTAAGTTTTCTCTTCCGCATTCTTGGTTTCCTTGTGTGTTCAGTTTCTCTAATTAGATCCCAGGGACATCCACAAAAAACAAAAACTGGAAGGGGATGTTCTGTCCCCAACCCCAAGAGATCCCCAAATGAGGAGGATGTCATAATAGCCTCAAATATGCATCCACAGGGTACAGCGGTTATTATTAACTTTAAAAAATAAATGTAAAGAATGTCTCAAGGGTTTGAAGAGACTAAGATGTGCATGTGCAATTTGAATTTGAAAACTCACCAGAATTTCACTCTGGAGACCATTATTTTTTCCTTGATTCAAATTACAAATTGTGCCCCTCTTTTGTTCAGATCTTTTTGTTGTCTCAATTTTTGAATTTTTAAAAAATAGACAACCCCTACAAATTTTTACTCAAAATTCGTAGTTTTCTTCTCTAAGGCACGTTTTACGAGGATCAAAACTTGTTTTTTGTTAATGTCAAATCGTTAGAGGGTGTGTTTGTCATCTTTGTCCAAATTTTTTCGGCCTTAGTTTACGATTTCTTAGCTTTTTGTTCAAAATTGGGTTTTGAGTTCCTCTCTGCAAGTAGGGAGTTTTTATTCAAATTACAAGTCATTTGTCTTTACTTGCAATCAGGTCTTAGAAACCCAATTACAAGTTGTCTTTACTTGCAATCGGGTCTTCGAAACCAGATTTCAAGTTGTCTTTACTTGCTCGGGTCTTAGAAACCCAATTACAAATTGTCTATGAAGCAGAGAACAGTGACCAAGTCAAGTCCTATCTAGAATCAGGGATGAGAGTCCTAGTCTCACCATTGGGAATATTTTCTTTCCTTTACTAAATGTGGAGATCAATGCCACAATAAGAGAGGACTTAACAAGTGAAGGAGTAATGCAATAGAGGAATGCATTATTAGAATGCATTATGGCAGTGATAAATGTCGAAGTGAAAGACACTGACAAAAGCAATGCTATGCAATAAAAAGCAATGACTTTCACTATCACAGTGGCCAATAAAGAATGTTTATTATCTTCAAGTTCAGTGGTTGATCTTTATAAGGTCACTGCCATTACCATTCATGGTCAAATGATGCAAGTTGATGTTCTTGGACAAATACCTTCACCAATCTTGAACACTTCAAATGTCAGCAGCATGAAGACCTCTTAGACAAAGGATGATGTAAATAAAGTCGTGTCTCACACTTAGATTAGTTTCAATTATACATTTGTAATTTGTCAAAAATATCGAAACTTGTAATTGCAAGTAGTCACATTACTTGTATTCTTGTAACTTGTAATTACATGTAAACAAATTACAAGTTGAAAGACAGTAAGACTATAATTTGGAATAAGTCATAGTTAGTTGTGGAATAAGTCTTTCTTAGTTGGATTTCTCCCACTTTTTGCTCTTATCTCCTCTCCTATATATTGGAGGGTGCTCTATGTAATATGAATCTTTTTGGGCAAGCAAGAAAACCTCTACAGAAATTTACAGTGATAAAAAACTTTGTGTTTCATACTTGTAAATTTGACTCTCAAGCAATATAAGGAGAACATTTGAGTTTACAAACTTTGTGTTGATACTTTGTTCATATTTTCATTGTATTCCTATGTTACAGTGATATATTTTTTCTGCATATACTTGAGATTCTAGTAAGGTTGTTGAAAAGAGCTTTAATATGATTTCTTACAGACTTTGTGCTGCAAATATTGAAGGTTAAATTAGCATAGTTAAGTTGTAATGTCCCCATTTTGCGAGCATCAGAGTTTGTAAGAATTAGCCTATCATTTGACCCTCGTAGGCTAAGAATTATTGATAGAGGGCCTCGTGTGGCAATTACTTGGTGATTAGAGACATTACTCTTCAGCTGGATTCAGGTTTTGGCCTTTGCACAGGTTTTTTGACTCAGATTGGCACACTTACTATTTATAGTAAGTTACTATTTTGGGAGAGTCAGGGTTCCTATTAATAGAAAGACACCTGAGCAGAGCTTATTGGCAGTGTCAACCTTGATTGGGCCTTTGCAGCTATTTCTAGACTCAGTTCCACATACTTACTATTTATAGTAAGTCACTATTCAAGGTTTCTATTTTTAGACAGGCATCCAATCACATGGAGAACAGGGAGAGTCGACTCCTGGCTCAGACGGTTTAGCAATCAGACAAGTACATCAAGAGATATTAAAGTTTAAGTGACTTAAGTGATTTATTTAATATTTTAATATTATTATAAAGTTCTAAAGTAACTTTATAATAATAAAGTCACTTTAATATAATAAAGTGCGTTAAGTGAATAATTTAATGTGGGAATAAATCTTTTATCCCACATTGGCCAGGAAGGTGTTTGAGCTCTCTTAAGGAAAGAATAAAAGGAAAGGCAAGAGTTCATTCTCAGCATCCAGTTGATGAATAGTATTTTGATTGATTTTTATTGTGGAGCCTAGGGCTTTCGCAATTTTCTTCTTTGATCATAGGAAACGAAAACTTCCTATTGATAGCAATTTTGAAGGTGTGAAATAACACCTGAATTATTGCAGTTGTGGGAAAGAAACTTCAGTTCTTTCATTTGTGCAAATTCGTGAAGTTTTCTACAAGGGTTTGAGTTTATTGTTGGAGAACATTTATAATTGGTTGTGAATCATCCTTCTTTGGCACATGGAGTTATATCATTCTTGTTGGGAGAGATTATCAACAAATTATTCAAGGTTTTAAGAGCAGATTGCAAGTTTGTTCTTGCTGCTACAGTGCGCATGAACAGTGCGCATGAACAGTGCCGTGAACAGTGCGCTACAGTAGTTGGAGTTCTATAGAAGGGGATTTAGAAAGGTTGAATAGCTATATATATTTGACAAGGGATTTGCATATGAGGAGAATCAAACCAATATATTAAGGCAGCCATTGAAATACTAGGTTTTCTATCTATGATCATTGTATTAGAAAATCATTACTTCATTGCATCATTTTCTATTATGATTATATCATGAAATATTTGGAGGTTGCATATGTTTAATGGAAATATAATTTGCATATTCCACATTCATGGTAACATTCTACGTTGATCAGCCATTTAGCTTTCATGCCAATTGTTTGCTTAAATGCCTAATGGCTGTAGGTGTACTTTCGGATGCATGACAAGTGTTTGTCTTAATGTCAACTAGCTGTACTAGTTAATTTCAGTCATTACATATGTGTGGAAAGGTCTAAAACAGCTAGTATATCATTTCTATAACAACTTTGCATTGTTAGAAGCTTTCCATAACTTCATTTGCAGCCTACAAACCCAAAGAAGACAAATAAAGAATTCACTATAGCGGCTTCAAACATTGTATGCCAAATGTTTGACAATATTCCTTGGTGTTCATATAAGCAAAACAGGGTCAGATTAGCCAAGGGATATTACATAAGTGTTCATGATAAGAAGAAGCTACAAGACTTAGTGCTTTTAATTGTTCTTGTTCGTAGCACTTTAGGAGTGCATTATATTGACAGCCTTGAGCTGTTGTATGTTGTACGTTGTTACCATAATAATCATTTTAGAAGGTTGATAGGACAATAGAAGTGTTGAAGACTTTGGGCTTCTGTTTCTATTTTCCCAAGGCAGAAGTTGGGTCGGATGACCGAGTTGATGGCCTGGCTTGCGCAGGAAGGTGGAAGTTGGGTCAAATGAACGAGTTGATGGCCTGGCTTGCGCAGGAAGGCGGAAGTTGGGTCGGATGACCGAGTTGATGGCCTGGCTTGTGCAGGAAGGCAGAAGTTGGGTCGGATGACCGAATTGATGACCTGCGGTGCGCAGGAAGGCAGAAGTTGGGTCGGATGACCGAGTTGATGGCCTGGCTTGTGCAGGAAGGCGAAAGTTGGGTCAGATGACCGAATTGATGACCTGCAATGCGCAAGAAGGCGGAAGTTGGGTCGGATGACCTTACATACGCATGGAGTCCGACTCAGGGGCCGATGTTCGATTCGATGACTTGCATTGTGGGCAAAGTCGGAAGTTGTGGTCTTTGTCCCGATTAGATGACTAGACTTTGGCTGTTTGAGAATCGGACAAATAACTTATATAGGGGAGGTGTTGTTCTCAAGCATCCTCCCCCCGTGCCCCTTTATGTTGATTGATGCTGGTGCTCGACTGGTTGGAGCGCTCGAATGCAAAAATCTTGCACCAGCATTTATCGATTGTGATGGACACGACAAGTCTCCTAATTGCTATGCAGGAGCTCTTCGAGAATCTCTATGTGGCCTCGGTATGGACTCAACCTGCAGAATGGTTCGGCAATGGTAGTCGCTCCAACACGTCCTTGCAGTGGCCACCGAGGTAATTCAACTAGAGCTCCAGTCTAGCTTTTGGGTTGCTTGGTGGATTGGTATAGCCGCAATCGAGTTCCGGCCATGAACGTTTTAGATAGCTCTTGGGCTCTCTAGGACGAAAGTCAGAAGTTTGGGTTGTCCGATTTGATGACCAATCTTCAGATGTGTGAGAATCGGACAAATAACTTATATAGGGGACTGTGTTGTCTCACGCAACTCCCCCCGTGCCCCTCTATCTCGACCAATGTTGGTGCTCGAAAGGGTTGGATCACTCGGATTTATAAACGTGCACCACCATTTGTCAAGTGTGAGGGACGCGGCAGGTCTCCTGAATGCTATGCAGGTGCTCTCTAAGAATCTCTATCCGGCCTCGACACAGATTCATCTTGCTGAATGGTTTGGCACCGGTAGTCGATCCAACACGTCCTTGTTGTGGCCGCCTAGGCGATTCGATTCGAGCCCCCGTATACCTTTTGGGTTGCTTGGCGGATTTTGCCCTATCCGCAAGTGAGCTCGGTCCTTGAACGTTCGAGAAACCCGATTGCTATGCGCCAGCTCCCTCTCTTGCGAGCCTCCATCTAGCTTTTGGGTCTCTACGGAATGGAAGTCGAAATCTGGGACCGTTGTTCGATTTGATGAGGCAAACTACGGTTGCTTGAGCTGCTGTATGTTGTATGTTGTACGTTGTTACCATAATAATCATTTTAGAAGGTTGATAGGACAATAGAAGTGTTGAAGACTTTGGGCTTCTGTTTCTATTTTCCCATCTCGGGGAAGTGATGGAGACTTTGGGCTTCTGTTTCTATTTTCCCATCTTGAGGAAGTGATCGAAGACTTCGTGCTTTTATGAAAACTTCACTTCCTATTGTAAAAGTATTTTTGTAATTGTTGAAATTTCCTAGAAGTTTCTAAATTTGTTACTCTAAGTTGTAGTTTCTTTTTTGAAAAAAAAGAGAAGAGAATATCATCTTTCTAAAAAAAGAGAAAAGGATGTTGTCCCACCCAAGTTAAATTAGTATTTATAGGTTATAGTTAATTTGTAATAGTTAGAAGAAGTAGGAAAGGGGGAGCCTTCCCTTAGAATTAGGAGAGTTTTTAACTCACACGTAGTTGAAACCATAATTTTGCACGCCTTCCCAGGTGTCCAAAATTTTCAACCAACACTTTTGACTTCACATTTCAGTTTTTTTTATTTTCATGTTTTCCATATCTTGTGAAAAACTCCTTTTTAGTCCTTTCGTTAAAGTGCATATTTTTTTGCATACTTTGCCCTAGTGCACTATATTTGTTCTTGTTGTATGTGAACTATATTTCCAACATCTTGCCCACTTTTGGTCCCTCTTAAACTCTAGAAATCTGATTTTTTGCATTGTAACATGCACTAATCATAAAGTGTCAAACATTGTAATTGTCAAGGAGGGTTATTTAAGCAACTAATAACAAGGGGTTTTTGTGTACCTTTTGAGTTCTGTATTATCACATTTCTTTTTCTGCACTATGAACTAATTGTCAATTTACACCATTAGATCATTACAAAGTTGCATGGACACGGATACGGATACGGATACGGATATGGATAAAGTCGAAGTCACAAGGTTCGAATTCAACAACCATGAAATTCAGATGAAATTCGACAAGGGAAAAATTCGAAAAAAAAATTCGGATAAAATTCGCCTTCTATAATTTTGTTTATTTTTAAATATATGTATACTTCTAATAAATTATCAGAATAGCGACCCTTGTTGGAGAAAATCCGAGGGTGACCCAATAGTTGCAGACACCCATGACCCAATAGATACAAAGCATATACAAAGAATACCCACAACCAGCTGAGTTGTGTTTAGAGGCACGTAGCAGTGCTTTATAGAGGAAATTCGATTAAATTCGATTTTTTTTATAGAAGTTTGAAATTCGATTAAATTCGAACCTCATCCATGAAAATCGTCGTATCCTATGACTTAGGATAAAGTATCAGATATGAATACGGCCATTTTTTAAGACCCCTAATGAGGATACGACTGGATACGAAATTCATAAAAAAACATACACATTTAACGTGATTTTCTAGGTTATTAGAGGAGATTTCCATTACTTCAAAAGCAATATAGACACATAATAGCTACATAAATGATTATAAGTTGATTTAACAATTTATAATATGCAAAAATAGTAGAGTTGCTTTGGAGCATAACCCAAAAAAATGGGTTGCTGAAATAGAAAAACATTTCATTTGTCTTTCTCATTTGGTGTAAATTTTGTTTATACCAATTTTTTTTTTTTTCTAAAATGCATGGAAGAAGTTTCTTTCAATTAAATTTAAGAAGATTTACATCAAATTTTAGAAAAATTCTAAGTAGTTGGTTCAGGTTCGAGAACCCAGTTTGCCGGTTCAACAAAAATTTGAAAAGGGGTTTGGGTTAGTTAGTACAAAAACAATGTAAAAATATATATTATTTTACTACCCTACAAAAGACTTGAAGGTCATTTGGCCATGAATGCCTAGAAGGTTGCCCCCTTCTCCTCTGAATGCTCTACGACATGAGTCTGTTGGTGAGACCCTCCCTAGTTGGATTTTTTATCAGCCAACCGCTTTCTGTAGAACTTCATATGACGAAGTTTACCACAATTTGTTTACCATTTAGTGCTTTCCAACATGATATTGGGTAATGAAGCCATCCCTCTGCACAACACAGATTTACTACTGAGAGGTTGGGGGGCCGCAGAGCGGAGTGGGTGAATCAGTAAGTAGTAAATAAAACTAAATCCTTATCCAATTAAATTTAACCTTAATTCTGAAATGAAATCACCAAACTGAAATATGAAACAATGCCACACAATGAAACCAATGCACGAGAAAATACGTAGAAACCCAAGATGGGAAAACCACGGTGAGAAATGCTGCTAGGATCTACTGTCCTAATCCAGCCTCATAGTAAAATTGATTTACAAACTTTTAGGGCACCAACCCAAGGAATCACCAAATCCCTTTTGAGAGCACCAACTCCCTATAACATCTCAACATACTAAACTGAGCACCAACTCAATATACTCAAAATATCAACTCTAGAAACATTACAATCAACTGTAACAACTTGTTTATGAATTCTGCAATTTCTTTTCACAACACGAATAGATAAGTATGTATCTTGAACGGAGATCTAATGTATGAACTGCAACAATCTCTATGCAAACTGTAAGTCTGATTCATATAAATCTGAACAACATTTCTCTGTGATATCAGCAAATTCTGAAACAAGCCTTGTCAGCGTTGCACATTGTACTGTTTCAATGTCAGTTGAGTATTCACAGGACTTTTATTTCAAATAGAACTTTCTGTTTTAACAACACAAATATTATATACTTTCATAGAACTTTTACATTCCTTTAAACCTGAACAAAAATGTTCTATATATATCATACCTCTGCTCAACGACACCCCTCACACGTAATAAAATCTTTCAAAATACTCGATGCAGACTAAGATGTGTTTCTTGCTGTTCAACATCACTCCACTCATAACTCACATGATACACACAGCATGATAGGTCTTCATCGTACTCCGCAACAGTAAACATTCACATCCTTCTAAACATATCTTTTACTTGTCAACAAAGCCTCCTTCACTCTGAATCGAAATTCTTCTATCAATGATACTCTTTCATTGCATACCAATCTTTTTTCATCGAACTTAAGAAGCGAATATAATATTTTCTCTCTCTATCAGCAACATGATGAGGAAGTTTTTAACCAGCTAAGCAGTTACAATTGGTTTGGGAAGTTTCAACTGCTCCATACAACTTCCAACCATATATTTGAACCAAAAGCACTATCTTCTTTTACATGCCAGGACTTGCATCTTTTCGATATTGACTTCTTTTATTTAAACACCATCTATACAAAGCCCAACGCTAAGAAACTTCATATCTTTCGATATAGATGATAGTTAAACATACTCAGAACTTCCCGTCTGATAATCAGATTGTAGAATCATGGCACGATTGGTAACAAATAGTTACAAGAAGAACTAGATCATGAGAACAGTTTAATCAACCAGAATACGTGGCAATATCATCTTCAGAAATCGAACTGAAATTCTTTCAACATTATCACTACTGCAGATTTCATACTTTATGCAGAGAACAATAAATACTGTTAAGAATAAATTAACCTTATTTCCTTGTTTTAATGCTGTCTTCTTGTTTGCTTATAATGACCCTTAACTGAATCATAATGACCCAAAAGGACATTATTTTTGTTGCCTGATCTGATCTTGTCTTAATGTGCAGATGTATGCGTGAAGCCATTGACATCAATGACAAATATGCCAACACCCTCCCGCTATCCAGAGACACAAAAACCGAAATCAGTTTCTCAAAAAACTTCACAATTCTGAAAAACCATGATCTTGCCAAAAATCGTCGAAAGCAACAACACCCACAATTTATAAAAAAATCGTCAAAAAACTTTTGCAGAGGAACACTGTTCACCCTAAAAAACCTAGGTGCAACCCAAAACAAGCTGCAAGAAACCACGATTTTGTGGAAAAATCGTCAAACCCTAGATGCAATGCTGAAATCACACAATTTAGCGAAAAAATTGGTAAAACCATTCATTTTGTGGAAATGGGTAAAAACCCACCAATCATAGGAAAAGAGAAACATGAGAAAGTAGAAACCACGATTTCCACCATGATTGTTTTTGGAAAAAATCAGAAAACCCACCATGACTTTTTTTGAAAATATTCAGAAAACCTAGAAACAGAAAAACAGATCCATGATTTTTAAGGAAAATCACGCAAAATCTCAGAAACCCTGTCGTTCCAAAACCGTAGCTGCGGCAAAAATTGCAGACCCGCCACCATCAGGCAAAAAAATGCCCCAATCACACGAAGAAACCATGATCGTGCAAAACCAGATGCACAAGAAAAATAAGGGCCCTAGACACATTTAGATATCTTTGCAGACCCGCCACGGAAAATGCAAAAAACGCCAAGATTTTCTACTAAAAATTTGTGCAAAAGCATAGAAAATAGGCTATGAAATCATCCAAAAACACCCGTGGGAAATTAAAAAACCAGGTCGCGCAGAAAACACAGTTAAAAAACCATCCAAATCGCACTGGAAAACCCAAACGTGGCGCAAAATAAAACCAACATGTGATTTGCAGCTCGTGAAAACCTTTGCTCGCAATCTGTAGAAACCCACGATTTCTAACGACACTAATCGCAAGGAAACATCCAGCAAAAGAAACAGAAAAAAACTTGTGATTTTGAAACACAACCCCGTGATCTTCAGTAAAAAAAAACCCTTTTCACACACCTCCACGATTTCAAAGAAACCTTTCGATTTTTTTATTTAAAAAAAAAAAGAAAAAACTTCTGAAAATAATTCAGGCAACGACACCATAATTTTTCATAAGAAATCATACAAAAACTTCTAGAAATAAATTCCAAGTAATGAAGCTATTAATTTTATTTAAAAAATTCGACAAAAAATCTTTCCCTGCTCTGATACCATGAAATAATAATTGAATGTTCTTACTAAACAAAGGAGAGGAATACTCTTTATATAGAAAATTACAAGAGGATCTTTCCATAATGGAAACGATCGAAAACAGAAACAAGAAAGGAAACATTCTAAAAATAAACTAAATGACTAAGATGACGATTATAGCAAATATTACAATATTACTTTAATAGATCCCTAACCTCTTGCTCCCTTGCTATTTGCGGAACTGTGGGCTTTCACTTCCCCATGCACTCGATATCACCAACCCATAATCCCCACTCTATCCAACCATTGCATCCTTCTAGTGAGAGTTTCCTCAAACCCTTGCCTTCTAGCATGCTCTTTCACAAAACCCCACCATTCAAACAACAGAATTTTTCAATCATCAAACCCAACCAAGGATGCTATTACTAATCCCAAATTTGAATGTAAAATGACAAGGCTTTCATATGATTCTCAACATGAGTGGGCTCATGCTACGCCTCCAACCTCTATATAAGGCAGCCAATTTCACCGAATTTAATCATCTTAAAATATCATATCAACAAACCCTGAATTGCAAAGACAAGCACTTATTTTTGCCCGTTGGATCTAAGGACGAAAACCCCTAGGTTCTAAAGATCAAAGGACAAAACCCCATTGGTTTTTTGGACATCAAAATGTGGAACCCCTTGAGGGCAATACCACTCAATTGTTGTATCTGCACTTCAAGTTTAGTCGATTTCTATGTTTGGGAATTCAACATTGAATACTTTTTAATATATTTGTGATCATTGTAATCTTTGTTATCAACAAACAATTGAAGCAACAAATCTTTATAATCAATGAATGAAATTCTCTATATTAATGTGCAATCTATATGATTCTATAATGTGGGTCTTTTAGAATTAGTAATTTTGTTTTGAAATTCAATACAATATTTCAAATCTAAGTGCTTTTACATAAATATTTATCTAAGGGTCATTATAGTTTCTACCTTCTATGCCATAGAGGGTGTCCTAGGAGCTCAATTCATTATGCCATCTCTAAGTGATTTTTCCACAACTACCACCAAGGAGCAAGATAAGCCCGTCCAAATAGGTACTCTAAAATACTCTAAGTCACATGCCTTAGTTGCCAACCAAGACACCCCAAAAACAAGCAACAGATCAAGCAATAAGGATAAGAAATATAAAAAACATGGATTAAAAAGAGACAAAAATCAAAAACCTATTGCTTCCAAAGCGGTTTCAACAACCTCATCTTCTAAAGACAACAAACCTAAGAAAGAGAAGGGCAAATGCCCCAATTACAAAAGGTCTGGTCATCATGATCATAACTGATTGATCACTTGACACATATTTTAGAAAAGAATAACAATAATATTCTCAAGTCGATAAAATAGAGTTCTTCAAATGAGTAATCTTCTAAGACAAAAGATAATAGCAAGGGGAAAGCAAAGGGAAAGAACCTTGTACGAACTACATATCCACCATCCACTTGGATACTTGATTTAGGGGCTTTGCACCACATGGCTTCATTCCAAGATGACTCCACATCTTTGGAGCCTTGCAATATACTGATTATTTTCACGGGTGATGACACTCCTATCTTAATGTGTAGGAAAAGGCCTCTTGACATAGGTGATGGGACATTTCAGGGTGTTCTTTGTGTTCCTTCATTGTCACCTTCTCTCCTACTAGTTTATCAGATCACTGACACTAGTTCAAGCAAGCAAATTGATTTCAATACTGATTCAATGATTATTATTTATTAGTAAGGTGCATAATGGTTCTATTGTTGCAGTGGGAAAGCAAATCATAGATCACAATTACATCTCTTTTCTCACTTTTATTTCAATCCTCCTTTGACTGTTCTACTCATTCTATCTGATAAAGTTACTTGTGGCATGAGTGGTGTGATCATCTTCATTACCACTACTTGCAATAGCTCAACCAATAGGGTATGGTTACAAGGTTGCCTTATCTTTGCTTTTTTAACTATATCTTGTCAGTGTTGCATTCTTGTTAAGCATCAGACGACAAATTTGACAAAGGCAAGACATGGAGAGCTTCCCAAATTCTAAAGTTAGCTCACAATAATTTGTTTAGTCCATTTCCACATCTATCCTTCTGCAAGGAGTGGAATAGATATGTTTTGACTACTTGGCTGTACTTTCTCCCATAGAAGTCCAAAGTCTTTAAGTTTCTCAAGACTTCAAAACTTTTGTAGAGAAACAATAAGAGAAAGCCATCAAGGTTTTGTGCACAAACAACAATAGTGAGTATGTTAGCCACTGTTTTGAGCAAATTTGCATCCTAGAAGCCTAGAAGGAATTGATTTACAACATGTAGATCCTTATAGTGCTTAGCAGAACAATGTGGCAGAATACAAAAATATGTCTTTGAAGGGAATGGCTATCTATATGATACACTCCACATCTCCTACACCTCAGTATTGGGCAAAGGCCATTGACTATGCTCGTTATCTTCAAAACCATGTTCCTTGTCAATCTTTTATGGTAACCACTTCTGTCAAGGCTTGGAGTGATCGAAAACCCATAGCTAAGCACTTTAGAGTTTTCGGTTCTCCTCCTTGGGCCCACATTCTTATAAAGAAACGTAAGGCCATGGATCCACAAAGAAAACCTTGTATTTTTGTAACGTATCTACATGGTGTTAAGGGTTATTGACTCCTCCACCCTACCACACATGTTGGAAATGTTGTCATTGATGTCAAAGGTGCAAAGAGAAAGTTGTCATTGATGTCAATGGTCTATAGATGATTGGAAGTTAACATTCATGTCAAAGGTGAGAGGACATCATTACGGATGACAAACGAGATCTATGTCAAGAAAATCGTAAAAGGCCATAGGCCACGAATCAATAGACGGATTGGTAGCATACAAGACCAAGCAAAAAAAGATTACAAGTATAAATTGATGAAGTTAATGATATAAGTGTAATATGCATGATCATTAGAGTAGGAATAAAGATGATGAGTTAGCACCAAAGATGGTGAGATGTTTTGTCATTAGGAATGAAGACAACTTCATGGTATATTATGGTAGACCTTACTTAAGGTATGGCAGCATTGAAATTGGAATAACTTCATAGTGGCTGACCCTCATAAAGCTGGTCAACTCATATGCTGTCTGACCCCTATGTTTGGTGCCAAAACAAAGAGGAAGGGATTATATCTATAGGCAGTGATTTATATACATGAAGCAGCGATTAAATAAGGTTGATAATGAGCATTGAGCAGTAATGATCACTTAAATGACAGCGATTAATGTTAAGGAGTAGCAATATATCATAAGCAGCAATTCTATTATTTAAGAAGGCCACTAATATCAACAGCAGCGATAATTAGTATAAAGACAAAAGACAAAAAGGGAATAAATCATTTTAGAAAGGCTTCAACCATATAAGACAAAATGGGAACAAGACAAAAATGAATAAGACATAAATAAAAGTGTTTAAAGGTAGAGATCGTTAAAAAGGACAACCGAATGCTTTTTGAAGATAGCATATAAGAAGAAAGGAGCACATAAAAAGGCACAAAAGGCAAAAGGCAAGAAAGAAGGCAGTGCTTCTTAAAGAAGGTATTACAAATAGTTATGGGCAGCGCTTCCTAAAGAGGCTGTGATCCATATTAAAGGCAAGAACTAATATGATAGGTATATATTGTTAAGACAGCGATCAAGGTTAAAGGATTTTGTGTTAGCAAAAGAAATCATTATGAGAGATTGTATTCCCTCCATAGGAAGTGATATTAAGAAGTTTGTGAAGTGCATATGATGAGTGCGTAAATAAAAATCAAATATCATACAAATCAAGAGAATATTTATAAGCAAACTTAAGGCATTTTATGAAGTAGAATTTATGAAGAATAACCTCCCTTGATGAAGAGGCATATGAGATGATATTTGAAAAAGGTGAGATGGGAGTTGGATGGTAAAATTTCTCAATGTAATATCAGATGGATAAAAGCAGAATTTTTACAGACATTGGGCAGAAATATATGAAGAAAATGTGAGTGAGTGAAAGATATATCAAATATAAACTAGCAGATTTATGCATGAAGAAGATATAGATTATATGAAAGAGAAGATTATGCATGGAACAATGAAATGAATAGAACATATTTATAGAGAACAATCAGAGAGTTCAAGAGTGCAGATATATGACGTTAGAACAGAACTTAAGGCAGAAATTATGTGAAGATATTACCATATTTGTGATCAGTTTTGTGAAAGAATATTGTAAATGAATTAAAATCGGATTTATAAGCAGAGATATGTAGAAAACTATAAGAATACATGCAGAAATGAAGCAGAAAATAATTGAATAAAATTTATAAGCAGACTCTTGGAGAACATATGAGCAGTTTTAGTAAAGAAGTTTATGCACAAACTAAAGACAGATTTATGACAGATCTATACAGAAGAGTACAGGTAGATTTGAAGAGATGATAAAATCATTGAGAGGCAGCTTTGCATGTAAAGAATTGAGAGGAAGATTGAATTGTCCATCGTCCATTGTTGAAGCAACATTCAAAGTGGAAACTTGAGTTGGGGATTGGTGCCTTCTAGAGACAGAGATTGTAATCTCTTACTGAGTTGGTACTCAAGTGCAGGGATTAGTGTCTCCAATAGGTTGGTGCCTACAAACTCTTAGATTGGGGATTAGCATCTCCAATAGGTTGGTGCCTACAAAGAGTGACAGGGATTGGTGTCACCTGTGTGTTGGCACCTACAAACTTATTGTAAGAGATAATTATATATAAGCAACTAATTTTCTGTGGTTTTCTGACATAAGGGTTTCCAGACAAATATCATGTGTTATTGTGTTCTTCTCATGTGCATATAAAGTTTAAAATTGGTAAAAGTTGCATTAAACTAATTCACCCCCCGCAAAGTATAATCCTATGCTCATCAATGTGAGCTTTTCATCAAGAAAAGTGTTCACTTTGAGAAGGGCTCTTTGAATTCCACTATTGAGAAATCTCATCCTTCTACATTCACATTGGAATCGCATGGCCCTGATTAGAATACTTCTAAGGATTCACATCTACGAAGGAAAATTCCTGATGATCAATACTCTTCTTCCTCCCCTTCCAATGACAAGTGATGATGAAGCTTTAGCTCCTTCCTCTCCTAGTCAATATTCAAAGGTTGAGGAATCTCCCTTCAAATTATTCAATTGAAGGTCCACTTTGGGCTCGACAAACCCTACAAGCTGCAGATGATTGGATTGGGTATCCACCAAACACCAAACAAACACATTCACTATTCCAAGGACTTCCACATATTTTATTGATTCTACTTCCAATCCAGTCTTTTTGGGAGGCATCTAGCATTCTTGAGTGGGATGCAAGCATGCAAGAGAAATATAGTTCCTTGGTTAGGAACCATACTTGGAACCTTATCCACCCTCCTACGGGAAAGAAATTTGTTCGATATAAGTCAATCTAATGGACAAAGTTTGTAGCAATGGATCGATGGATAATTTTAAAGCATACTTGGTAGCAAAGGAGTTTTCCCAAGTTCTTGGCATTGATTACTATAATACCTTTGCATCAATTGCAAAGTTAAACTATGTCTAACTCACATTTGCTAAAGTTGTAGGACATCACTAGCAAGTTCAACAAATGGACGTGAAAAGTGTTTTTATTCACGAAAACCTTCAACAAGAGATATACATAGAGCAGCCATAAGGTTTTCTACAAAACTCTTCCTTGCTATGCAAATAAGAAATCTATGGTCTAAAACAAGCCCATCGACCATGGTGTACCAACATGGATTCCTTCTTTCTCATTGTTGGGTTTTCTCATTGCCATTCCAATCCAAACATATGCATTCTATAACAAGGTAATTCTCTCCTCATTGTAGTTTAATATGTTGATGACCTATTTGATCACAAGGAATTCTTCATCCATTGCAATAGAGAATACTATCCTTCATGATAGGTTTTTGATGACCACCTTCGGCTCATTGGATTAGTTTCTAGGTATTGAGATAACTCAAACAACTTTCACAAATCCAAGCATACTTTGATTTGATCTCGCAATTTTACATGGCTAACAGCAAACCTACACTAGCTCCTCTCTCTTTCTATAGTCAAACTTGAAAATCAGTGCTCTTCACCTTTGGTTGATGGTATCTTGTATTTTGATAGCTAGTTGGGAGCTTCATTTATCAAACACAAGGATCAATATTTCATATGTTATGTGTGTGGTCTCTCAGTTTATGTAGGAGCCTCATAAGCTGCATTGTAATGCAGACAAGCAAATTCTCCATTACATTCAAATTACTCATTGTTACGGGATTCACTATGCAACAGGTATTGGCATCGACTTGGTAAGGAATACAAATTCAGATTGGGCAAGCCATTCTCATGATCACAAATCCACTTCAACTTATAGCTTCTCAATTGGTTTAGCTCATCTTTCTTGATTGAGCAAGAAGCAGTCTATTATTGCTCTGTCTTCCACTAAGGCAAAGTATTAAGGGCTATTAATCTCACCACCAAGGCATTGTAGTCAGCATAGAATGCCTTTACTATGTTTTATAAATATAGTTATATTTGACTATGTAATAGTTTTTTAACTATGTATTAATTGTTTGTCAACTTTCAAGTAGTTGTAGTTATAAGAGTCAATTGATAGACAGTTGTGTTTTGCAAAGCAACCATCAAGTTCCTTAAATAGACTTTACATGGTCATGGAAAGGAGTCCAATCCTTGGTTCATGATCTTTGGTCTACTTCTATAATAACTTCTTGTGTGAATAAAGATATATTTTGCTACTCTATATGCTCATTATTAAGTATTAGTGTTATCAAAAGGAGAAGTAAACATTTAGCATCGTTGCCTTAAAAGAAATCAGGTCCAATATAATACATTCATACCCTTGGACCCTAATAAAGGCTGAAAGAGAAAACAAATTGGTCAAGGCCAAGACATCAAGCAATCTTTAAGATTGATAAATCAAAGAGAACAAAGAAAAAGTAGCCAAAGAGGCTTGAATAGCGCAAAGTAGCCAAAGAGGCTTGAATAGCGCAAATCCAAAGTCAAATCCTGTCCCAAAGTATAAGTCAAACTTGGAGTGTGAGCTGAAGTCATAGTCAAGAAAATAAATATAAATGTATTCCCACTAGATAGAGGCATGTGAAGGCAAAGTCGGAGCAGATATCAAGACAGCCACCACTACCAAGCGGACCATGAGTTGATCTGTCAAACCAAGTTGAAAGTCAAGACAGCTCTATTTAGATGAGGGAAGTTCAGAGATTGAGTCTAAATACTCCATAGACAAAAAAAGAAAAATGTATGAGAACAACATTTTGACGCATCAAAAGGTTGTCAATCAAAGGAGAAGAAACTAAGCCAAAAAATATAGGGCTAAAGATTGGAGTACGCAGAAGAGTACCTTTAGGTGACACAAGGGTGCAGAGTGCTCAAATCATAGGAAGAGTAGAACATTCCCACTTAGTCGAGAGTGCCAAAGGAGCCAAAGAACATTGGAGTCAAAACTCCCTAACAAGCAAGTTTCAAGCACTAGCTTTGCATAGAATAAAACCATGGTGACTTCACCATCAAGCCCCAGTGTAGAAAGGCAAAAGCTGCCTACATTTACAAGTAATGGACCAAAGGATCCAATTAGGCAGTGCAAGACTTGTGAAACGATTTGAGTAGAAAATGACCAAGATGATAAAGCATAATGGTTATATTCTCTTCTAACCACTTTAAGAAATATGGCCATTGACTGTTATACGAAAATTGAACCAACCTCCTAAATTATTAGGGCAAATTAAAGAAATCCTTTGAAGAAGAGTTCAAGTTGTTGCAAAATGACAAGAAATCATATCAAAAATCTATAACATAAAACAAGATAAAAACAAGAAGAGCTTACAGTCGTAGGTTCAAAGAATTATTGGTAAAAGTAGAAAAGGAACCTATTGGGGGTTTGAAGAAAAGATGGTTCCTTGAAGGCCTTATTCTTTCATTAAGAAAAAATAAATACAAGTTGTACCACCATCATCATATGTTGAAGCATATAATTGAGCAATGGATACACAAAGTGAGGACAAAACGGCATCATGATCTACTATACAAATACATGAAGATGATGGCTTTGACAGAAACAATGATAGTTAAGGACAGACATATATTTGAATGATGAAAGAATCGAAGGAAAAGAAAGAAATTGACAAAGAGCCGAAAGAACAATACTGTATCGATTGTAATCAAAAGGGTCGCATCATAACTAATTGTCCCAAGAAAGCATTTTGTGATATTCGTAAGGTTATGAGTCATTCAATAAAAAAGTGTATGCACAATCTAAAAAGAAGAAGCACACAACTGTTTTTGACACAAGGAGAGCAGTTTACTGCACCAAGCACTCCACAAAAGCCACATAATAATATGAGTAGATCTCCAAGCAGCTATCGAAATCAAAGAGGAAGTAGAATACACTATGACTTCAAAGGTCATCCCATTATACAATGTCAGAAATGTGATGAATGTGAACATTTCACAAAATACTACCATAGAAACCAAAACAAAACAAGATTATTGTGCAAATGACATGGACCTAGAGAACATGAAGACCTCGTATGTCTGAAACAAAAGGCCAACATCAACATAAACAATGTATAAAGGCATAACAAAGTATTGGTTGTTCCTCAAGCCCAAACAAAAAAAGTTGTGTATCTAGGCCCATGTATAAAAAAAGAAAAACTTTGTTAAGCAAAAGTCAAGGTGGAGTATGCTATGGATAATGCATGCTACAATGCAGATACAGCTACAATAACAGATTAATTGCAATATGAAAAATTATTGCAAGGCAAGTGCTCCAAGCTACTATAACAATTGAAGTAGTGGATTTATTACAAAGTATTCTTGAACCCTAAAATGTTACGACTAATATTGCATCTTGAAAGAACGAGACAGTGTATACTATAGCCCATTTAGAGTCCAAAGATAAGAAATACCCCATAACCAAATTGTCATTGTCAAGGGACCAAGTCATTGATCCAATGTAACTAACACTTAACATATCAAAGAAACCAGTGGTGGTGGACACTGAGATCCTACTTTCAGAAGATACTTAGAGAAATTTAGACACACCAACCTCCTAACCCTTGAATTTCCAACTAGTGGGTGCAAACCAACAAGGAATCAAGGTGCTAGGAGTTTAATGGCAAAAAAAACTACTCATTACAACTTAAACATTTTTATTAAATTTTGTAGTCATCTCACTATGAAAGAAAATGTATGATGCACTATTGGGTAAAGGTTGTTTAACAGCAACCAAAGCTGACCACAATTAGAAAACTCTCCATTAAAAACAAGGGCAAGAAGTACATAATCAATTTGAAGAAGCAAGCAATAAGTAAGGAAGCGGTTTCCTCAAGTTTTTCATATTTCTTTGATTAAAACTCTAAAGAAGAATGGATAGAGAAGCATGATAAGGGTCCCATGAAGCCCAAAGCCATAGGAATCTTAGAATTCTAATTGTCATGAATGCTATCTTCTTTTTGGATTTTCAATTTTGGGATTTCAAAAGAAACTGAAAAAGGGGAAAGGTTTAGAAGTTCTATGCTACTCCTAAGAAATCCAAGAGACAATGTTGACTAAGGCAAAATAAACCATACTTTAGGTCGCCAAATTAAACAACTCAACAAAGTAGGTGCAATCTTCAAAGGTTTGTGCTTGTAATTTTCATATCCAAGGTAAATACCATCAATTTGAACAATATCTACTCAGATTGAAGTTAAGCATCCACAGAAACAAGCTCAAACTAACTTTGCACGATAAATAGAAATCATCTACTTAGATTGAAGTTAAGCATCCACAAAAACAAGCTCAAACAGAAATCATCTATTTATCAAAAAAATGATCAAATAAGTTTTACCTTTAACCAACACTTACCAAATCTTGTATCTCGTGATCATCTTACAACATTAATCAAATTCTACTCTACTTGTTGAAGAAAATGTAAACCATGCAAACCACTTAGACAATATATGTTCCAAACACCATAAGCACATAAGAAACTCTATTATCAAAGCAATTTATTGCAACAATTTAACAAAAACCTCACTCTCCAAATGAGAGGGGGAAGTCTTATATAGGCACCAGAAAAGAAATGAACCATGATCAAACAGTGACCAAGGGTCCAGTTAAAGTATCAAAACCCTAATTAGGGTTTCCAAAACCTAACAAGCTCGAGCAAATAGAAACAAGACAACTGTCACTCGATGCTACTTTCAAGGAGGATGCGCCCACTTTCCTTTTCAAAGGCGGCATATTCAATGAACTTGGACACAAGAGGACAGACCTCTTCCATGGTGACATGTGGCAAGTTGTTAATTTTGCAGTCAACCATATCCAGCTCATCAGTACATCTGGCCAAAGTGCCTTCCCAATCAGCAGCTTGCGCTAGAAAATTTTCATCAATGAACAAGAAGTTTGAAACCTTAGCCGAACTTTGCCTGAGAATCGGTCCTATGGAATCGAAGAAATTCTCCTGATTTTGACCTTCAAATTCTCTGCACGCATATCATTCTCTCGTACCACATCCTGCTTAAGAACCTCAGATGCCACGAGGAATATTTTATCTTGAATACCTCGGATGACCTTTTCTACTTCAGCACACTTGGCCTCCATCTTCTTCAGGGATTCAACTCTGGTGGTCAGGGCGAAATACCAAGTATTGAAATCATAAACATCACCAGCCTAAATTACTCCTCCATAAATCAAATCCTATTTGGGAAGCCCTCTCATCGCCCTCAAGCATGGAATTATTCTATTTTGGATGCTCTAAAGATCCTCCCAAGCCTCGGACATGTCCTGGATTCTACATAGAAAAGAAGATGTGGATTCGTACGCTGACATCAGGTTCTCAACAAGTATGGCAGCCTACTATGTTTTGTCTGAGGTCCATCCCTTAACCTCTCCGAAAGTATTTTTCATATCTTCAATCTTTTACAGACTCCTATGGAAGAGCTAAGGGTGCGGCAATTGCTACCTCCTCCTGAGCAATGGGATTCATCAGGTGCTGTACGTATCTCCTCCACTATTCATTTTCAGCTTTCAAGTTTTTCTTCTCAATCTCCTTATTCAATCCCTCCTTGATAGTTTTGACAGAATCGTCAAATTCATGAACTTCTTGTACTTTAGAAGTTCGGCCCAACTCAATGGTAATCACTTCATATTCTTCAGGAGTAATATCCTCCTGTGCCTTGTCAACTTTTGGAACCGCCACTTGAATGGATCTGAATCCTACATTATTTCTCTGAATCAAAGAAAACTCCTTAGCTGGTTTCTTTTCTATTGTCTTGTTCAATCCAGCCAAAAGTCTTGTTGAATCATCTTCTTGTTGTATTTCCATAGGTACCTTGGCCTTTATTCCATCCCTCAACCAATCAGGAATAGTTGATTGCTCCATACCATCATCATTAGGATCATCCTCAATTCCCTTGAGCACTGAAATCATGTCATCCAAAAACTCTCCTTCAAGCTCAATGTTCTCCAGTTCTACAACTACAGGACAAATGGGTTCCAAACTCTACTCTTCAAAGATAGGAGAAGGAATTCCTATCTCGTTCTCTAGTTCATGTTCATCCATCGAAGGCCTGTTTGGAGTTGTGGATGAGGCACTAATGGTAGACTGAGCCTAATTTGGCTTATGTCGTTTGTTTGCAATCTCCTCATCAGCAACCTTCTTCCCTCTTGCCTTGGCTAAACTCCCAACTATTTCTTTCCTTTTCCTTGAACCCACACTTTCAGGACCCTTAGAATTATTGGACATCTCACCGTGATTTGAAGAAAAAGATTCGTCAGCTCCCATCAAATCATACGTGAGGGACACATTCCTTGCTTTGAGTTCATTGGTTTTTTGGGCAGCCCACCATTTTGAATATTCAATCGCTGGCCTCATCAAATCGCCTAAGTTAGCCCTTTCAAATCTAACCAATCAACTAGAGGAAGAGGCTCATCCCTTAAATTTGCATAATGTAGCTGCTCGTCTTCATCATTCTCCTCAATTCAATCAGCCACCCGGAAAACCTCAGATGACCGAATCAAACTAAGAGGAATTTTGGACCATATCCTTTTTCTTACTTCAAAAGTGTCCGCAACATTGGCCCAATAGTCCTCAAGATCAGGCCTATGTTCATATTTTATTCCGTTTACTAATCCCATACGATGGAAGGGATCAAAGGAGGCCCTTGACTGAAATTGGATAAATGGGTACCACTGAATTTCTTTATCTGCATGTGTTGCAGCCTAAGCAGACGGGCAAGAATCTAACACTTTCCTGACACTAAGAGGAAAGGAACTCCTGTCTTCTGTTTAATGCTCTGAACACTCATAAAAGTCTCAAGTTGCCTTAGGACTTCTAGCAAAACCATCCTATTTGTAGGATACATAGGGAGTCTATAGGGACAACCAGCGAATCCCTGGATTCGTAAATATGTGAATCTAGGATATTGGATATACCAATATCCAAATCGACTAATCAGCTCCTTGGGTTCCTGAGATAATCTTTGGTGTGTGCCTCCTTATAGAGTCCTTGTGATGTACATGAGGAAGGCGTCATTAACCCTTTTGAAATGATACTTCTCTAAGTGTGTAATGTCCCCACTTCAAGATAGAATTTAATAATAAATGATAATAAAATTAAAACATTAAAAATTAAATTAAAATATAAAATAATATAATTAAATATGACTAATTAAAAATTAATTAAGTTAATGAAAAGTCAAAAGACATGAAAGGAAAAGTTGTGACTCCCTCAACAATGAGATATAAAAAAGATAAGAGAACCTCATTTGAGAGGGAGGATAAATTGGAAATGAGAAGTGCAGATCTGATTTAAATAATAAGTGCAGATCTGATTACGAAAGGTTGTGTCCCTTTCAAAGGGTAGAAATAATGAAGAGTTGCACTCTTTCAAAGGGTGCTAATGGTGAAAGGGTATGTCTCTTGCCAAAGGGCATACATGATGAAGAGGTGTGACCTCTCCCTCATATTGTGAGATATAAAGGTAAGGAATCAAAAACATCTAGTGAGATCACCATCGATTAGAAAGGATAGCTGCGTAGGCAGAGGCAAGAGAGGAGGGGGCACGGGAGGGCATTCGGGAGCAGACTTTCGTGACCAGCAGGTAAGAGGTAAGGTATAATATATTATAAACAACTAATATATTAATGTTGATTAAACTTATAGTGTTTATTGAACATAGATAAGGAATGTGTTAAGGCAGTAGTAATATGCATTAAAATTAACATTTACTAAGTATGATAATTAATATATTAATATTAATTAATGTATATTTCATTGAGCGTTGGTAAGAGTATATTAAGGCTAAAAATGTGTGCATTAATGAATACAATTAATTAATATACTAATCTACACATAGGGAATGATTAAGGAATATAGATGTTATCAAGGAAGGTGTAATGCATATGTTAACAATGATAGGGTACATTTGATATGTATA
This sequence comes from Cryptomeria japonica, assembly GCF_030272615.1. Classification (NCBI taxonomy): domain Eukaryota; kingdom Viridiplantae; phylum Streptophyta; class Pinopsida; order Cupressales; family Cupressaceae; genus Cryptomeria; species Cryptomeria japonica. Next base: position 543,948,953 of record NC_081406.1, on the reverse strand, counting down.
TATGTTAAAGAATACATTAGGAATACATGTTAACATAAAATGTGGATTAGGAAATAAAATAGTACTAAATCATCAAAGTGTATTATAAATGCAAATGTAAACACATGTTGGAGGCTATAGAGAGGAAACTCCCTTAGTCTAAGGGAGGGATTATGAAAATCCCTAGGGCGGGATATATACTGATTATTGAGATGCATATGTAGGGCTTGGTTGATTAAGTTCAACCAAGAGGAGATGGATCTGGCCGGTCCACTCCGAGGACTTGGGTGATGGGATGCATCACCCAAGGCAAGGAATGACACATGGTCTTCCTTGGAGGGCTTGGGCGTAAGGGGTTACACCCAAGACAGGAATCGAAATAACCTTCGATTTCCTGGAGGGCTTGGATGTAAGAAATTACATTCAAGACAGGAGTCGAATTCACCTTCGACTTCTTGGAGGGCTTGGAACCAAGATGGGTTCCAAGAAGGCGAGCTTCACGGCCGCCTAAGGACATACTTTGTATGGCATTCGTATCCTTTTTTATTAGATTAAAATTATGATCATGTTGATTAAGTATTAGATAAGAATTGTGATTAGTGATAATAAAGTATTTTAAGGTTAAATTGCAAGTTAAATTAGTTATATATGTATATTTGTTGTATTTCTAACAATCTATTTTGCAAGACAGTGATCCCTAACTAGTAGGGACATTACAAAGTGTAATTGCAGGTAGCAATCATACACACTAAATTGGTTCTCTTTGTTTCCCACCATTCCTCTACAAACCAAGCCCTTGTATTTGTAGGTTCTTGCTAGTGAATAAATAAGGTAAGAGCTCATGTACAATGTCCTTGTCTTCTCCAAATTCCTAAGCTGATCATCAAGACAATCATTTATTATCTTGGCTCAATTTATCATTTTGACACCAGCGGTAATCTCATGGATGAAATAATACATCTAGGGCTCAAAAGGTGCACCTTGCTGACTGCCCATGACTCTATTCAATAACACAATGAGGTCTCCATAATCCTCTTTGAAATATGGCCTGAGGAGCCTCTTAGGCATCTTGCCAAAATGCTGCCTTGGTTTTTCCAGCCACAAGTGGTTGATATTTGCGTCATACTCCTCGGTATTGTCTTCATACATTTTAGTTGTCTCCTCTTTGGTTTTATAAACAGCTCCATGATATTCAGGGATACCAAAAGCCTCTCTTATGGCAACTTCTCCCAAGTTTGCGAGTACTCTCCCATCTGGAGCCACAATTTCTCTTAACAAGGAATTATAATGTTTGGAGCATTCGACGACTAGCTCATTGCACTAAACTGCTGGAAGAAATCCAGCTGCTTGCACTATTACATTCCTCATCATCCTACGAGCAATTGAGGTAGGTAGTTGTCCATTTTGTTCGTGCATCCTCTTTTTGAATTCTCTGAGGTTGATATGCCCAAGGTTGGTATCACCAACCTTCTTCCATTTTAAGTTCATTTTCAACTCAGGTGGAGAACCCTTGTCTACTTGGAATTTCATTTGCGTCATTTTTTACGATCTAACCTCCGTCGTCATCCACACCCTGCAAACTTTAAGAAAATAAGTTAGAATTCTTATTTTTGAGCGTGAAATTCGAAGTTTTGACGGCTAAGTGGACTCGGATTTTTCCAATTTCTCAACACTTTAAGCTTTAAACAAGCTGCAAACATTTAGAAATTTGGAGGAATTAGAAAAGCCCTGAGAAACTCAATCTCATTTGAAGATTTTGGGACTGAATTTTGTTCTTAGTTAATCTGAGAATGAGTAACTTAGTCCTAGAATTCATGAAATGAATGTCAAAATCAGACTTGGATATTGGAAAATGACTGAAAAATATGACTAAGTTGTGAAAACCAAATTCATTTTCCTTGAAAACTTCATCAAAAACTTGAAAACCAGATTGGAAAACTCAACAAAACTGCCTTCAATACCCCGGTCACCTTCAGAATTCAGACAAGAAATGGGTGGAAAGAATGCTTGATCTGAAAATCTTCACTTTGTTCACTTACAAATGCCTTATAAAATTCTTTGAACTGCCCTTGAAGCCTTGAAAAAAGCTTTAGAAAACCTGAAATATTCCTCTTCAAATATTTTGCTCTTCAAACTCGAACTGGAAAACCTGAAATATTTCTCTCTTCAAATATTTCGCTCTCCAAACTAAAACTGTTGAAATGAATGAATGATTCATTATTAGTATGAACTCCTAAAAGAGTTTGAATTCTGCAATTAGAAACTCAATCCATCCTTCCCAAATCGAACTTGGTTTGTTTCCATTCCTACCTTCATTCATCGAATTTATTCATTCAGTTATGATCTAATTTCCTTATCGATTTCAGTCCCTTAGTAAGTTTCCATTTTCAATTTCAAATGAGTTTTGTCCTTTGAGAAATTTCTAATTTCAATCTCAGTTCCAAATTTCCTTCAAACTCAAAACTTTCCTTTTCCAAATTTGAAAACTTTCTAGAATTGGTTTAATGGGATCCTTTGTTCAAACTTCAACAATTTCCATCTTTGTCCAAAATCGGACTTTGCAAAATCTTTTCCTCATTAACTAGCGGACTTGAGTAAACTTTTTCCGAAGTGTGGCGAACTTTATCAAAATTGTTCCTCACTGCCGGCAAACTTTAACCAAAACATTCCAAGTTTGGAGTGGACTTTGTCATTTCTTTTCCCAACGTGCAGATCAAATTTTTCCTACCTTAGCCAAGGCGGACTTGGAAGTTTTTATTCCTCATGATGGGCAGACTTGGCAGAAACCTTTCCTTACTAGCTAGCGGAGTTCATCATTTTCTTTCCCTTTGCTGGTGGACTTTAGAAGAGTCTTTCCTCTTCATGGGCGGACTTGGTGAAAAGTATTCCCAGCATAGGGCAGACTCTGAGAAATATTTTCCTCTTCCAAAATCAGAATTTATGAAAACCATTCTCCATTGATCAAAACTTCACCAGAATTTTGCTTCCCATGATTTTAAATTTGAAAATCATTTTCTCATATTGTGCTTTCGAATCCATTGAATCTCCAAAAAAATTAGGAAATTGATGCCCTTTTCAAATCACACTTGAATTTCGAATCAGATTTTCAACATTTTTTACAAAAATCTTGAGCCAACTAAACAAACCCTAGACCCCCTTTCCAAAAATAGAAAAAGAAAGATTCCCTAAAAAATAGGAAAAACTTTCTAAAAATAGCCACTCCAAGGATCGTGCTCAAAGTGCCAAAAATAAAACTTCCTAAAAATAGGAAAAGCAAAAAAAGCAAACTTTCCAAAAATAGAAAGTTATCCAAATTGGCTCAAATCAATTACACTTTTTGTCCTTCGAGCTCCTTAAGCACATTGATGGCGTCAAGACACTTGTTCTGACCATGATTTCCTTAATTGCCTTATGACCCCTCAAACTTAAACCGCTCAAGAATGACAAACTTGGTGCCATGAAATTGCAACGCTCTGACAAAACCCTAAAAGCAAAAGCAAGGAGGGTCCCCATTTGCAATGGGATGAAGTGTGAAAAGGTCACAACAAGCCTGCAAATACAATTGTGCTAACAAATGTTATATAGGACCCTACCCACATTCATCCTTTCACCACAACTTTGACGACATTGATGTTAGATTAGAGAAAGCATCACTGGAAAAGATCATCCAACTAGTCATACTAATAAATAATGAAGGGAAATTTGTCATACAGTGGTTCGATCAGACAAAAATATTGAAGCCAAAGAGAAAAATGTCATACAGTTGCCAAGGTCAAAAGAAATAATAAAAAAAAACTATTTCCATCATATGGCAGGATAAAGAAGGCTCCAACTCAAATCCTACTATCATATGACCAGCTGCAGACAATGTTGTATGACTATTTATTTCTATCATACATCTTGGGCATTCCATACAAACATTGGTTGTCTTTGTCGTATGACTTCCCTATCATGTTGTCGTCATATGACCTCCTTATCCTACTATTTCATATGATGCACTTCTCCTACTCCTATTGCTGTAATATTTTAAATTGTTTTCTTTCCACTATACAACCTAATTTGAATTCTATAGCCATAAGCTTTCCAATTGTAATTTCTATTGTCACCATAGAGTTTGTCAAACACAATTTCAATTATTCAAATTCTACCATACAAGATGAAAAAGATTCAAATATATGCCCCTGGTTGGGTGATCTTGCTAAGGTAATCAATGGATCTTCCACAATATTTGACCAACCTTTTATAATTGGCTCTTCCTCAAAGTTCAAACTATATAATAGGCATAAACAATGGATCAATTCGTGGATTGGTGAACTACGTGTAGTACTATTTAGGTTCAGTGATTGATTTGGTGTAACAATCTAAGATCAAAGTTCTCTCCATCAGTTCTCTTTTCTCCTTGCAACTCAATCTATCCCTACAAATCATTGTCTAATATCTTTCATTAGAAAATGTTCAATAGTTGTGAAACACTCCACTTATGATTAGACTGTTTTGGTTACTAGTAGGAAGCACTTTGTCACAAGTTTGGAAAACCTTACCTAATGTTACTTAATTACTCCTTTTCTTTTTCATCTAGAAGACAACTTTTCTTTGGGGGAGATGATTTAGTCAGCATACAATGCATTTACTATGTTTTATTAATATCATTGTATCCAGCTATATAATAGTTGTTTGATTGTATATTAATTGTGCTCTTTGTCGCCTAAAAGACAACTTTTCTTTGGGGGATTGATGTAGTCAAAATACTGTTGTGACCATTTCACACATCGCCCCATTAGAATGGGGACCCCCTCTTTTCCGCTTTTGTTTTGCCTGTTCTTCTCTCTGCTTTTAGGGTTTTGAATGAGTGAGTGGTCTGTCTGGGCTAAGACTAAGCCTTAGGGATTCCTTCTGACATTATTCAAGCTGAGTCCAATCAAATTTTGAAAGTTGTTAAGTGTCCTCCCTAGGATTGAGATTGTTCGAGTAAGGTGTGCCTGTCAGGAGAGTCAGATAGGTCTCAAGTTAGGTCTAATCAGGGTTTTTTCGGAAAAAATCCAAATTTTTGGCTAAGTGTTAGCATTTTGAATGTGTTCTTGCCTAGGTAAGTTTTGATCAAATTTTGGAGGTAAGATGGTGTCTGAAACACAAAATTCGCTCCTGACCCTCTCTGAAGGTCCAGGGCGAAATTCTTTCTAAGTGCAATTTCTTGTTTTGAGAAGGCTTACTAACTGGTTCCTGGCCTTGAAGATGACCTAACTCTGCCTTGTGAAATGATTGGAGACTTAAATTTTGGATGGATTAGCCAGAAAGGGTGAAATCGCTCCTGACCCTCTCTCAGGGTCCAAGGCGAAAATGTTATTTAAAGCATATTTGTCACTGACTTTTCTATTTTGCTTTATGCAGGGTCTCCAGGAGAGATGATCGGACGTGACTTGATACTTTTGAAGATTTTGAAGGCATGAAAATGGTGAATTTTGATGACAATAAGAAAAATCGCTCTTGTCCCTCTCCAAGGGCCCAGGGCGAAATCTTGATTTCCCTCATCTGGCAGTGAAAAGGGACCAAGTGTTGGATATGATTGGAAAACAAGTGACTTTCTCCACCCGCCTGAAGGAGTTTTAGCTCGAGATGATGAAGGATTTTGTTTGAATCATCAAAATCGCTCCTGTCCCTCACCAAGGATCCAAGGCGAAAAGACTTAGTGGAGTCATTCCTGACCTTGTTTGGTCAAATTGAGATATCAAAGGCATGGTGGAGGACGAAATGAATGTGATAGAGCATCCAGACTTGATTAAAGACAATGAAATGATGGAGTTTTGCCTAGAAGGGTAATTTCGCTCCTGTCCCTCTCCAAGGGTCCAGGGCGAAATTCTTTATATACACACTTTTAGACCTTCTTTGGACTGGAACTCTTATTCATGGCGTGTAACAAGGTGAAATCTTCCCTAGCAAAGACATTTTGTGATGAGAAATGAAGCATTTTGGCCTAGAAGGCAAAGTTCGCTCCTGTCCCTCACTGAAGGTCCAAAGCTTGATTTTCAAATTTGCACTGTTCTTGTAGGATCAAAGCGATTTTATGATTGGAAGAGATCAAGGAAAGCATGTTTTGTCCATTGAATATAATTTTAGTAGTCAGCAAAGGAGGAAATCAACCCAAATGACAAAAGGCGCTCCTGTCCCTTGCTGAAGGTCCAAAGCGATTTTCTAAAAAGTGCAATTTTCTTGCAAGGACAAGGCAAGTTTTGTGATTGAAATGAATGGAAGAAGGCATGTATTGCCCATTGAAGATAATTTGGAGGGCTAGCAAAGGACGGATAAACTTAAAAGTGCAAAATCGCTCTTGTCCCTCTCTGAGGGACCAGGGCGAAAAACCTAATATCTAGCTCTTCTCTCCAAGTTTGGACAAATCTAAGCCAAGGCACAAGTTTGAAATGATGTTTAAAATGCCTTGAGGTGGAATTGAGAGGCAAGGATTACAAGTTTTGATGACAATAGGGAAAATAGCTCCTATCCCTCACCAAGGGTCCAGGCCGAAATTTCCAAATGTGCCCATTTACCTTGCATTTCGAGATAACCTTTTGTTTCCAACACTCAAAGGGGAGTGGAGGATGATGTTCTACGCCTTGAGGGTAATTTGGAGTTGAAGTGATCAAGAATTTGTACCAAGGACTCAAAAGCGCTCCTATCCCTCACTGAAGGACCATGGCGATTTTTGCAAAATCAACAACTTCCCTCCAAGATTTCGCTAAGGCAAGGTTGTGCAAAGATGGGAAAGGTCTTCTAAAGCATGGTGAACAAAGACTTGACTTCTAAACTTGATGATCCTAGGTTAAAATACAAAAATCGCCCCTGTCCTTCACTGGAGGCCCAGGGCGAAAATCTTTGAAACGCCTATTTTGCCTTGATAAAAGCAAATTGAGCATGCATGGAACGAATGAAAGAGATCATTACTTACCCCACAACGAGAATCGACAAATAAAGGTGAAGGATTAGGAGCAAAAGTGAAAAGACGCTCTTGTCCCTCTCCAAGGGTCCAAGGCGAAAAAGGTCCTAATGCACTTCCCTCCTAGAGATCAAGTGAAATTGAACTCAAGACTCCAATTAAAAATGCCGTTTTAATGCCTAGATAGGGGTTTTGAGCGAGGAAAAATGAGGAATGCAAGGCCTAAATTGAAGGTTCGCTCCTATCCCTCTCCAAGGGTCTAGGGTGAAGTTGGTAGCATCTTCATTTTTTTTACCATATTTGAGAGTTAACATCCTCCAAATTGCATTAAATGCCAAAATTGCTAACTTCGAAATATTTGAAAAAATTGAATTAAATTGGCATTTAATAAAGGCGCATTGGTATTTAATAAATTAATTTTGAGCCTTAGAAAATCGATTTTTTATTATAAAGGCATTTAAAATTAATTTTTGTGAAATTAAAATTAAAAACGGAGCGCTTGAGGGCTTATTTTTATTTATTTTATCAAGTCGCCCTCTCCTTTTTGCAAATTTATTTTTTTTTAGGCCTATTTTGACAAGTCGGCCTAGGGGGAGCAAAATGGTGAGCGCCCTATATAATAGGGGTGTTTTGATCAAGTTTAATCAATCATTCACTCATTACTTCAAGTGCGAATTTGGAGAACAAGAAGGAAGTATGAAATCTGGTCTATTTGGAGCGAATTTATCTCAAGTGTTGGAGGCTAGAAGGTGGTGGAGTTGATTCTTGTGAAGACTAAGGGAGGCGCATTTTGCTCAAGGGAAGAACTTTGATCTACATTTTGCCTAGCGAATTCTCCTATTTTTGCATCATTTCTTAGAATTAGTACTCAAGTGGAGGTATGGCGAGATCATCCTAGTCCCAATGTTGAAGATTTGAATTTTGTGCTTCGTTTTGAAAATTCTAAGTTTGATGTAGTTAATTAGGAAATGATAACTCAAGATTTATCATGAAGTTTCCTAATTAATATCTTTTATCTTCCTTGCTACTCTTCAAGATATATTACTCATTATGAAATGTTGTGTAGGTGTCAAGATGGCGACTCCAAAGGCAGGAGCATCTACTAGTCGTCCAGCTCTCATGAAGGAAGATCAGAGGAACGAAGAATTGGAGACCAGGATCGTGTCCAAGTGGAGCAATATTGGAGATACCAACTTGGGAAACTTCAGTGTGAAGAAGTTTCGAGAGGTCCCCTACATTGGCAAGCCATCACCTGTCGTGAAGAGAATAATTGAAAGTGGCATCATCAAGGCGGCCGGTTTCCCTCCAGCAGTCCAGTGTCATGAGCTGATGATCGAGTGTGCCCGCCATTATGACTCACAATCAAGATCAATCGTATCCAAGGAAGGGAACACTTTGGCTTACCTTTCGGAGGAGGCTATAAGTGAAGCTCTCCATCTTCCAGAGCATAAAGATATGATTTACAAAAGCCTAGAAGGAGCCAGGTCAATGTATTAAGATGATCTCGACACTTGCTTGAGTATCATCAATAAGAATTGGTTACTCAAAAGTTGTCCTCACCTGAGCAAGATTCCCAACACACCACATAGGATCGACTTCCAGGAGGAGTACAGAGATTTGATAACTTTGCTCAATCGAGTTATAGGGGCTCCTCAAGCCTTCTACTTTGAGAAGTGGATGTTCTACTTCATACAAGTGATAGTTCAAGGGAAAGGAACGATTCATTGGGTTAGAATTATTAGCCATTGCCTGGATGTGCAGTTAAGAAGACTAAAGCCTACCAAGTCGTTCCACATGAGCTCATACGTCATATATGCCTTGATCAGAAGTTTCGAATATGCAGGGCTACCTCATAGAGGAGTGATCAGAAGAGGACCCGGAGAAGTGAGAGTTTGTGATTCCTATGTTCATTTGCATCATCCTCCTAGAGGCGACTACAAGTTAGTCAATGACACCTTCACGATGAACATCACTAGGATATTGCAAGGTGGGATTCACAATCGACTATCTCTGGATGCAAAAGAGCTTGTAAAGAGGTATGGTGCTTGGTTCATCCAGTTTCAAAAGTTTACATATATCAGAATTCATGGGTGTCCTTCACCCCCCTACATGTTGCCAAGGTATCCGACAGACAGGATAGTACTACTTGAGGTAACCAGACAGTTGGCAGCTTATGCCAAGACTTTCAGACACAGGCATGGAAATGGAATTCCCATGCCCATCATATTGGGGAATTCAATTGAGGTATGTCCTAATACTCAAGCCTTGGATGATGCAGAGAGGGAATTGGCCTTATATTCATTCACGTTCTTTGCCTCGAGGGAGAATTTCGATCCTCATGGTTATATGGAAGAGACAGTTGGTAGGAAGTACAAGCACGAATTTCAGGTAGAGGACTTTTGGATGAATCTCTCAAGTGATTTAGAAGTGAAAAGAAATATGCATTCCATATTACCTTTAGATTTCATCAAGAAATGCAAAGTTTACAGAGTGGCCGATCAAGCTCAGGACAGTGGCAGACATCTCCAATCATCCTATGACAAAGAAGACAAAGCAATGAAGATAGATTGGAACGAGCCTGAGATTTTGGACTTGAGAGCTTTGATGGCTCCAGTTTTGTCATGTACTCGCAAATGGGTGGATGTACAACATCAAAAGTTAAGAGAACAGAACATACCAATGACTTTTACTTTGGAGGAAAGACCAGAAGAAGAAGGAGCAAGCGCAAGTGAAGGCAATTCTCATCCTAGAGGCGCGAAGAGGAAAGAAAGACCTGAGAAAAGGTAACCCTCCAAGAAGAAGCAAGAGGCCAATCGAGATCGCTCATCAGGCACATCTTCTCGACATGAAAAAAGAACAAGTCAAGTTGAAGGACAAGAGAAGACGGTGCCTGAGGTTGATGAATCTATGGAGTTGATGGTACAGAATGATAAACCTGAAAAGGGGCAGGCAACTCAGCATTCATCAAGTCAATCTTCCCAAGTCGATGAGCTACATGGAGAAAAGAATGATGATGAAGTGACATCTCCTCTCCGAGAAGACGAACCATTGCCTAAGGAAATACAAGTTAGAGAGACGAGATCCGCCATTCTAGATTGGTTGAAGGAGAGACTGACAAGGGTGATTGTGATTGAAGATGAAGATGATGTAATTGACTTAGAGAGCCTTATAGGAAATTCTCAAGAGGCAACGGAGAAGAAGAAGGCCACCAAGATGTCCAAGATGATCACAGATGAGGCAGGATCTAGGAAGTTGCAGATAGCTACACCAGTAGTGGACAAGTATGAAGGTGAAATTCTTGCAGAAGAATATGATGTAGAAACATTTGATCTTGGTCCACTCACTGCTGAGCAGGCACTGGATAAGGCAACCGATTCATTTGGAGCACTTAAAGACAAGCTTAAGGAAGAAATGGAAAAGAATAGAAAGCTTGAGAGAGAGAGAGGTGCTTGGAGAGGCTACTTTAGTCATCTCAATCAGCCCTTGAGACGTCAGGATCCAGCAGTATCTCCTGTGCAAGCACTTCCCCTTGTATCAGTTGGCGAGGCAGAAAGAGTCAAGAGCTTGGTTCAGCTTATGAGCTCTTGGATAGACAAATCCCACACAATAGCCGTTGAATTTACAACAAGAATGATGCAGACAATCCACCGAGCTATCCAGGTCCTTGAGATCGTCCACAACCTAATGATAACAGTAGCTGCTTTCGCTCACACTAGAGATGTTATCATTCCTGTTTTGCAAGTAATCAGGCAAACACCAAGGAAGATCCTAGCACAAGAAAAGATAATGGATGGAGGAGCTCATAATTTACTTCAGTGGTCAACTCTACTCCAGATGAAAGAGGTTCTTTTCGAGGACATTAGCACCAAATGCAATCAAGTTGAGGGCGTCATCCATCCAATTCAGGATAAGGTGTTCGAAGTGTTATGTACCATTCTCGGCAGGAGGATCGAAGTTGAGACAGATGTGGACCTTCAAGAGTTGGAAGAAAGAGTCAAGATAATCTTTTGCAAGGATGAGAATGTCATCACAGATGGGCAACGGGATCTAATGTTCACTACTATGCTCCTGATTGAGAAGATCAAAGAACTCGAACCGGGATGGGAAGCTGCTTTTCTCAAGGCCTTTGATCAGGTTATCCACTTGGAGGAGCGAATGAGGAATCTTCCCGAGATTCCTATTGCTAAGATTGAAGGAATTGTGTCCAGATTCGTTGCATATGCTAAGAAAGAACATTGGAAGGGGAATAAGGTTCTAGAAGAGAGGTTGTTATAAAATGATGTGGCATCTTAATTATCATTGGTCTATGTTCCCTCGATTTTTGTGCCAATTAAATATTTGGCTATGCATTTAATAATGTTCAACTAAAAAGGGAACTTTTTGTAACAAACCCTAATTAGGGTTTAGGTGTCGAAATCTCAGCCGTTGATCTTCTTTTGATCTGGGCCGTTCATTGTAATTGAGGATGCTATATATACCCTCACTCATTTTCATTTTGTCATTAGAAATTAGAAATAGCAAATTAGAGATTAGATATTAAGGAGAGAGTTAGAGCTTTTGGAGAGAAGAAAGTTATTTTGTAGCAAAATTGAGTATTGAAGGAATTTCAAACAATTGTTGTCTATTTTGGCTTTGAGATCAATAAAATATTGAAGTAATGGTGTTTTATTGCAATTCTTGTGGCTATCTTCATGGTTGTTTACTTTCTTGAATCATTCTCAGTCGAAATAGTATTTAAGTTTAAAGGACTAAGTGTTGGGCTTGATCTTTGGTGAGATTCACGTTCCAAACCACTAGCTTCTTACTGATTGTAAGGACGCCTTGTGTGGTCAACTGGAGATATTTGGATTGCTTGAACCTTCAATCATTATTGAACTATTGATATGTATCTTTATGGTAGTATCTATAATTCTTGATGATTTGAAAAATCACTAATCACCTTAGAAGATCGCATCAATTCCAGTAGAGTTGTAATTCCTTGGCAATACTGAAATTGGTAGAATCTTACCAAGTCTAGCCTACATTGAGTCATTCTTAGGATTAGATTAGAATTCATCTCTTGCAAACCCTATCTTTTGATCTTTTTTTGAGAACCTGTTAGCTTTAGGAAAATTTTGTTCCTGCAGCTCGAAAACGTAAGGCCCCTTGAAGAAACAGCATTTACAACGAAAACTGGTGCTTATCCACACGTAGAGATCCTACAACAAAGAACCTTGAAGTCACCCTGATTGATCCTTTCTCGCGATATCTTTAGCATTCAGAGGCTTTACTCAAGAGAGGATAAGGTACCCTTGGGTATTTTATTCTGTGTTTGATAGTGTACAAAATACACGTCAACACATACATATGCCTTTATTATGTTTCATTAGGTTGTATCCAACTATGTAATAGTTGACCGATTGTGTATTAAATTATTAATTGTTTGTCGACTTTCAGTTAGTTTTAGTTATAGGAGTCGATTGATAAATGGTTGTGCACTACTTGGTAACCATCGAGCTCTTTAAGTGATCTTTGCATAGTGAAGGAAAGGAATGTTATTGTCACTTATCCTCGATTGACAATTTTTTGCCTATTTCTATAATAACTATATGTGTCAATAAAGATATATGTTATTGGTCTATCTATTCATCGTTTCAAGTATTAGTGTGTTATCAAAAGGAAAAGGAAACAAGCTATTTGGCTTTAGCATAATTTCACTCAATGTCGTCAATCATATTTGTGACAACCAGAGTGCCACACAAATTTAACAACACCCTATCAACCATCAAACGACTAACCACATAGAGGTTCACACGTACTATATATGGGAGCTTATGCATGGACAAGTCATTGATCTCCAATGCTCCCTGGTTTCCAAGTAGATTGATAACATTATCACCAAACCCTTTACAAAAAGCAAGTTGCCTTATTTACGAGCTTTGTTGGGCTTAAGGATGGCTACTGCTACAAAGGGACTGTTCAGTCATTTCTCTCTCTACTTTGAAAGGACATCCTTTCTCTCTCTATTTGCAAGAGTTGAGGTGGCTTCTATCTTTTTCTTTCTGGGGGGATCTATTTGTGCATGGGATCTCATTATTTTTCTTTTCCAAAAATGCATATTTTCACCCACCCAAGTTGTCTTAAAGGGCATGTTACTGTAGTTTTTTTAATTTGCCTTAGTTGAATATTATATATGTTCCTATACATTTAGTTTGGCTTGCTTAATTCTAGTGAATGTGTCATTATAAGGGTAGATGGCATCTTCCATGAGTATAACCCCCACCAATCTTTTGGTAGTTGGAGTTACTTATCTCATTGGCAGGTCATAACGTCACCAATTGGGCAACCTTATGAAACAAATGAAATCTCAAACAATGTGCAAGCTGAAATGATAAACAAATACCAATACCCAATTGCAGATGCCAAAATGTGACAAATTAATGTTGATCAGCAAAATATGATTAATTCAAACCCTTATAAACAAAACATACAATTACCAAACGATGAAACATTATCCTACAATCTTCATTTATATTTTTTGAGACCATCAAAACAGATGAAATCTCAAACAAGGTGCAAGCTGAAATGATAAACAAATACCAATGCCCAATTGTAGATGCCAAAATGTCACAAATTAATGTTGATCAGCAAAATATGATTAATCTGAACCCTTATAAACAAAACGTGCAATTCCCAAACGATGAAACATTATCCCACAATGTTCATTTATATTTTTCAAGACGATCGAGTGCAAATTAAACAAGTACACAACAAATTTAATCTATTATTAGTTGATACAAATATGCAAATCTTGTATGCAACCTCACAATTAATTATGAATAATATTGCATCAAGAAAAACTTTCAATGATTGACAAGGTACAGCGAAAATCAAAGGGTATAACAGCAGCAAGGGCTGTTTACAACCAACAACAACCTCCAGCTACTAAAACAACTTATGATCAGCTCAAATACCAACACTAAATGATGTAATTCCACTTACAAATGAGGTGATCCAACTCCATTCGACTATATGGCAACCAAATCGATGAATTTCAGCAAGGGTATTGTGTATAGTGGCCTGAATAATGTGAAATCAAACTGCAGTAAATCAAGATCTGAGAAAATAACTATTGTATGGTTAATGTTAGGATTGAACAATGGCTCCCAAATGGTGCAGCAGCTGTTAGAACAATGTTGGATGCTTGGGAACTCCTCCAGCAATGCTGAAAACTCTGAAACTCTCCAAAATACAACAAATCATATGACTGATTTGACTTACAACAGCAAGACTCCACTCTAAACCCTAGGCACAGCACCAAGGGTGGCTGACAACATTGACAATATGCTGGTGCAGCCACGTAGAGGGATTTAAATAATAACAATTGCTGAAAATCTCAAAGAGCAGCTGGTCCAAGGGCTAGAATATCCACAAACAACAAATATAAATAATTGTGACCCTCCAAAACCTAAAATCTTCAATATATCATATAGACATACTGTAGCAGCAACATGTAAACTTGAAAACTTGGCCAAAAATGCCAATTTTCTTGCAAATGTGAATCAAACAACCACAATAAATAAGCTCAAATGTGATCCTTGAGTAGAATTGCCTCAGTTTATATCAAGGCTTTCGTCCTCAAATCCCATGATGGAAAACCAAGAAGGTTTTCATCCTCGAACTCCAACACCAAGGTTTTTAACCCTTGAATGCTTCAATCTCCAAAATGGAAGAAAGAACGAACAAAATCAAATATGATAGAATAGGATGATTTGATGTGAACCTTGGCTTCCTTTTTATAGATGCCTATTTTGGGCCCTCTATTTTATTTTATTTTGATTTATTATGCTTTTACCGCCAAGTATTTGGAAATACTTTTAAATTACATCCAAAGGACCCTTTTGAATTGCTTTTTAAATAAAGTGTTAACAGCACTATTTTTTCAATATTATGTAGGACCTACAATAATATTTGAGTTGCCCTTTTGAACATAAAATGATTGAAGCCACTTAGAAAATCATTATTTTTATTTCCTTTGCTCTATCCTTTGAGACCACATAAACATTCCTTCATGGCACATATCATTTTTTATAATTTTATCACTTTTAACCTTGAATACTCTGTTCGTGCAGGGAAGGGCGGAATCACGTACGAGTGCGAGTCAAATTCCAGTTCAAGGCTGGTTCATCCCATGGTTTGTCCCAAGTCCAGACTAGGCACTCGAATCCGCTACGGGTCTAAGCAAAGATGCATTTGTTGGGCTACAAGCACTCTGAGACTCTTATTGGGTGTTTTGGGCTCCCATTAGACTGAAACCCCACTAGGAATGTCCACGAATGTTCACGAATGAGCTCACATCAGGCAGAGGAATCTAACCACATCTAGCTCTCATTCACAAATGTCCACAAATAAACAAAAATTAGAATTGAATTTAATATTTGCTTTTGTTTGTTATTCGATGTGTTAAAATCAAAGGAACGATACTCGAACTTGACTCGGTCATGGCAAGGTAGACTCGGACTCAAGACTCGGAGTCAGACTCGGCTTCAGACTCGGCTTCAGACTCGAATGGACTCGGGAAAGTGAAAAACTCAAGAAATTTAGAGATTTTTAAAGATTTTGGACCCCAGTCTATGTCTGGTCGAGTTTGGCTGAGTCTGACCGAGTCTGGCAAGTCTGGCCAAGTCCAGGCGAGTTTGGACCCCAGACTCGGTCGAGTCCGAGTCCGAATTTGCTGGACTCGTGGAGGGTGACTCATACTCGGACTCACCGAGCTTGGGCGATTTCTAGCGATTTTCGTTAAAATTTAATATTTATATGTATTTTATTATTTATATGTATTTTATTATTTATTATTTATATATATTTTATTATCACTATTAAGTACATTTTTTATTATTGTTATATATTCCTTTTATTATTTTAACATATTAATTTTATTTTATTACTAATTTTAAATGAATATATGTAAGTATGGACGTACCCGTACCCAAGGAAAACAATTGTTGTATTTGTGTACCCAAATCCATATCCGTACCCATACCCGTTCCCGTATCGGCAACGTAGCTTCTAACCAACCTTCAAGAATCATCCAAACACTTTAAAAAAGACTTGATTTTCAATGTTTCATTTGAATAGTTTAAATTTTTTCTTCTTTTATTTTCTTATTTTCACCAACTTGGCCTAGTCTTCGAAGGACTTGTTGGTCTAACGATCCCTAGGTCTTGTTTGGGTTTGTATACTTTAGAACTCACTAAGTCTAGGCAAGCCTTTTATCACTAGTATCCACTTCCCTAGCTTCTTATTTGTTCATGCTATGTGAGCTTTCCTGATGATATATTGCTTCTTGAGCATTTGCATACCTCTATGGGAACTAACTCTATCATGCTATTTTGGATTCAATATCAATTTCTAGAACAATTTCATTGCTTCTATTTCTTGCGCTAGGTTTTGGGTAGCTTCAATTTATTTCTAAATCTAACACATGGTGCTCAACTATTTACTAAATGCAGACACCTACCCTTTAGGCTGTTTGCATAACTTGCTCTCCTGTTTGCTACACTTGTAGTGATTGTGCCGGACTTAATTGTGATAAATAACGCATCAATAATTTGACCAATACTGTAAGCCATAGTCCCATGGACTAATGGCACAACTTGCCCCATGGAGTTATTTTCATGTTCACCAGAAACACAAACTACATTATGCAGCATACAATGGGTAGTTGTTTGCATCTAGTAAATAATTGAGCACCAAGTACCTTTGATGATAGCCTTACATTCATAGATAAATATATAATAGTATGTTATATTAATTTTAACATTTTTTTTGTTTATAGCTGTTTACAAATAATATGTCCATACAAGCATCACATGAGACCAATACAAGCTCTTGTCAGCACAACCATGAGACTAATATCAGCTCCTTTCGAGCAACCACACTAGAAGCCACCTATGGAATACTAATACTCACAACTTAGAAATACAATTATTTAGAAACCACCTCCACAATACAAGCTAACCATGGAAGACCAAGAGCTACATCTTAGAATTTCATATTAGACGTCCCATTGAGATTTGAACTTGGGTGTCCACATTGATAACTCAATGCGTTAACCAATGAAGCTCAATCCCTTGGACATTGATTTTAACTTTTATAACCAACATTACAATTATATATAACTGGAATTCATTACTGTCCTTGTAGTCTTTACAAATATACTTCTCACGTCTTTGACTAGTTTATTCAACTTCTTGGATTTCCCCCTTCTCTTTCACTTCGGTTTCTGTCTGCCTCAGCATCTCTTGGCACTATATTTCTAAATATTTTTATAATTCCTCTTATCATTTTCTTTCATCCTGATGGTGGATATGAAGTGTCATCCAAAATATCGATGTAAACAAAACTCACACAGTTTTTCAAGAAGCTCTGCATATTAATGGACTGAAAAAGCCATGTACATCACAGATAGAATATGTTAAGCAACTTAATCAACTTACTTGATTCTCACCCATATGTTATATCCACACTACCATCCTTGAAGCTTGCGACAAGGTTTCTAGGAATTCCTTTCTCTTGCATGAATTAACAGGTTTCCATTCAATTAGCAGAAGAATAGGAAAGCAAGAATGATAGCATAGATCCAAATAAATAAGTATTTCTCCCATTATACTGATCAGAATAAGACAATCAAAATAATCTTAGTCAACTCTCATTACAGCTTTCATGGATCCATTATTTCTTTACAAAATGCACTGATTCTTTGTCAAAGAAATTTTCCCATTCATATTGATCAACATAAGACTCTTAATATAAAACTTGGTTTCTCCTCATTCCAACTTGCATGCATCTTATATTTTCTTTTAAATGTGATAATTCTTTGTCAAATGAGCTCCCCTCAATTTGTCTATCCTCATTCCAACCTTTATGCATCGTCTATTTTCTTTACTAAATGCAAAAATACTGTCAAATGAAATCCCTTTAATTGTGTAACTTGCATTATGACAAATGTCTATTTCCCCATGAATCAGAAACTGGTAATCAGAAACCATGCAGTAAAGTATCAAAAGCCATAAAAACAAAATAAATATTAAAAACTAAGAATGTAAAAACAAAAATATATAAATAAACATTTTCGTGTTATCTTCTATTCATTTAGGCGTCTAGATAATTTAAATGTACATGTATTTTTATAGTTTCTGTATCCAATTGTATCTGTCTTGGGTTTTGAAAATTTTCCATATCAGTATCTTAATCTCCCATCCATCTCTGATAGCAAATCCATTTCCATGCAACTCTGGTCTACAAAGTTCAGATGCTGATGCTAAGTTGTCAAAGTATAGTGATTCATTTTGGTAAATAAAATCTTAGGCAGAGACCAAAAGCTGCCTAGCGGGAAGATGACTTTTCTGCTAAAATCAGATCCATGTTCCACCAGTTATCAAAGTCGTATACAGGCATGATGAACATTTCTTAAATGGTTGGCCTAAGAAAGGAGTGATTACCTGGAGGTTTGAATTTTTAGCAGTTGTTTTGCTGTTGCATAAGCTATGTTTCTAGAAGATGGCAAATTACCAAGTAGTACAATGTAGAAGACTACGATATCAAAAGCCATTAGCTTACTTTGAAACCTTTAGTCATGTCAGATTATCAAAGAAACAACTGTATTAGACTGCAGAGAACAACAATTCAAAAAATAGGATGCCGTTCACATTATGGGCAAAGAAAAAAAGTTAAGGTCCAAGTACCTACAGTACATGGGCATGACAATTAACTTTATATTATGACTTAAAGTTAACAAAACTCACTGAAAATTTTAATATGAAAACCACTAAGTGTGTATGTAAAAGTATAGAAATTATGGGAGGAATGAATCTTACTCTCCTTAACTGTACCATATAGCCAACACAAAACTTCATCGGCAAAAGACAGGCAAACACCACCCTGCACAACCCATGGCAATTGAGAAAGAAAATCAACAGCTATGCAACAGAACCATGTTAATAAAATCTAGGATTTGTAAAAGCATTCAAATGAAATGGCTCAATTTATTAGCAGATAAAATACTTACCACTGAAAAGTAAAACCATAAATCACTAAATTCCATTTTTGCATTCCACTAAATATGAGGGCAAGAAAGAAAACAGGTACAGAATATCTCTATATATTGTAGAATTTGTGAGCCCTCTACTTTACGTACACAACAAGAAATCATATGTAGCTGTTTAAACTTACTACAAAGACATTGCCACCATTTCCTAACTTTAATTCCCTTTCCAATCGAGATAAATTGTATCACACTAAAGCTGGCTGGCCTAAATTGTGAACATATATCAAATTTAAGAATTCTATTTCTTAACAAGATCTATTTAGCTCACAGTTCAGATTTATCAACATGGGTTATACAGCATTGTACTAGAGATTCTTCTTCTTGTGGTTGTTATAAGTTGATTGTTCCAATTGCTTAAGCTGCAGTAGATTTTATTTTGTTGTGGCTGGCTAAATTGATTAGTTGATGTCTGTATTTTTACTAATTTTAATTTACCAAAGAATTATATGATATATTTACATTTGCATTATAAATTTCAGATAAGTCATTGATGCACAAGCAGATTATTTCAACCCACAAATAAATTTCAGATAACACATTACACAGCTATAGGAAAATCAGCAGTGTGTGCTAACCCACTCTCAATAAACCTTTGAGCAATTGGTGTAATTTTATTGTTTTGTATCTTACCCCAGATATTATTGAAGTTTATGTTTATATGCCTTAGCACTGAATTGCCAACCTCTAGTCTGATTCAAGGATAGACATCTACTCATACCCTTGGTATTTGTATCTCATCCTCACTAGTTTGATAATTAGGAACGTTGCATGGGCTAATGATACCAGCTGTAATGTCCCCATTTTGAAATCGGATTTAATAATAAATACCAATAAAAACCTTAAAATATAACAGAATAAATATAAAAGAATAAAATTAAATTAATTAAAATTTAGTTAAGTTTAATGAATGGTCAAAAGGCATGAAATGAAAAATTATGACTCCCTCAAACATGAGATATAAGAGGGAGAAGAGAACTTCATTTGAATGGTGGGATATGGAGAAAGGAAGAAAGAAGGGAGCATATGAATCAAGGAAGGATTAAGGGAAGAAGAAAAGAAAGTAAATAAGGAAGTGACTTTTTCAAAAGGGCATTAATTATGAAGGGTTGTACTCTTTCAAAGGGTGCTAATTGTGAAAGGTTGTGACTCTTGCCAAAAGGCAGATATGATGAAGAGGTGTGACCTTTCCCTCACATTGGACAATGTAAAGGGGAAGAGGGATCAAATGGAATGGGGAGGAAAAAATTTTAGAAGGATCAAGGGATCAAGAAAGAGTTCTGATCAAAATCATAAGAAAGTTATAATCTGCAAATGGAGGAAGATTGATCAAGTAGAAAGAGGCTGAATGGCAGGTGTCATTCCATGCTCCCGGGCTTGGTGGACAGCCTTGAGGCGCCTTTAGGATCTCCCAAGGTGCCTCATAATGTGGATAGGTTATTGGGGGAAAGCTTAAAGGAATCCACATGCACATCATGCAAACTACAATGATGATCAAGATAATGTTCCTAACCCTAGTACGAAAGGTCAACTTTATATCTAATATGATTGAGGGGTCTCAATCAGGATCTAATTAGTAAATGATATCTCTATTTCATTTCTTAGTTTACTTAGGATTAAGATCTAGGGCAAAAACTAGGGCATTTACAAAAGCGGACATTACACCAGCTGGCTTTCGTGAATTGGGTTAGGGAAAAGATTGACCTTGAATTGCTAGTAATGGCTTTGCATATATTTCATTCAAAAGACTCAGCTTAGTTATGAGATTTATCAGTGAAAACAATATAGGACGAGAATTTCTGGAGATGCCCTCTAAAGTTTATAAGTAACCACCCAAAACATATATGAGGCAACATAGTTGGTTGTGGTCATGTGCAATTATCAGTTACCATTTATATATTATGTTCAATGAAAATGAATATTTATGAACAAAATTGATGCTAGGTAAGAAAACAAAGATGAGTTGTATATCTTGCTGCTAAATGTAGACCAAGCAAATGCGAGATGAAGTGGCTATAGTGGATGTAGGACACAGTCTTAGGCATAATTGAACTACTCGCCAAGGCCCAAAAAAAAAAACTCGGTGAAAACTCGGCAACTTAAAAATTTATTTAAATTTAATTAGAAATGCATTTATTTTTTGGAAAATTCAATGAGGAGATGCATCCAATGAGTCAATAAATGAGTATAGAAAAGAAACAAGCTGAGTCTAGATATATATGATTGATTTAAATGCAAATTGGGTACAAAATGGCATCCTCATGTGGAATGCTGATGGCTGATAGTCTGAAGCAAAATGAAATAGCAAATTGTTTTTGCAAAACTAAATGTAAATACTACAACAAAACATTTACATATTCCTCTTCCCAACTCTAGTGAAAACTAGGGGAGAGGTAGAACTAGAGGGTCTAGTCCTAGGAGTTCGATGTGGCTCCTCTACCTTGCCAAAATGAGGTTGAGGGTAGCACTCCTTGCGGGGGTCTGAAGCTGAGAGAGAGTGGGGTAGACAGATAGGTCTAGATCTTGGGGGAGAGAGGAGAGAGTGAGATAGAGAGTGGTAGAGAGAGTGGATAAAGGAAGAGTGATAGGGAGATAGATAGGTCTAGAATTTGGGGCAGATAAAGTGAGTGAGATAGAGAGAGCAAGAGAATGCTGATAGGAGCCTACTGATTACTGAAATTTGACAAAGTCTGAAAATTTAAAGATCTTCTACAACCTAGAATTTGCATTATAACTCCTAGAGATCTAAAGCCACTCTCATCAAACATGTTACCAATATATGCTGTTAGCGGCAATATTGTACACAGAAATAAAACTAGCTAATTAAGTTGTAATTGTGTTGGTTAGTTGGCAACCAAGGGGTGGCAGTGGCGGTGCGACGGTTGGCGCTCGCACCCCCTCGGTATCTTTATATACTTCTGAATGTAACTTGTGAGGGGAACAACAACTAGGAATGGAATAACATCTCTTATATTGCATCTGATATCTATGGCATTATTATTCTGCATTCCGTGTTTTATCTGTGTACTTTAAGTTATTCACCCGAGACGGTAAACATTTGGCGTCGTTGCCTAGATGTACTCGGGAATGGAAAACACGGATGGCGCACAGACACGATGGGCCTACCCGTTGGTGAGATTAACCCAGAGGCCAACGACGCGCAAACAGAACAATCGTCGTGAGAGGCAGAGCGTGATGGCAAGAGGCAAAGGGGAAATTGAACCCTGTAATAATCCCGGCACAATGTTGAGATAAATTGTGGCCGAAAGGAAAAATAATAAAAGTTTTTTTTGTGTACATGGCGTGTGCTTGCTATGTACGGAAGTGATTTATGATCAATATATTAAATAAAGATAGAAATAAAAAAGCACAAACGGACGAGTGGGAGGCCGTGCAGAGGGCCTTGATTTTGGAGCAACAAGTAGAACGTAGACGGAGGCTGAGGCAACTTGCCGAAGGACGACCTATCGAAGGGTGGCTCGAGGGGAACCAAGGAGGTGTCACAGAGGGTGCAAAAGCCAACGGAAATTTCTACGCGACGCCAGAACACCGTAGGGTGCTGAGCCACGAAGAGTTTCTGGAGGAAACAAGGTTAAGGAGAGATCTAGTCGAAGAGACCCGGGATCGGTTCAGAAACTTATCCCTTACACCACAAAGTGAGGATCACCAAAGGGAGCTAGGAGTGGGCGAGGGTGACAACGAAGGGGAGGATAACCGTACGGTGGGTGCCACACTCAACAGGCAAAACACCGTACCTCCAGTGACCCACGCAGGACACACCACCGGCACCGGAGGGACCGGCGCAGGGGCACAAACACAGCCACAGCCACCTCCAGGAAGACGACCCCCATCAATGGGGAGTAAACAGAAACTGCCGAAGTTCAATGGCGACGGGAAGGAAGATCCCATCCGCCATTGTCGAACGTGCGAAACCATATGGTCAACGAACGGTGTTACCGACCAAAACGAATGGGTAACACAGTTCCTAGCAACTTTAAGGGGAGTGGCCATAGACTGGTACTCAGACATGGATAAGGCCAAAGTCGACACATGGCCCGACCTGAAGGAGTTTGGGATAGAGTTCCGCCTCCTAAGAGATGACAACAAAATAGTCGCCGAGATCTATGGAACGAAGCAGAACAAGAACGAGACTGTCCGAGTCCATAGTCGGTGGCTGAAGGAACTATTGGGAAAAATGGAGAGTCAACCAGCAGATGGGTTGAAAAAGCGATGGTTCGTGGAGGGACTAAAGCATTCCCTCCGAAAGAAGATGAAAATCGTTCCACCTACATCGTACGAAGACGCATAAAATAGAGCGATGGATCTCGAGAGCGAGACCAAGACATCGAAGAAAAAGAAGAAGAAGGATAGCTCGTCCGAGGAGGATGACTCGTCACAAGAAAGCAACAGCGACAGCGAGGCTGGCAAACGGGTGCAAGCGCTCCAGAAAGACATGGAGTGAATGAGGACGGAATTCAAAACAATGAGAAGCACCGGTTAGACCAAAGGGGACATATGGTGCACTGAGTGCAAAGAGGAGGGGCACACAAAGGGTACTTGCCCGAAGAAGGCATTCTGCGAGATTTGCCAAGTGATGGGACACTCCACCAAGTAGTGCCCATACAACATGAAAAACTGGAATACGCAAATGAACCAGGTGTTGTTCACGAAGCGGGCCACAACGTTCGCACCAGCGGGTACGGGCCAACAAGCGAACAACAATGCAACCTCGAGAGGCTACCGAGATAACCGGTGCGGAGGACGAAACAACAATAACAACACAAGGAGCTGGATCCAATACGACTCCAAAGGTCGACCGATGGTACAATGCAAAGCGTGCAGCCAGTGGGGCCACTTTGCCCGAGACTGCCCTAAGGGAGAGGCCACACAATATTTGTGCAAATGGTGCAGACCGAGAGACCACGAAGATGCCACCTGCCCAAAGTCCGGCGTCAACTTGCTCAATGTCGAGGAAACCAAAGAAGAGGAAGTGTTGGCCGTAACCCGCGCCCAAGCCAGACACGCAATGTGCCTAGACCCGGAGATGGAGAAGCGAAGGGCACAGGAAGCACGGGAAGAAATTGAGAAAGAGATACGAGAAAGGGCGAAGGCGAAGGGTACGACGAGTACTTCCAGGCGACCGGAGGCAGAGGATGCTATACTAAATCAAATTTTAAAATTAAAACTAGAGGTGCCTGTGAAGGTACACGACCTCCTCCAGACGATGCCTCAATTATGAACGGCGTTGCTGAATAATCTCTCCCAACCACGCACCAATACCAACCACCGCACAGATGTTCCTGGGGGCTCTGCAATAGACCCCATGCTGCTAGCAGTTAACATTGGAAGGAACCCGGCCATTGTGGAGATGGGTATCCTTGGCACCATTGTAACCTATACCATCGTCGATGGTGGATCAGGAGTGAATGTTCTTCCAAAAGAAACCTGGCGGAAGCTAGGGAAGCCGATGATGTGGCCATCTACATTCAATCTTCTCGAAGCAGATCAGCATGGAATCAAACCCATCGGGACACTGATGGGCCAACAAGTTACCATCGGGACGCAACCCTTCATACTGGACTTCGTGGTAATCCCACTAAAGAAAAAAGGGTATGATGCGATCTTAGGGAGAGGGTGGCTAGTGGCAGCCAAGGCCACCCACAACTGGAAGGAGAACACTGTGTCTACGAAGAAGGGAGGAAGGAAGTTTATCATAGACTTCGGGACACAGTTAGTTAGTGAGGAACTAGCACCATCTTTGGAATCGGAGGGTGAAGGAGAAGGCAACCTGAGGAACGAAGGACGAGGCTGCAGGGAGCCCAACGACGAAGGGATTCTCAAACTAGGAGAGTGCTCTGAGGATGAGACAGGGTCATTGAACGGGCTCTTCCATTGGCAGATGGAGGATTATGAAATGTTCCAGAGCTACAAGCTCGATGTAGAGGAACCAAAGCAAGTAACAGAGGAGGTGTACCTACCAGAATACATAGAATATTGGAAGGGAGACGCCCCAAACCTCGGTGATGTAGATAATCCGAAGATCAATTGTGTCGGCGACGATTGGAACCCTGTGTGGAAGGCCGCAGCTTTCAAAATCTTTATTATTCTTCTTCTTATGTACGGGAAGGACACCGTGGTCCCTGTAGAATTTGTGGTTCCAGGTCTTCGGATGGCCATTGAAAATAGACTTGCCACCAACGGATCCAAATTGAAACCCTACCTCGCGAACTGTGCAGGGGACCTTAGAGGCCGAAAGGACACCTGAGAGGATGGAAGGGGACCCGAGAGGATGGAAGGGGACTCGAGAGGCTAGGCAGGCGACTTGAGAGGCACGGGACCAACGCGGGAGACTCTTGGGCTAGGAAAACCGAGAAGGATGAAGGACGGTCCCAAAGACAGGGGACCCAAGCCGACGACTCTCTAGACAACTAAATTGGGAAATTGGAAGAAAAAAATGTACGATTGTACGGGTCCGTACGGCTGGGGAAAAAATAGATATAAAAAACAAAAAAAAGGTACGTTCGTACGGGGCCGTACGGCAGTTGACCGTACGGCTGGGAAAAATATATATATATATAAAAAAAAAAACCTATGCGGTCCGTACGACAACCGTACGAGAAAAAAAAAAAAAGGAGGCGGCGCACGATGGTGCAGGCCACTGTACGGTGTACCACCGGTGGTGGAACCACCGAACAGTGGGAAGCTGCGCAAACTAAAAGGAAGAAATAAAAATCCCACACCACGCATGAAGAAAGACACGCAGCCCATGCCAAACAAAAAAACAGACGAAGAAAAAAAAAGGAGAGACGTGCACAGCAACGCAGCCATAAACGCAGCACCGCACAAACAAACACAGCCGTACAGTGGAGGGGTGTTGACCGCACGGGAAGGTGGTCGTACGATTGGAGGTGTCAGTGTTGTTGTTGACCGTACGAGGTTGTATGGCCGAGGTGCCATCGAGGACATTACAGAGGAAACTTATAATAAAAAAAAAACGACGACCAAATTTAAAATCATTCGATGGAGTCTAGAGCTAGGACACTAGAAATTTAGAGTGTAGAAGGGTTTTGACATCATAAAATATCACAAAAATGATGCGCGTCGTGGACTTTCGTGTGGTTCTGAGGGTTGTAAATTGGTGTTGGCTACAGTACACTTGTACACTTGTTGGAGTTGGGCTACAGTACACTTGTTGGAGTTGGGCAAAGGGCAGTAGAGATGTCACGGTAAGTGTTGTGGTTGTCCGTACTGTGAGAAAGAAGCCTGCAGCTAAGCATTGGCGGGGAAGCCATAAGCCATAGAGGGAGACAGATTTGGAGGTTGGGAACAAACCGAGTTTGAGGGAAGGCATTGCAGGTCTGCGGCAGTTGTATGACACCAGGGAGTTATTCAGTTCAGTTATTAGCCTTTGGGGAGTGTGACGGAGGATTTTAGGTGTTTGCTAGACTTTGTGCCAGCGAGTTGTGGCCACCTCCAGGCAGGAATGGTACGCTTTGAGGAACTTGGAGTATGTCTCGGCTGGACGTGAGGTTGCCTTGGTGGATGCAGAGAGGGCTCGAGAGGAGCTGACCACCATGTTGGAGGCAGTACTAGCGTGAGACATAGCTCAGCGCACCCAAGAGTTGGATGCCAAGAGGGCAGCGCGGGTGGCTATCGAGGACAAATTGGCTAGGGAAGACAGTATCATTTGAGTAGCAATTGGTGGAGGCTGAGAC
Source organism: Cryptomeria japonica (assembly GCF_030272615.1). NCBI lineage: Eukaryota > Viridiplantae > Streptophyta > Pinopsida > Cupressales > Cupressaceae > Cryptomeria > Cryptomeria japonica. The sequence goes on along the minus strand of NC_081406.1, from coordinate 543,922,246 downwards.
TGAAAAGCGTGTTTTGCAAACTAGTTTGGTTTCGGCACAGGAGGACTTTGATGTCAAAAGAAGCAATAATGGTGAAATCCGCACTTGAGCATCGGATGGTAGCAGAAAAGGGTTTTCAGGCGAGGACGCAGCAGGTGTATAAGTTTCGGGCTCGACTGGCATCAACAGTTCTATTTAATGTCATCTCTATTTTGTATTAAGTCATCCGGAGACGACTTCTTTTCTTTTGGGGGGGATGATGTTAGCGGCAATATTGTACACAGAAATAAAACTAGTTAATTAAGTTGTAATTGTGTTGGTTAGTTGGCAACCGAGGGGTGGCGGTTGCGGTGCGACAGTTGGCGCTCGCACCCCCTCGGTATCTTTATATACTTCCGAATGTAACTTGTGAGGGGAACAACGACTAGGAATGTGTTGACGTGTATTTTGTACACAATCATACACAGAATAAAATACCGACAGGCATCTTATCCTCTCTTGAGAAAATAGTCTCTAACTGCTGAAGATCTGCAAAAAGGATCAGTTAGATGGACTCCAAGGTTCTTTTAGTGGGGTCTCCACGTGTGGACAAGCTTTTTAGTGGTATGATGTGATTTGCTGTTTCCTCCAAGGCGTCTTACGGATTCAAAAGCTCGAAGATTTTACTAAACTAAAAGGAACTTTCAAAAAAAATAGAAAAAGGACAGGGTTTAAGTAAGTCTAATCTAGCCTAACCCTATGAACGACTTAGCATGAATGAGATTTGGCAAGACTCAACCAACTTTAATTTTGCCATAAGATAACAACTCAATTGAAATTAATGCGATCTTCTAAGGTAATAATGGTATTCAATGCATCAAAGACCAAGGACACTACTACGAAGGTACATATCCTAGATGCGAAAATGCTTGAAGGTTAAGGACTCAAAATGTTTTCCAGTCGACCACGCAAGGCGTTCCTACAATCAGCAAGAAGCTAGTGGTTTGGATAGCGAATCCTACCAAATATCAAATCTCACACTTAGTCTTTCAAATTAACAACTACTTCGATTGAGCGTGATTCAAGTACATCCAACAACCATGAAGATAACTTATGAAATTTGCAACAAAACACCATAACTTCAATATTTTATTGATTTCCAAGTCATCATATACAACAATTGCTTGAATTTCTCTCTTCAAGACTCAATCTTGCTACAAAATAAAATTGCTTCTAACTCTAATCTCTCTATTACATCAACTATTATCTCTCACACTTATTCACTATTTTCCTATTATCAAATGAAATGAAAAATGGGGGTATAAATAGCATCCCCAGTTACAATGAAAGGTCCAGATTGAAAGCAAATCAATGGACAAGATCATGACACCTAAACCCTAATTAGGGTTTGTTACAAATGACCTCCTTTTTACTGAACAATATTAAATACATAGCCAAATATTAAATTTGGCACAAAAATCTAGGAGGTATCAACCAATGAGAAATAAGATGTCATGTCATCTGTAACAACCTTTCATCTAGAATCTTATTCCCTTTCCAATTCTCTTTCTTAGCATATGCAATGAATTTTGTCACGATTCCTTCGATTTCTGTGCTTGGAATCTCGGGAAGATTCTTGATACTCTCTTCTAAGTGGATAACCTGATCAAATGCATCTAGAAGAGTTGTGTCCCAAGTAGGTTCAAGTTCCTTTGTTTTATCAATCAGGAGCATGGTGGCGTACATCTAATCATACTGCTCATCTGTAACATCTGCGTCCTTGCGAAAGATGATCTTGATTCTATCCACAAATTCTTGTAAATCCACATCTGTCTCGACCTCGATCCTTCTGCCAAGAATGGTACGAAGTACCTCAAATACTCTGTCCTGGATCGGATTGATCACCTCCTCAACTTGACCACATCTAACACTGATGTCCTCGAAGAGAACACTCTTTATATGGAGCAAGGTTGACCACTGAAACAAACTGTGAGAATCACCTTCTAAGATCCTCTCTTGTGCTAAAATTCTTCTGGATGTGTGTCTTATAACTTTCAAGACAGGGATGACAACGTCCTTGGTATGGGCAAATGCAGCTACTGTTGCCATCAATCTGTGAATAATCTCAAGAACTTGGATAGCCTGGTGGGTGATCTTCGACATCCTTGTAACAAACTCAATGGCCACCGTGTGAGATCTATCCATCCAACCACATGTACGCTGGACCAGGTTCCTGAATCTTTCTGCTTCATTGATTGATTGAAGGGGTAATGCCTGCAATGGTGATCTAACTGGATCCTGACGTCCCAAAGGTTCATTGATGTGACTGAAATATGTCCTCCATGCACCAACCTCTCTCTCAAGCTTTCTATTCTTTTCCACTTCTTCTCTAAGCTTGTCTTTCAATGCCTCAAATGTGTCGGTGGCATCATCTAAAGTCTGCTCTGCTGTGGAAGGTCCTAACTCAATAGTCTGTATATGATAGTCCTCTGCTAGGATCTCACCCTCATATTTGTCTGCTGCCGGTGTAGCTATCTGCAGTTTTCTAGATCCAGTCTCATCTCGAATGATCTTGGACATCTTTGTAGCCTTCTTCTTCTCTGTTGTCATATGTGAACGTCCCACGAGGCTCTCTAAATCAATTGCACTGTCCTCGTCCTCTATTACGATCACCTTAGTCAATCTTTCCTTCAACCAATCTGGGATATTCGATCTTGTCTCTTGAACTTGAATTTCTTTATGTACCATTTCTTCTTGTCTGGGAGGAGATGTCACTTCATTATCATTATCTAAATCATAGTCTTGGAGAGATCCATCGGATGAAACATGCTGTACCTGTCCTTCCTCCTGCCTATCATTCTGTACCATCGATTCCATGGACTCTTCCACTCGAACTGTTCTATCCTCTGGCCTGGAAGAAGTACCAGGTGCTTGATCTTTGTTGGCACCTTGCTTTTTCTTGGAAGACTCTTTCTTTTCTGATCTTTCCTTTCTCTTTGAACCTCTCGAATGGAGATTGCCCTCACTGGCACATCGAAGGTTACCTTCACCTGAATTCCTAGGATTAGGATTGCCTTCACTAACACTGGCTCCACCTTCGGCTGGCTTTTCTTCCAAAGTAAAAGACATGGCTATGCCTTGTTCTCTCAACTTCTGATGCTGAACGTCTACCCATCTGCGAGTACAAGACAAGACTGGTGCCATCAAATCATCTAAATCCACGGCCTCGGGCTCATTCCAATTCAAACTTATTGTCTTGCTTTCTCTATCATATGAAGATTGGATGTGCCTGCCGTTGTCCTGAGCTTGGTCGGCTACTCTGTAAATCTTACATTTCCTGATGAAATCCAAAGGCAATCTAGAATGTATTTTTCGTTTCACTTCGAGATCATCTAGGAGATTCATCATAAAATCCTCAATTTGGTATTCATGTCTAAATCTTCTACCGACCGTCTCCTCTAAATGTCCAAGTGGATCAAAACTATTCCTCCAAGCAAAAGATGAAAAAGGATACAAGGCTAACTCCTTCTCTGCATCATCCATGGCTAAGACATTAGGACATACCTCAACTGAATTGCCCAAAATAATAGGTACTTGAACTCCATTCTGATGTCTGTGTCTGAATGCCTTCACATATGCTGCCAACTGCCTTGTTACTTCAAGTAACACAATTCTATCTGTCGGGTATCTCGGCAACATGTATGGAGGTAAAGGACATCCATACACTCTGATGTAAGTGAACTTGGGAAACTGAATGAACCAAGCACCGTACCTCTTGATGAATTCCTGGGCATCCTGAGATAATCTGTTGTGAATCCCTCCTTGCAACGTCCTTGTGATGTTCATCGTGAAAGTATCATTGATTAACTTGTAATTCTTCCCTGGTGGATGATGCAAGTAGGTATAGGATTCACAAACTCTGACCTCGCCGGGTCCTCTTCCAATCACTCCTCTGTGAGGTAGTCCTGCGTACTCAACGCTCCTGATTAAGGCATAGATGACATATGAACTCATGTGGAAGGACTTAGTAGCCCTGAGTCTTCTCAATTGTACGTCCAAGCAATGGCTAATTATCCTAGCCCAATGTATTGTACCCTTTCCTTGAACAATCACCTGGATGAAGTAAAACATCCATTTCTCAAAATAGAAGGCATGAGGGGCTCCTGTGACTCTGTTGAGCATGGTGATCAAATCTCTGTACTCCTCTTGGAAATCAATCCTGTGTGGTGTGTTCGGTACTTTGCTCAGACGGGGACGACTCTTAAGTAGCCAGTTCTTGTTGATTATGCTTAGGCAAGCATCTGGATCATCATCATACACTGATCTGGCTCCTTCAATGCTCTTGTATATCATGTCCCTGTGCTCTGGAAGATGGAAGGCTTCACTTATGGCTTCCTCTGAAAGGTATGCCAAAGTGTTTCCCTCATTGGACACAATCGTCCTGGACTGTGGATTGTAATGACGGGCACACTCGATCATCAACTCGTGGCACTGAATGGCTGGAGGAAAACCGGCCGCCTTGATGATGCCACTCTCTATTATTCTCCGGGCGACAGGTGATGGCTTGCCGATGTAAGGGACCTCTCGGAACTTCTTCGTGCTAAAGTTCCCCAAGTTGGTATCTCCAATGTTGCTCCACTTAGACACGATCTTGGTCTCCACTTCTTCGGTCTTCTGATCTTCTTTCATGAGAGCTGAGCGACTGGTGGATGCTCCCGCCTTTGGGATCGCCATACCTAGACAACATTCCATTATAAGAAATAGATTTTGCAATAAATAACGTAAATAAGAGAGATAAATTTTAGGAAACCTCATGATAAGTCTCTAGAGTCATCATTTCCTAAAATACAACGATTAAGCCAAGAGAAATTCAAGAAAATCAAATTTTCAAAATTTGAAATATGACGATGAATGAATAAAGCAATAACAATTAAATCGCCATACCTTGATAGAGAGCTAACTCTAGAATGCAAAAACAAAATTCGCCTAGGCAAAATTTGAGGTATAAAGTAATCTTCAATATGATCTCCTCAAAATTGACTTCGCCACCTCCGGAGAGAATGTGATCTTCAATTATTGCCTTGGACATGGTCTCAAATGGATCTTCAAATTCGCACTTTGGCGTGGTCTCCAAGTCCTTAGCAAATTCGCCTTAATGTATCCTCAAGCTCGCACTTGGTGTGGTCTTCAAATTAGCACCACCTTTTGATTGCTTACGCCACCTTGGATGGAATTCGCACCTCTTCAAACACACTTCGCACTCCACACAAGATGATACTAGCGCCACCTTTGGTTTGAAATCGCACCACCTTTTGATAACTTAGCGCGCCACCCTTGGATGAATGAAACTTGCACTATATTCGCCTCTTCTCAATTCGCATGAAGGAAGGTAAAATAATGATGTAGAAAATGAAATCTTTCACCCCTTATATATAGCGCGTTCACCCTTCACCCCTTAGGCCGACTTGATAAAATATAACAATTTCAAACGATTTTTAAATGATTTTTAAATTAAATAACAAGGCCGACCTCCATATATGAGCGCTCCAATTCGATTTTTTATTAATTAATTAACTATTAATGCCTTGCGTTTTTTTTTTTAATTTGCAAATTTCGATTTTAATAAAGGCAAAATAATTAATAAATGTTTAACGCCATATTAAATGCCAATTTAAATAGGATTTTCAATTTTTAAATCGATTTAGCATTTAAGGATATTTGAATTGTTTAATTTGGCGCCAAAAATATGAAAATAAAGGGACGTACCTCATCGCTCTGGTCCCTTGGAGAGGGACAGGAGCGATCCATGATCTTGGTCTTGATTCTTGCGTTTTCAACGTTCAACTCCTTCATTTCCACGTTCCAAATCGATCATCTGGTGGTCCTTCGAATTTGAATTTCTTTCTTGTGCGAGCAAGTGCATCTTATGACCATTATCGCCCTGGTCCCTTGGAGAGGGACAGGAGCGATCCTAAGGTTTTTGCTCGAAATTCTCCATCTTGGTACGATCCTTTCCTTGTATCATCTTCCAAATGTCATTTAAAACTTTGTGCGTCCTTGTCTTAACGTGATTTTCAAAGAATATCGTGTGTTTTGCCTAACATCGCCCTTGTCCCTTGGAGAGGGACAGGAGCGATCTCCATGATCTTCACGTTCATCTTGTATCTTTGACCTTCGAATTTCCATTGTAGGGGGAACAACACCTATGCTCATTCCTTTCGCGCTTATTCCATTTGTCTTCATTATGTGCTTGGACGTATTAAAGGGACCATCGCCCTTGTCCCTTGGAGAGGGACAGGAGCGATCCACGTTTTTTCCTTGATCTTGGCGACTTTAAACTTCGATCTCCTTTGCAATGTCTTTCAAACGTCGTCCTTCGCACTTCCTAACCTCGCTTCGCCTTGATCTTTGAAGGAACGTGAGTGTTTTGATAGTATCGCCTTGGTCCTTGTCCAAAGGACAGGAGCGATATGGGGCTTTTACATTATTTGGCGATGTTTGGACGTTCAAGACTCTTGCAAATTATCTTCAAACGATGCCTTGGACCATATGCTATCTTAAGACGTCTTGACTTAGCTTGATCTTGAAGCAAAACAAGGAATCCAAAGCCAATCGCCCTGGTCCCTTGGAGAGGGACAGGAGCGATATGGTTCCTAGATCCATTTTGGTGATTATTTAATGTTTGAAATCTTCATGCATCACCTTTCTTCCTTTCCGTGGACCCTCTAAGACTTTGCGAAATCTTGTCCTTACGTAAATCTTGCTCAAAATGATCAATACATCTAACATCGCCCTGGTCCCTTCCTGAGGGACAGGAGCGAAGTTCATCATTGCGAGCTTGTTCTTGTTTTTACCAACTTGCAATTATCTTCATTGCGTGAGATGACGTCCTTTAAGTCCTCTTGGTAACTTAATATTTGCTTGTCCTTTGAAATCGATGCCTTAATGGAAATATCGCTCTGGTCCCTTGGAGAGGGACAGGAGCGATCTGGGTCTTAGAGTGCACATTCCTTCCATGTGATGACCTTTACAACCTTGCGCTTGATGGAAATGCCCTAAAATGTCTTCGCCACCCTTCGTCTTGACTTGGATCGGTTTAAACATGAACAAGAAGCAATACAACCATTGTATCGCCCTGGTCCCTTGGAGAGGGACAGGAGCGATCCTCCCCCTGTGGCCTTCATCTCACTTTGCCAGGTTCCAAGTTTATATTCAACGGACTCGTCCTTCTTCACTCTATTCATCCATGCCTTGACATCATTTGTAACTTTGCAAGAAAAGCAATTATATCAAAAATCGCTCTGGTCCCTTCCTGAGGGACAGGAGCGAACTAGGCATTTAACACTGGTATGGACGTCCCAAAAATCTTCAATTTATATTCAATGCGTTCATCTCATATTCTCCTTTGTTTTTGAACGTAAACTTGCCTTGACCCTTGTCTGGATTTTGCATAATGAAGGAAATCGCTCTGGTCCCTGGGAGAGGGACGAGAGCTACAAGGTACCTCGCCCTGGTCCCTTGGAGAGGGACAGGAGCGATTTGGTCAATATAGGTCATTCTCCTTCGTTTTTGCATATCAAATTATATTCATTTGGCAAAGTATCTTCCTTCGGACGTCCTCAAATCATTAAGTCGTCGAAATCTTGCAAGGACAAGGCGAAATTTGAATTGTAGCTCCGGTCCTTCACTGAGGGACAGGAGCGATTTTCCTCCTGGAGGCATTTCTGTGCTCATGAAAATCTTCAATTTATATTCAATGGAAAGATCTCGCCGTTCTCCATCACTTCAAACGTAAAATTTGTCTGGACTCTGCAAGGATGATGAGATATTTGAAATTGAGCTCCCGTCCTTCACTGAGGGACAGGAGCGATTTTGCTCCTACAGGCCAAAATAACAAGATTTTTCACATTTTAACACTTCACGAGGCGAAAACAAATCGATTCCAATGCCCAGGATCAAAATTCAAAAAAAGTCAAAATTTGGTCAAAATATTCAATCAGACAAAAATTCACATTGACGGTCAACACTTAGACAAATTTAAGCTCTGCATGAACATTCCAATTGAAAATTAGACCATTTTGGCGAAATCATTGCATTCAAAATTTGCATTCTAGAAAAGAAGCTCAAAAGCTCTCAAAAACGACTGGATTTTGGCTTGAAAAGGCAAAATTTAAAACCCTAAGGCTTGGCCCTAAATCCAGACAACCAACTGACTAACAAAATCCTAAAAACGAAAGCGAAAACGAGCGAAAAACAAGCAAAAAGAGGGGGTCCCCATTTGCGATGGGGCGATGTGTGAAATGGTCACAACAGAATGGAATAACATCTCTTATATTGCATCTGATATCTATGGCATTATTATTCTGCATTCTGTGTTTTATCTGTGTACTTTAAGTTATTCACCCGAGAGGGTAAACATATGCATGAAATATAACTTAAAAGTTTAAGAAAAGAAAAAGACATATTGAAATGTGACTTATACTTGCATGTATATATTCTGATGAAGAGAATGAGACGGACTTGAAAAAAAAATTAGATCATTTTTTGACATGTTTAAGCCTCTCTTTTTTATGCAGCTGAGTTTTTGCTAGAGACTCTCCAAGTTTTTGTGAAACTTGCCAAAACTCTGCAAGTTTTTGTGCAAGTTAATGGCGTAAATACTCGTCGAGCAGAAAAACTCACAAGTTTTTCAACACTCGCCAAGCAGTCTACGAGTTTTCCATCTATGGTCTTAGGTATGCTAGCACAAAATGTTCAAGTCACAAGGCTTGCATAAGAATACCAATCTACAATTATGAATATGATTGGGGCATAAATCTTTGCTTAAATCCTTTCCCAACCTCAGATATGCTTTAATGTTTACCCCAAGTTTCCAGGGCAGGGGGATGCATTTCCAAGTCCCCAACTTTTTGAGCCATTTTTGGGGATGGCTATATAAAATATAGGGAAATTTGTAGAATTGTTAAATATTAAAATATACATGTACATAATAGACTGATGTTGAAGTATGCTTCATGAGAGGCTGGGAAATGCAATATACATCTATATGCGTGTATATTTGTGGCTTTTCCCAGCCTTTCACGAAGCATACTTTAACATGTCTATTATGTATTTAGCTTACTTTAACATGTCTATTATGTTCATAAATACATAATAAATACAGACATCATAACAACTTCATTTCTTATATTCTTCTTGCTAGTAGCATTTTAAGCTTTGATATTAAAAAATCCTGCTTGTAAATCTGTGGGTGGTGGTGTCAGTGGACAAAAGCAGCTTACTTGTTGATACATCGGTACTCGTTTATTGTCAACCAAATTGATACTGGAGAGAATAAAGCAATCAGTTAGATTAGGTCTGCATTTCCAGAATTCAAAGGAGCACAAATATAATGTAGTTCTATTGAAGAACAGATGAAGTGCATTGCATTTGTGATTTCATCCAAATTTAAGGATTCCTGTGTTTCATGTTAATTCTGAATGACAGTGATACACATACACATAGATACACATGGATTTTATAAACACACACATACAGGTAGAAGAGTATCATACACATAGATTTTATACACTGACACATACAGGTAGAAGAGTATCCTGTCAAAAGCCTCACTGGCCCTAGTTTTCTTCTAAACTTATTTTTTTGTTACGTTTTGCATTTCTCTTTTCTGTCTATATAACTGTAAATGTCATCAGGCACACTTTTCTTTGTAGAGTATTGTGATGCAATTTTTAGGAATTTTTGTGTAGGTTCATTTTCCATTGCATGTAAATTTAGTAAACTTTATTAAATTTGCTTCTGGTAGCACATTCTGTCAGTTAACTATGTTAATAAAATTTGGAGTAAATTTGTCTTGGAATTACACATTTTCCTTTTTTCTAATGTAGCTTGCAATTATTTCAACTCTAAATGAAAATATTATTGTGGTTTACTATGGCACATCTGCAAACCAGATTTGTTGTTGTTACATATTTAAATCTCAAACTGAATGTATATGTTAAAAAATTGGTAAATGTATGGGAATGTTGGTTATTTTATTTTTTTTAAATTGGGCTTCGCACCAAGCACGGCAGGGGATGTCACAGATGTCCCCTAACCATCCTGGGGGCGACCAAACATCCTCAACGTGAAGCCTAGGCGTCCCGTGTGACTAGGGACATTTGTTGCAAATTTCCGCTGAAAGGGGATGGCTCGAGGACGTCCCCGAGGCCTCCCCACGTCCCTAGGACACCCCAAAAACAAGGACAAGTCAAATAGGCACAAGGCTGCATCCCTAGGTAACATAGATGATAAGTCAAAAATCTAACACTATGAACAACGGCTCCAAAAAAAACCACTTCCTTTCACAATTCCAATGGCGCCTCCATGATGAGTGACGTAATGTTCGGGAAGGGTAGTGCCACATAAGCTAAGTGGAGCAACAAACAGCCTTGAGAAAAGCAACACAACAACTATAAGTTTGCAATAGGACACTTAGCGTAGTACAGTGAGCTGTAATGTGAGTTAGACTTTGTATTTTGACTTGGAAGTGTATTGGACCCTACTAAACCCATGGTAGGAACCATAGAATGTTTGGTGCATGTATGATTACCTAGGATGAGATTGATCAGTACAAAATGCTTTGTGCCAATGCTTAAGTATCTGCAGCAATTGTTGGAGATGGACGGTTGGCCTTTTTATTACCATAGGTGTCTAGGAGGCGCTCCAATGTACCACAAACCATTGAGGTTTTATCATCCATGATAATGGTCCATGCATACCACTATTAGTGAATTGTCCTGGATCAAAAGGTGTGCACCACCTATTGGAAAAACAAAAACGTCTTGTAGAGACATCACTACAACCAATTAAGGATTCATGGGCTGAAACAGAAGTGTCCATCATTTCTAATGGGTTAAAAGATTGTAAAAATCCAACCTTTAATTAACATCATTGCGGTGTACCTTAGTCAAGCAATGTTTTCTAAGGCAATTGATTGTGAGACTAAGGGGCAAGTGCTGAATGCATACTTCACTGCCAAAATCATCATAGAGGTGATATAGATGGGTGTTGAGAACATTGTCCAAGTCACTACAAGCATTGCCAAAAACAAGGTGACAAGTTTATTAGTCGAGGCAACGTATGAGCACAATTTTTGCACACCATTTGTCATCCACTCCCTCAACTTGGTAATGCAACAAAATGGGCACAAAGATAGGGTGGGTAATACAAAAATATGCGAAAGGTGAAGAGATTCAAGACAAACCATCATATGCCACAAGCCATCTTTAGGTCATTCTCCGATTTGGCAATGTTGAAATAAGTTATGAAATTTTAATATGTTTTAAGTTACCCTAAATTTTGCAATAAAATTTTAATTATGAATTTATAACATATCTTACTTTATTTTAATTTTGATTTGTTATCTTTTAGACTATAGTAGGTTGTTGAGACTAGATCACATCACAGACAATCATCTCGAGACATCTTGTAAAGGTGCAAGGGGCATTGAACATCCTAGTGATTAGCAACTTTCGAAGTCTATGGAAACAAACAAATTCATCACAAAGGACCCAAAAGGTTAAATCATTGATCCTCAATGATAATTGGTGGGCTTGCATGTATTACATTTTCAATTTCACTAAGCCCATCATGAATATGATCAAGTTTGATACTATAGACCAGCCATAAGTTTGGGAGACATATGATGGCATAGAGTCTATGATTTAAAAAATAAAGCACATGATAGCAACCAAAGAGAATGATCCCATAAAAGCATTTTTACAGAAGAGTGGAAAGAATCATGGTTTATCATTGGAACAAGACCATACCTTTGCATCTCCTTGCATTTGCATTGCCTCCAAATATTACAGCACAAAAATATTTTCTTTGCCCAAGAGAGTGGTACCAAAAGCAGACGCACAAGTTGTTTATAGGTACAAGACTGCAAACCAAAGAGCCTTCCTAGATCCAAATGTGGAGGATACTATCATGTGTGAGTTTCGCAAATTCATATCCTCAAAGAAGCATAATCTTAGACCTCTTTGAGATAGGTATAAAAAGGATACTCATACATGGTAGTACCTCCACGGCCAAGGTTCTATGTACCTACAACCTCTTGCAATTAGAGTTCTATCACAAGTAAGCAATTTTTATTTTATAACATTCTTTCTATTCTTTCAATATTAATTGTCTTCAAATTCAACGAGTTGTGAGTTCTTGGGGTGAGTGTAACTAGAGTACATACTCATTTATCCACTTAGTTAAGCACAACCAATTGGCTACAAAAAAAGTATGAGTTGGTCTATGTGCATTCCAACTTGTGCCTCCTATCACATAATCAAGTTGACTGTGTGCATTCCAACTAAAGTGGTAATACAGTACATACTCCTTTATCCACTTACTTAAGCACAACCAATTGGCTGCAAAATATGTATGAGTTGGTCTATGTACATTCCAACTTGTGCCTACTGTCACATAATCAAGTTGACTACAAGCAAGGGGTAATGAAGAATTTGGATACTACCCTTGAGTGTGTCAACTTGCTGCATGGATTTCCATAGTCCCTTTAAATGATGGCGTCACTCCTATACAAGATGTAGCTAGTGTGAGTGGCACTATGGTTGCTATGATTCAAATTAACCAAGAGAAGGCTTTGATGCTCTCAATGAAAAGAATGATGAAGATAAATGATTGTATTTTGTATTGATTTGATATTTGACATTGAATTATCAATTATCTTTATCACTATCACTTGTATTTTCAATTTTGAATATGCTTTTGCAAATATGCACACATATATGTATCTATATATATGTGTGTATACTGTATACACACATACAAATATATATGCATGCATGCATATGTGTGTATACATACATATATGTAAGTGTACATGTATGTGTGTGTGTGTGTGTGTATCTACCTATATATATATATATATATATATATATATTACAGCCATACCTAGCCATACCAAAGCCATAGGAGAAATATGTCATACTAGCAAACCCAAACCGCAACCTTGTTCCCAAACTGACAACTAGGATATATCTTGAAGATATTTTTTTAGCAAGATAAAAGATTAATGCTAATTAAAAATTTTAACATCTCAATGATTCAGGCAATTGCATATCTAAAATTGAAATAAGAACAACACTGAATAGCAACCAAACAACTTCCATTAAATCAGGTGACAAGCACTAGATGAGGTTTGACTTAATAAATAAATCTTCAGGATATTTGATACAATCCAAAAATCACACAATTGCATGTTTCATATCAGAGTAATGACAGCCCTACCTGCCAATAATTTTTTCCCTTCACACTGTGTCTTATCTCTTCTGTTCCTAAAGCTTGAGTGCGCAGAAGCCTACCTTCATCATCCCTGCTTCACAAAATAAATTAGTTTCTAAAACCACACATACTTTTAAACAATAGTCCAATATCAAATAACTACAAATTGCATGTTCACACACAAATGCTCATAAATATCTGTTAAAGTACAAACTGAAAAGATGTGCTTCATATTTGACTTATGATATTTAACAAGCAAAGTTGACCTTATTTTGTCTCATGGAAAAAAGAGTCAATAAAATGACAATATAAATTTGAAGCCAGATAAGTTTTAGTTCAACAAAAGCTGCCTAAATCGCTCATAGTTATAGATTTTGTTTTAAAGACTTTGAAATTATTACTGTCCCTGCATAGGCTAGACATTACTGACACATGTATCATCTCCTAAGTTACAACAGTTCCCTTACAACCTAAGTTACCGGTTTGGGTACAGATTTGCGGATTCGGCAACAAAAAAAAAAAAAAAAACAACTTGGGTACGGGTACATCCGTACATATATATATATATATATGTTCAAACATCAAAATTATAAAATATAATTATATAATTTATAAACTATCACTACCATTATTGATTATTACAATGATACAATCCATACAAAAATGAAATATACAATGTGACTTTTCATACGTAAATGATAAATCCATAATTGCCAATGCCAATAAATATTCATATATCGCAAATGTAATCAGTAATAACTAAAGTCTAATATCATGTCAAAAAAATATTTAAAAAATGTTTTTTATTGTTTTTTGTGTTTTTATGACCCGTGGGCCCCGTTTTTGGGAACCCGCGGGCCTAGGATCTCCTGGGTCCGCCCGGGTTCTACCTGGGCAGGGCCCGGGTGTAACCCAGGGAGAACCAGAACCAGGCAAGAACCAGGACCCGGACCCAGCCTAAAATGCCCAGAACCGGCATCTTAGCTTACAACCTATATAGATAAGTTCCGACTTGAAGTATTATGACTTGCATTAAAACTCAATGCATATAAGCCTATTTCGTATCTGTTCATATGAATCTGTCAAGGACTCGAGATGCATTCAAAACAGCTCCTCACAAAATTTTAAGTTTGTATATTATTCTTTGGTATAGTGAGTCAAATAGTTTACGCACAGCAAGATGAAAAATACAAACATAGAGCATATATTTCCATTTCACTCATGTAACCCTTAGAAAACAATACTTTTAAGCCATAGCTAGTTGTGATTTTCTAGTGTTGTAATCTGCATACTGACATCATTACCAAATTTATTAACAATAAGGTTATGCTACAAGTAACCACATACAAACCCCTGCCTAACAGCCGCCAAGTAATTTACAATTGTATCCCACATCCGTACTCTTTTACCTATCATTTCCGTAATAGCACAATGGTTACATAGCAATGCCAAAATGTAAGGTATGTTTCACTCACTCAGATTTAAAATGGGAAGTTTTGTTAAAATAATATTTTTTTTCTAAGTTAACAGTTCAGGTTCGGGTATGCCAATATGGGGAAAATATTGAGATGGGTATGCTTTGGGTTTGTCTATACAAGAAACATTTAAAAATTATATTATATTATATGTATAGGGCCTAAAACTAAGAATTAAGTTCAGATTACACATAAAAAACATATAGTAGGCAAAAATAGTTAAAACTGAAAAAATAGTTACCTCGATATTAAAAGCTGTAACCTCCTTTCTGTGGAACCCACCAAGACTATTAAATCCCCTACTGGTTTTTGCCCAAAAAATTCACTTTTTCTCATCAGGGTAATTATGTCAAACAGCTTGCATGCTCTGATTTATGCGGGGTTTCATTTTGAAAATGGTGTTGATAGTGTTTATTGCAGATTACTTGTTCAGAAATGAGCTCAAACATATTTTGATTTAACAATAAAGATTTGTAATTGAAATTATCAATATAGAGACATCAATTTCTGACCTTTCATTTCATATTCCAATCTGAGAAAGTTATTGCAGTGAACAGGAATACATAGCAATCATCGTACATTATATATAAATCAGAAAGTGACATAACAGCATTCAGAAGTTACTCCCACGTCCAAGGATGATGCACATGCCACACACAGTCCACAACTTCCATTCAACCCTCAGGTCCTAGTGGTATTAACATGTCCAGCAAAGAGCAGCGCCAAAACTGTGATATTGTTCCAAAAATCCTTGCATCCAGCAAAGTAATGGCTCAACAATAAACTGAAAATGCTCCAAAGTGTATTAATCAACTGTAATATTGTACAGAACTGCAGCCACATCCATGAATATAGCATAGTAAATCATACGCCAAAGTACCTCAGGCTCGCACCATACAATGGAAGCTCATGTCAAATGAAAAGGAAACCTCATGCCAGGATAGTCAATGCTCATGCCAACATAATGAAGGCTGATGCCAAGAAAGAGAATGGGCGTGCCAACAACAGAAGAAGAGAAATGACTCACAATAATGAGATGACTATGATACCCAAGTTCTTATGCCAAAAATCTAAAATAATATTTGCTTCAAACTCCAAATGTGTCGCCTAGCAATGAGAACCAAACATGGCATCCCTAACCTCATTCCATAAGTGTTTACAAAATATCCAAAACCCTACAAATTTTTCTCTAAAAGAGACTTCACAAATTTGACAAACTTCATTGTAAATGCATTGTGAAATACTTGAATAATATCTCCAGCACTGGCTAGGGTATCTCAAATGAGACTCAGTGCTCTCTTATAACATTCTGGAGAAGCTTCTAGAACGAACTTCAATTTTCCCACACTTTTAATATTTAACTTTAGCTGAGGGAAACAAAGTGACTTTATTAAATTCTTTCATTAATAACCACTAAAGTCACTTTACACAACTTATTAAATTAATTAAATAATATTACCCTTCAAATTAGCTTTGATGGATAATATTAAATAATTAAATTAATGAATTCACTTTTTTCTGACTATAGCCTTTGGAAATTAAATAGGCTAATAAGTCCCACTAGATCACTTTGTGGAAAGGGAGATTTCATTTTCAAACATAACTCATTTGAGGTCAATTCTCCTCCTCTATCTGATCTAAGACATTTGATCTTCAAACCTAATTCATTCTCCACTAAGGCTTTGAATGCCTTAAACTTGTCAAGAGCTTCAGATTTTTCTTTCAAAAATGTGACCCGTCATTCTAGAGAGGTCATCAATTAATAACATAAAACACCTTTCTACTTACATCCTTCTTGCTTTGGTTGGACAACAAATATATGTATGCAGAAGCTCCAACAGTTTTGATATAGAGTGTTCCTTTGATATAAATAATAAAACTAACTCTAATCTGCTTCCCAAGTTGACATTTCTTACAAGTGATGTTTGCAAGCTTCGAAATCCTTGGCATGTATCTCACAGCTTCCTTACAGTTGATCTTGACAAGATTGTCAAAGTTTATGTGCCCCATTCTCCTGTGCCATTACCAGCACTCATTTTCTTGCCCCATAAAACGTTTTTGGCTTTTAAATGCATTGAGGATGTAGAGATTATTGATCTTTCTATATGCGTCTGCCATCAATTTCCCATCCTTCTTGATTTCACATCCTCCAAGATGAAACGTGAGAGTGTGCCATTGGTCATACAATTGACTCACACTTAGGAGATTCTACTTCAACTCCTTAACATATAGGACATTCTCAGTTTTTGTTTTTCCATTATCCAAACTAAGAGTCCCTTTTCCCTTTATATTTTCCTTAGTGTTGTCTCCCAATATCACTATCCCTTCATTCACTTGTTTGAGAGTAAGAAATTTACTCTTGTCACCTATCAAGTGTCTTGAACAGCTGCTATCAACATAACTTTATCTCCTTTGTTTCGTGCATGTAGAGCTATTTCAACAAACATGGATTCTTCCTTCTTTTCTTGCTCCTGCTTTTTTTCCTTCCAAATCTTAGTTGATTCATTAATTGTTTTGTCAAGAACATCCTCCTTGTTTTGTCTCAAAGGATGAACAAAAATAGTTCTGTGAAAACGTGTTATGTGCCCAAAGTTGTTGCATTTGTAGCGTATAATGTCATAATTCCTTAGGGGAGCAAATGAATTATAGTTTCTTTTGGTGAAATTAACATTATCCCTTGTTTGAATTCTACAATCTACTGATTTGTGACCAAAATAATTGCATGAAAAACAATAGCCATGAAAGGAATGATGGAGCCTAATTATACATGGTTGTCTTTGATGAAAGAGCTTCTTGAAGTTGTCCTTGTTTTCCTTTGGAGGTGGATTGTTCTTTTGTGGAACTTTAGTCTCCTCCTTTTTCTCCTCTTTCTTGTTGCCTTCCCTTTTGTTGGAACTGTTGATAATCTCAATGTAGCATTTTCGCTTTTCTTCACTTGCCATTTGTGGCATATCCATAGTATTGAAACTTGTGGCCTTGTTTGTCGTCTTTTGGTCTTCATCAAAACCAAAACCAGTTTTAATAAACGTTAAAATTTGTGAATTGATGATATAATCCAATATTTCAGTCCTTTTGTCAAACTTCAAGCTTTAATTTACTTGATCAATAGAATTTTCCAATTCCTTTTTTTAAAGAAACGATTTCAAGCTCCAGTTTTTACAATTGGATTCCTTTGCCTTAAGCTAATCTCTTATAACATCCTCAATCCATTTTGCCTCTTCTAATTGTACTTTCAGATCTACAATCATCTTATCTGATTTTTCAAAATTCTGTTTTAAGTTTTTCATGAGGTTTACCATCCTCTTCAATTCATACCTTTAGTTTTGAAATTATTTTCTTAAGCTTCTCTTTTTCTCTATAAGAATAACGTTCTTCCTCAAGATTTACTTCATCTTCATTGCAAACCTCTTTTTCTTCTTCCCTTCATCTTTATCATCCTTGACTTCCATCGCCATGAAGAGGATTTCTTCTCCATCATTGTTTGGACCTTCTATGCTTCTTACCTCCAATGAGCTACTATCTTTTCTTGCATAAAGATTCTTTTTGAATTTCCAAGATTCCTCCTCCTCCTTTTCATATTGACCTCACTTGTGACTCTTTTCTTGATGATGCTTTCTTCCTTTCTTTATATAGTGAGATCCTCTTCATCCTTGCTGCTTTGATTCTTATCCTGCGGACACTTTAAAAATGTCATATTCTAGCACAATCAAAGAATTTAATGGTAACTTACCTTCATATTTCCTAGATCTTTTCTTTAGCTTTCTCATGAAGTGAGCTTCTTCTTCATCTATATCTTTGCACAAACCATCACTTGCTTCACATACTTTATTCTTTCCCTTCGGCCTCCGTTTTTTATGGTTGTCTTCAATCCTCATTTCATAAGCGGTAAGAATTCCATATAACTTGTTCTTTGTCAATTTGTATAGATCTTTCATTTCTTCAATTGTCGAAAGAAAAACTTTGGAATCAAATCTTAAAGGCAAGGACCTTAGTACCTTAAGCACAATTATAGCTTCATCTTCCTCACTAAGACCTCTTATTGAATTTACATTCTCACCAACACAAAGCAAATAGGAGGCTATATTCTCTTTTCCGTTCATCTTGAAGCTTTCGAATTGTCTTTGATGGTTTGAAGCTTTGCCTTTTTTACTTTATCATCTCCATAGATATTCTTTGACTTATCCAACATGTCCTTAGCATAATTGCAATGCATAACCTTCATGAACTCAAATTCGGATAAACCACACGAAATCGCATGCTTGGATTTCACATTGTTCTCACTTTCTTTCTTCCCGACCTAATCAATTCAAGGAGTTGACAGGGTTATCTAGCCGTTTACAACCGATTGCCAAATATCATATCCTACGACATTCAAATAGGTTTCCATCCTTATACTCTAAAAGTCATAATTTATCCCATCAATGAATGGTGCCTCATTTGATGAGAATCTATATCCTTCTTGCCTGGCCATAAGTACTCTTATAGATCTACCTTCAAGCAATTAGGCTATATCTAAAGGAACCCACTCTAATACCAATTGAAGAGCACTTGTTTATACTTGGAGGGGTGGGGGCGAGGGTGGGCAACAAGGTGGGGGGGAGGGGGAACGAATCAGTATAACAATCTTTTACTTTTCAAAACTTAATGAATCACAATTGCAGTGCTTCAAAAATTAATCATCCACAACAATAACATAAATGTAAGATGCAATTAAGAACACAAGAAGAACACACAATTTATGTGGAAACCGTTGCAAGAGAAAACCATGGCAAACTATTGCTTTTGTATTAGAAACTCCTTACAATCTTAAAGGAGACACCAATCCCCTTTAGATGATTTGTAGGCACCAACTCATAGGAGACACCAATCCCTACAACTATGCATGAACTCAACAAGAGACACCAATCTCCTTGTATACGAGACACCAACCTTCAAAAAAATGATATGATAAGTGCTTCTTCTTCTTCTTAAATCAGACCTAACCCACCTTCACAAATTTGCTCAAAACGCTTTTTCAAATCTACTTAGTCTTCGATAATATCTACTCAAAGGTCTGCAATAATCTTCAATAATATCTGCTCATAAGTCTGCAACAATCTTCAATAATATCTGCTCATATGTCTACAATAATCTTTAATAATATCTTCTCACGTATGCTCCTTAGATCTGCTCTAAGGTCTGCTCAAAATCTACTTTAAATGGGAATAATATTAAATGAATTTCTTGTCTTTAAAATTCCAAAGGTCTTCTATTTATACCTTTCAGAAATGCACCCTTTCATCAAAAGTTACACCTCTGCAACAAGGTTGGCCAAGGCAGCAAGCATAGCATAATTTTTTATTGTTTTTATTGCCTTGCCCATGTGCACGCTAGCTCCAACTGGGTCGTCCCTCAAATAAATTAAATAAAAATCAATTTAATTCCCCTTAATAACAGGTGGCTCCTATGAGGGGATCATCCCAAAATAAAATATTATATTTCCATTTTTTAACTCTCCTTCAAGCATAGATGCCAATAATTAAAATGCCTCTCTCATTGTTCAATAATATCTTGACCATGGTGCCATAAATTTGGGACAGCTCAATCCTCAGACATCTTCGGACTTACCGTTTGACATCAATGGCAATAATCCAACAATATTGTCAAAAAAATGTAGGGGTTGTAACATATACCCTTTATTTATTTTTGTGTGTTTTCTGAATGTTGCGTATGAAGTTTGAAAGGTAACCCACAATATACACATGGCTAATGCAATAAACAATATATACAATAATGATATAAAGAGAATGTCATTCAAATTCACAATATTCAAATACCCATAACTTGAATGTCTCTCAGATTTGTCACAATTTTGAGGACAGCAATATAGGATGGTCAAATGGCTTCAGAAAAACAATACAAGCATACCCATAGGATCTGAATAGTTGCAAGTCTGATTTGTACTCAGCAACAGCAAACTGGAGCTTCCAAACTTGGATGCTACACGTCCAAATAGCTTCCTATTCCCACGAACTGGGTGTCATATTGATGGTAAACCCTAGGCATCCCAAAATGCAGCAAAAACCCTCCAATACTAGACATCTGGATATCTACAAAACCCCACACCTCACTCTAGCTTGTACGGTCAGCCAAGGCAAGGGGCAGCTAGCAGATAGGATAAGTATGAACTGATTATGACCTCCAAATCTGCCTCCCTAATCTCCACAAATCTGTTCTCTGATTTCCTCTATCGAAACAGCAGATCCAAACTGAAACCTTGATCAATGAAGCCCAAATGTAGTTTTGGATGAAACCATCCATCAAATCTACCAGGAAGGATTATCACCATCAAAGTAGATACACTCTGTGAAGGTTTTCGTCCTCACAAAGCCTTTGGTTGAACAAATTCAAACCAGCAGAGTCCTGTTACCAAATCTCCAAACATGAAAGCTGAAAAATGCACTCAAGAGGGCTATTTATTCACCTCCCAATCCAAGGTCCCCGTTAAGGATTATAAAATATTTTATTTAATTTAAAATCCCCCTTATGTCTCCCATTTAAGCGCCCACTCCTAGGAAGTCACTTTAAATAATATTTCAAAACAACACATTATAACCCCTACGTACCAATAAAAATTCACTTTATTAAATTAGATAATGTTAAGTTAAATGCAATGTTCCACATAAACGCTTCCCCCCCTCCCCTCAAGCCCGCGTTTCCAAGACAGGGACGTTTCCCAGACGAGGAAATGGGGAATTGGCATCTCCCGCCACCGCCACCGATACTTCATCAGAGACGCGGAAACGTCTCAGCGTCTTCAAGTTTCCTTGGGAGACGTCTTGACGTCTCCAAGTCTCCTTGGGAGACCCCCAGGCATCTCCAAGTCTCCTTGGGAAACTCCCAGGCATCTCCAAGTCTCCTTGGGAGACTCCCAAGCATCTCCAAGTCTCCTTGAGAAACTCCTAGGCATTTCCAAGTCTCCTTAGGAAACTCCCAAGCATCTCCAAGTCTCCTTGAGAAACTCCTAGACGTCTCCAAGTCTCCTTGGGAGACTCCCAGGTGTCTCTTGAGGGGCAAGGAAACTTGCAGGAATCTCCAATCCAACGTCTCCAAGACTCCTTGGGAGACTCCCAGGCGTCTCATGAGGTAAAAGGAGACTTGCAGGAGTCTCCTGTTCAAACACGTCAAACTCAAAAAGCAATTGAAATTTTTACTTTTAAAATTTTGAGCGATTTGAGCATTTTGCCATTTTGTCTTTTGTAATGCTATTGCTATTTGCTACTCATTGTAATGATGTATCATGTAATCATCATTATAAACTTTGTGATACCAGATATTCATATAATATTTTAATAATAGAAATCTCCAATTTGACAATTTCATTTGTCAAATTTCTTTAGCAATTAGCATTCAACAAATCTTTGTATTTAGATTTAATATTTCAAATTTTGCTATTTTGTAATTTTAATAATTTCCTATAGTTCATTTGTAATGTAATTCTTATACTGTTATACATCTTTTCACATTTAGTTTTTCAAGTACTATAAGTATATTGTTGACGTGGCTAAAGTTGGATTACAAACTCTCTCCAGTCAACGGAGAATAGAATGTTCTTGCTGAGTATCCTATCCTCTCTTGCGTAAGGAATCCCTAATGTTGTTTTAGTTGATCAAAGGGGGCAACCTCAAGGTTCCAAATGTCAGGTCATGATTGCGGGATAATTCAGCAATTTGATGTGTTTTGCTAGAAACAAAAGGGGGCCTTACGTTTACAACAAGTTGGTCTGCACTTGACGATGCTGCAATTCTCAAGCTGTGAAATAAAATCAAAAGGGACGGGGTTAGGAATCCTAAGTGCAATGATAGAAATGACTAGTGTTGTGGGTAGAAAGATTTCCATAACCAATTCTTGTTTCGCTAGAGACACCCTCACAACTCAACAAGAACAGTGCAATCTCCAAGGGGATGAAGGATTTTCAGACCGGAGATACTCATCTAGGCACCCAACTCTGGCACAACCTAAAACAAATACATACGATTGAACTAAGCACAGGTAGAATTCAACTTCAGACTAACCATGCACGGTGACCTACAATTAGCAAGTCCACAATGGTATGAACTTGAAATGCATCAAATACCCTCACACTTCACTATTAAAATCATTGAACTCTAACTAACCAACTGAAGGGAAACCATGCAAACAGAAGAAAACAAAGACAACAAACACCATATTTCAATGTTCATATATTTGCTTCAGCTGCCATTACAACAATTTATTCAACAGCTCTACTCTATTTCTAATCTGAAAACTGCATCTAACTTCTAACTCCTATAAATCTAACTAACTTAACCTCTAAGAGTCTAAAAATCTAACCTGTTCTAACCCTTTAGAATGAGAGGCATCTTGCCTTTTATAGATTTTACAAATTGAATCAAAGGCCAAGATTGACTGCATCCAAGGGCCCTGATCTGCCTTCTAGAACTTGGCAGCTTTAACCCATGCCTAGTTCTTCTTCAGTTATCCTCACAACCATATTCTCAACTACCTACAACTGTTTGGCATCAATTCAGGTCAATCCGGTAGTTGGAAATAACTGACCTGTGTCCCCCTTTACTTTAAATTCATTAGACGAGGCCCACATGTAGTCATGTACATTAAACAATTTCAGTTTTTACAAACTGTCTTTCTGGAATTAATTCCAGCTGTGTATTTCTGAGAATGCATGTTTGTAGCATTCTATGTGCTCTTTTGTCTTTAATCTTGCTGGTTCAGGTGGTGGCGCACTTCCCCATGCTTTGTTTTATGCTCTGTGATGAGCTCTGCATTAGCAGTGCTCTGGGATCGTCTTTTTGATCTTGCGCTTTGCATTTTCGCTTCTTGATGTCGATCGCGATCCTATCTTCTCGACGTCGTCGACCTACAAACAATCAATTTCGATATAAATCAATCACGTCGAAAAGATATAAATGATTTCACAAATATTAAATTTTTTCAAGGCCCCGAGGAAAAAAAAAATATTCACCTTTTAAATTAATCTTGAATACCCTCTCTTCTCTCTTGGCCGATTCAATGAAAGGGCAAAACTCGGCCTCTTAGGAAGAAATGCAAGCATTTCATAAACGTTTTAATGCCAAACTCAAGGCCTTTAGGCAAAATGACAATGCATCGAGCCCTTCCCCTCTTCTTCATTCCATCCTTTCACTTGGAATAAACTCGGCATTTTTAGATCTCAGCGATTTTACTTTCTTGCAAAGTTAAGAAAATGGCTGATTTCCCTTAGACGCCTTTGCTTAAAAGGACATTCAATCTTTTGGAGAATGGTGAGACTTTCCTTGTTCACCCCCTTGGTTAAGTGAATTCAGTGTTTTGAGTGAAACTGCGAGAAATTTTTTTTTTTTTTTTCAAATGCCTAAGTTACATATCAAATTCGCGTCTCTAAGGGACAATGCAAGATTTTAATTTCATGACTCTATTCTCTTTTGGCCAAAAGAAGAAAAAAATACTTCAGCAATTTTAGGATTATTTGCAAACTTTCAAACTCCCCCGCACTCTTCTTATTGCTCAATAATGAGGAAATTCGGTAAATTTCTCATAAAACCAAAGAAAGTGCCGAACTAGGTTTATACGCCCATTTCTTTTGAATGAAACTCGGCCATTTTATTAAAAATGCTTGACATTCATTGTTTCATTTTAGACGCCCTCTACTTGTCACAAAACTCGGCCATTTGACTAAAAAAACGCAACTCTATGCAAGACGCCCTTTTTGCTTTATGAAATTCGAGATGATTGGACAAAACGCGCGAGCTAGGGTTCGATTCAAACCTAGCAAACTCGGTTTTTGAGAAATTCGACCATTTTATCCAGAATGCACAACCTTTCGTTTATGCCAAACTAGACCTTAGAGGCAAAGAAACGAGTTTATACCTCACGTTTTGCCCTCTGAGGGTGCATCGATATTAGACTTGGGGTTTCACGAGATTATGCAGAGGCTATTGGCACAAAATACTTCATTTTGTTGAGCTTTCGAACACCTAAAACCTACCTCGAGATACTTTCGGCTATTTGCACCAAAATGTGTGAACTTTTGCCCTAGACAAAATGTGCAATTTTCATTGTTTCACTTTAGAAAAAAAAGAGAACTTTATCCATTCATAAAAAAGTGAGCGGTTTTTATTTGACTCTTTTGTTGCTTGCAAATTCAGGTTTTTTTAGTAAAAATGCGTTGTTTTGGATTCAAGGCGATGTATCTCCTAGTTTGCAAATTTCGGGATTTCTAGATAGAATGCTAACATTTCACTTCTTTCAAGCCAAACTGCTAGATATGCATTTTGCCAAGCTTTGGTGCCAAGCTTTGGTGCCAAGGAGATTTTTCGATTTCCAATTGGGACTTAACTGGCATGATCTTAACCACAGTTTCTTCTCTCTTCTTACCACGTAGATTGCAAAAAAAAGGGCAACAGCAAGGGTCCCATGTCCGGGACAGGGGTGTGTGTGCATAACGGACAACATATATGTATAACTATATCAGCACCACCACCCCGCCACCCCGTTGTCGCCGTCCCCCTGTCGTCCCCAAACTTAGGCCCTTTGGCCCCCCGTCCCCAAAACCCGTCCCTTCGTCCCCAACGATCATGGAACACTGGTTAAATATTTAATTCAACTTTAATACATTAACATTATTTAAAAGAATACCTCTGGACATTATTAATCACCAAATTAACACCAACAAATGCAATCATTGACTAACCCAAAATAGTACCACTACCAACTGACCAAGATGGTGTCCAAACCATCACTTACTAAAAATAGTAAAAACAGAAAAATTGTTTGAAACCCATCCACAAAGTGTCATAATGTGAAACTTAACAAACTGAGCTCAAACCAACAGCTGTTAATGCAAGATTAGCAAGACAAAATGTTCATCAAAACTCCAAGAGTTCCCTAATCCTAACTCATTAGCCTATGGGAACCCACTAATAGGCTAGCAATCAACAAGCTATCAATGCTTAGGAAGGGGACATTACAGGAGTGGCCATTTAATTGTTAGAATCAAGATTTGGTTAGAAATATTGAGGATTGTGTGTTAGAGATAAGTTGAAAATATAATGATGAATTTATATAAGATGGTTTTTGGCATGGTCTCTATGGTCTCGAATGTCTTAACTAGTCTTGGTGGCGGGGGCTCTACTCCTCAACCACACCCTATACTGCTACAAGGAACATGCCAAGATCACTTCCCCAAATCCCTACAAGGAGCACTACCCCTAGACCCTCATCTATCACTATTCCCATGTCCCCAAATCAAGGCCCTTGATACCATTGTTTCAAGACTCCACAAAGATATGTCTTTAATTGATTTTAAAATCATATGACATGTAATATTAGAATTATGACAAACTGGTGATCAAAATAGACTTATGTATTCTCTAAGTGAATTCGTTTTGTTTTTGTGTATAATTATGTCTTTTTACATGTTTTTGCCAAGACCCAAGTCCAAGTTGAAATTGTGAGTTGCCAAGTCTTGAGTTTTCAAACTATGCTTTCATATAACACTTCATCGAGGAGTGCTAAACTCTACACAACTCTCCATGAATCTAGACTCGAGAAAATCTCCTCCACATAGAAGAGTCCTAGAACATGTTAGTATTCTATAGCTGCAATCATTAGACCATTAAAACATTTTAGGTGTAGGATATGCCACTAGCATCAACATTTGCAAAAGAATATCCACCTATGGCTAGAGGAACGAAATCGGGTACTACTAGGATTTAATATCTCTTTGCATCGTCCAAGATTGTCATGGTTGTAACCCTATCAAAATCACTACATTCACCACCATCATTAATGTTTTTGAAAACCATTTCACTCGTTTTGAGTGTCGTTCATATTGGTTTTGTGCCTAGGCATGTCTAGGAATGCTTAACTATTGCAAAATATTGTCAATAATGTCAAAATACAAGAACTTCAACAAGCCAAAAATGAAAAAAGCAAGAACCAACTAGTGAAGTTTGGGGGCTCCAAGTTGCAAATGTGTGAAGGGTAAAGAGAGGCATGTTGGTATCTGTGAGTGGCACTTTGTACCAAATGTACAAAAGTGTAAAAAAACTATAACAACATGCCAAGCGACAAATTTTTAACTTTGTCCAATTTTGACAAAAAAGTATGGAGATATGTTGTTTTCATGGCTGAACATATTAGTGCAATCATATTTCAGAGAAAGTGATCAAATACTATAGATGTATAGAATTTTCTCTCCCGATGTGCTTGACATGGAAGGAAAGGTGTAAAGAGAAGATAAGAGAAGCATTTTGGCTTAAAAGCACATTTCTGTACAAAGTGGCATTATAAATATAAACAAAGCGGCATGAGTATGCATTTATGCACCAATCTCACTTAAATAAGACCAAATCAAAAAAATGAACAATAAAAAAAGATACTCAAAAGGCCTAGTGAATGCTGCCACACTATTGGTATAGTTTGACAAAAATGCATACCATAGTGTCAAGGCATGCACCAGCATACCTTTGACACTCAAACACTTCAAAACAAGAATTAATAAATAAAGAAATCTCTGTCACAACAATACGCTGACATGCTGCTTTGTAAAAGTATTTTCTAACATCTATCTCTCCACCGAGTGTCGAATATATCAAAGCCTCTAAGAAATTTCATCTCCATTCATCTAGCAAAGAATAATCATGTTTGCATGCGTGGAAGAAAAAATTTCTTGCAGTTTTCGCTGGAGGACACACAGAGTAGCACACATGCCACTAAGAGTGTAAATATAACTATTTTGGCTAACTTTACACCTCTTCCAATTTCCATTCTATATTCATCAACACTTGTACATGGCTGCACATACACATGAGTTCTAGATAATCTCATATGTGGTCCACAATTTGGTGAATATTAAGACATTCTCAAGGTCAAACAAGGTAGAAGAATAGAGGCCCGCAAATCTTATTTATGAGAAACTAGCTCAGCTACAATATGAGAACTCTCTAATTCATTATAGGACATATATCATGCATTTATAGAGAATTTTATCATGAGCACAGACACACCAAATGAAGAATGACTATCATATGAGGTTAGAACAGTTACCTATGAATATGGGGATCGTTTAATTCAGTTTCTAGCATTCATGTATACAAGTGTTCCAGGTTATAGTGAAAGGCCTTCGATGATGCCCAAATAGCAAGATTGGTTTGTCAGGATTAAATAGCCAGTTGGCATTGTGTATTCCATTTTCAAATCTAGGTAGTTCAATGGCCTACCACAATAGGTCATTGCTTCTCTAAATCAAACAAAGATGCAAGAAATATCAACAAAGAAATTTCTATTTACAATTTCAAGGCATTTGAAGCTAGGTCCTCATTTGACCGAAGAGGCTTTATTCGCATGTAACTCACTTAAAAACTATTGGGCAAATCTTGCCAGCGAATCATGAATTAGAGAAAGGGACTATTGTCACTCAACTCTGAACCAAATAAAAGCATATCAGCTGCTTAAGTGCCTTAAGAAGCTAGTAAAAGATTGATTTTGTGTGGTGGATTGAGGATTGGTTGGAGTTTTTGCTTGCTGCAAGTTGTTTATTTGCTGGTTTGAATTTTCTGCTGTTCGTGGGAGTGCTATTGTGCAAACTTCTCCTTCTTTCTCCTTGTTTTCGTAGGATTTGAGGTAGGGTTCATTACACTCTTTGTTTGATTATTAGTTATTTGCATTTGAAATGGAAAATGTTGTGAACCAGTACCTTTCATTGCATTCTAGAAATGGTTTTAAATTCTGGTTGTAAACATTAAGATTTACATTGAAATACTATCTTTTTCCTTGTGCTTTTTGGGGCCGTTTTTAGGGTTTCAAATCTTATTTTCAATTTCTGAGTCTTGGGATCAAATTGAAGAGTTTTCTAGAAGGGAAACAGGCACCCCTGAAATATTTCTTTGCCTGATTTTTCTTTCGGGGCCCAATCGATGCCTGCTTGTGAGTCCTTAGTCCCCCTTCTACAACTGCACAGGTTCAAGGACAAATGCGCAGGTACAATGTTCAATTGCACAGTCGGGGCTCCCAACTGTGCAACTTGGGCCCACAACTATGCAGCCTGAGCCTTCAACTGTGCAAGACTCGGGTCAAATGCGCAGGGGCTGAGATTTGCCTTTGTTTGGCCCAATTTGCTCCGTTAGGGTTCCCCGAAGTGATCCAGAGGCCTAGGTTGGTCATGTACCCTATTGATTCTGTATTTTGGGGTCTGTATGACATGAATTGGATTGGTTCATGTTTACATGTTCTTCCCTATGCTTGGATGTGAAAGAATTTTGTTGTTGCATAGAGAATGGTTTCCTTGACGAAGCCCTAATAGCTAATGTCTAGAGAAGCCTTGGTGTATGATTATGATTCAGTTTTTAAATTATGGATTCATGTATGCTTCATTTGAAATATCTATGCTATTGATGCATATCTTTCATTGGATTGAACCCTAGGGTAGAGGTGTCTAAGTGCAATTTAGGGAGAGTGGCTCTCAATAGGGGTCGGGGCCCTAAAGAGGCTGCCAGGATAACCCATTGTGAGTTTCTTAATCAAGTGATAACCTAATAAATGAACTGAGGGAGGAAACAAATTAAACAAGATAATATGGTGCCCCACCCATGCCCTTGAGTGCTCATACAGACTAAGGATGGGATTGGGAAGGCCTGGCCGTCCTAAGAGCATTTATCCAGCATGATCAAAGCTCCTTGTCTTCATGAAAGGATTGTTCGGTTCCGCATGAGCTGTCAAATGGGGGTCGGGGCATAGAGTGGCTACTAGGATAACCCATGTTGAGGCTATGTGATGACACTCTTTCCTACTTGTACCCTAGAACCCTAACCTATGTGGTTGTATATAGAAGTCTATGGTGGAACCTTGTTATGCATCTTGCTTATCCTTGTGTATATCATGTATTCCCTTGGATGTTGGTGTTGTGCTTGTGAGTAGACCTTGTTTGCTTGTGTGTTTGCAGGCTTGTGTCTATCTCCTGAGCACGGTGGGGTGGACCTAAGGGTTCCACATGGTTTAGTGGTTGTTGCCAACCTCCATTGGGGGCCAGTGGGCTTGTTCATGTGCGTTGGATGGATCTTCTCATCTTCTTTCTAGTACCTCTTTATTTATGATGCATATTATCCAGTTATTGAATCAGTATATGATATGTATTATTGGAAAGCAATGTAAATGTATATTGTTATTGTATTTTGGACATGCCATAAGGAGGAAGCTGTGAATTGTATTAATGTAATTAGTATTTATGTAATCCTAAAGTAGAGTTTAAGTGGTTCAATGTTCGTACCGACTACTCTCATGTGAATGCATGACTTAAAGCACAAACAATTCACTAGGAATTTGTTGGGTCTAAATGATGAGGGCTTTGCAGTTAAAGCAAATAATATCATCATTCTTAAATTTATTTTTTAATTTTCTTTTCTGTTTTTTATTTTTTTGGAAACTCCTTACAATAGTTAGCAGAAACTCACAAACATTAATAAAAACTTGATAACATCCACCGTTACCGCACCCTTGTTGCTTCATCCACTATATACTTATATCAAGGTGTTGATAACATTTGAATTAACAAATATTTGGACACCACCTAATTAAAGTAAAGATAAGAGCGTATGCATTTAAGTAAACAAAAACTGTATCACCTATTTTTATAGTCTATTTTACCTCCAATACCATATAAATATTCCTTCTTTCTTCCAAGATCAACCTTTTTTGCATGTGATGATGTTGTTTGTTTGTTCAAAGCTTTGACACAAATCAAAATTTGTGATGCCCCACTAAGGAACCCCAGAGGACTAACAACTAACTAACTGAAATAACATAGCAATTTGTTTTTTTTTAAAACATAATGCATCATATCTATAAACTCATCACATAACTAACCATTATGAATGCACAAGTGGAAGATAAACATACAGACACTGTGCCCTCTTACGAGTTCCCTAACGTTCGCTACTATGCAACGCTTCTAAACAAGATCCAAGATAAATAAAACTAAATGAAATAAAAATAACATTACATAAAATATGAACAACTACAACTATGTTCATTTTAAATAGCAAACCAAATGTTCCTATGATAACCTTTTTGCATAAGATATGATAAATCATAGTGTTCCACGGCCGTTGGAGATGGGGAGACGAGGGGACGGGCTTCGGGGACGGGGGGACTTGGGCCTGGGAGAAGAAAACGTGTTTTCGTGGAACACTGGTATAGAATAAAACATAGTGATTAAATTATGCAAAATGCCATACACCAAAAAAAATTGTTTCGTCTCAAAGGCCTTAATTTGGGCTTGGTAGGAAGGCTCTACCCCTCAACCCCATTGTAAACACTGCACTCAAACCCCCATGAGGGGCACTACCCCCTGATGCTACAAGGGGATCTAGCCCCAAAGCTTCATTCTAGTTTTAAACGGTAAAAAGTAAACTTTGTTTTGGGCCCATGTTTTCTAAATATATGTTGGTATAGTATTTTATTGCACCTTATATTAATTTTACTTAGGTAATTTATGTTATATACTTACATAAATTAGGAAATAAGGGCAAGTCATCTCCTTGATTTATGTGAGTATAGACCACCCTTTCCTCATCCATCCCTTTGATTGATAGTAGTTAGGTGCCGCATTTCCCTCATTAAGATGAGGTTGCATGACACTAGTGCAACATTCCTAGAGTCTATATATTATAGTATATTTCCTTGATTCACATACCATAGAATACAAATATTCAAATGTTGCAAATCTATCATTTAATTGCATTTGATTTTATCAGTGTTCCATGGCCGTTGGGGACGGGGGGATGCGGGGACAAAGGGCCTAAGTTTTGGGATGGCGTGGGTATGGCAGCAAGTGGGTGCTGCTGATATACACATATAGTACTTGAAAAACTAGTTATAAAAACATGTATAAGAATTATATTTCAAATAAAACTTTGGCAAATTAGTAAAATAGCAAAATTGCAAATACTATATGGTAAGATTTCTTGAAAACTTAATAAAATTTGACAAATGAAATTGTCAAATTATAGGATCAAAAATATGATTTACGATCATGATTCATCATTGGCTTATTACTTGCTTAGAATTATAGTTTGATGATAGTTTGATGAGGGTTTCATTGAAACACCAAAATGAGGTTGAGGGTAGCACCCTTGGTAGAGGCCTAGTTAAGAGAGACAAAGAGATGTAGAGATTGGTCTAGATCTTGGGGGAGAGAGCAAAGAGTGAGATAGAGAGAGCGAGAGAATGTTGATAGGAGGTTGTTGATTACTAAAATTTGACTATCTGAAAATTTTTAAGTCTTCTAAATCCTAGAATCTGCATAACTTCTAGAGATCTAAAACCACTCTCAAACATCTTGCTAATATATACATGAAATATAACTTAAAGTATAAGACTTATACTTGAACGTTATATTTCTTGTATATATCTAATGAAGAGAATGAGACTGGCTTGAAGACAAGGATGCCATTTTCACAAACTTTCCACCACTTTTGCTTAGGGTTCGAATTTCTAAGTGGGAACTATGGGAGACTCCTAGGCGTTCCCAAGATGGCCAAGAGACTCCTAGAAGTGCCCAAGACCTCCCGAAGACATCTAGATGTCCCTGGTGGAGGTGGTGGGACAGCGGGGGACACCCCATCCCTGTCCCTGTGTCCCGAAGACGTCCTCATCCCAGAAACACAAGGGTTTTGGGGGGGGGCGAATGTGTGCCCATGCTTCATTGGATTTTATGTCAACAAAATATTGTTTTGTTCTTAGGGAGATTTATTTTAAATGTCTTTATAAAATCTAACATGGTATCAAAGCAAGGTAGATTAGATAGCATTTGATTTCAAATTTGGGATAATAATTCAAATTTTTTCCTAGTTTTATATTGGTGCAAATTAGATGTTATTTAAATCACCTATGGTATGAGGCCTCCAAGGAAGAAACAAGTTGTTCCATGCAACCAAAAGTGTCAAATCAGTTAGGATAGACTTTCATTTTGTCCAAATCGGACACTGTTAGTCCAGTAACCAAATTTTTGCTTGTAGCGTTTGATTGAGTTCATTTGCAAACAACATGCATTTTCACGCAAATTTTGGCAAAAGCCAAAATGGTGAAGAAAAAATATCCTTCAATATTTGTATGTTATCTTGATGCGGTCAAAGGGTATACGCTTCTAGAACCTAATACTCATGGTGTTATTATTTCTCCAAGTGTTCAGTTTGAAGAAACTATTCCCTCTCTTATTGACACTTCATATTCATCATCCACACAAGGTTATCATCTAGACATTGAACCTAATTTTGAGATAGAGGAACCTCATCCTCTATCTGCACCCTCTAGCCTGGACTCTCCAACACGTAGGCATGCTACCTCTCTAGCTACTCTTCCACTTTGGGCCTGTAGTGTCCCCTTTTCAAAATTAAAATATTTGGTAGACAGCCTATTTTTTATTTCCCGTTCGCTAAGAAATAAGATTAGGGGCAAAATTTAATTATAATATTTTAAGTTGTCACAGTAAGTTTACTTTATAACATCGTAAAAAGGACAGCTTGCATATTATTAATATTTTATTAATGTTGGCCTGATGAAATGTTTTATTAGTGTCTTTTTTAACACTTTTGAAGGGAATATTAGGTGGGAAAAGAAAACTCAAGTTAAAAAGGTGAACATGAAGAAAAGAGTTTAGCAGTTGTTATTATTATCAACCCCTTTTATAGAGTTTGAGCATCTTTGTTCATATCTACACATCTGAGGATGAGAATCCTCTTGTCTATTTCAGGTGGTTCCACTTAGGGATCATAGTTGTGCTGAAAGATTGCAGTTGACTCCAATTTCAGTTTTGTTATTGGGATTTCCAATTAGTTGAAATTTTTTTAATAATTACTCGAAATAATATATTCTATTTGATATTAAGTAGCATATCTTATTTTCAATATCATTACTAGTGTTAGCTTCTGCGGATTTATACCAATCTACATTTTTGTAGCTGTACCAGTTTTTTCTGATTATAATAACTGGATGTGGGTCCATACATCTATAAGTGTTACGTATTGATTTATTTTGGGCATCGTACTAAGTCAAACAGAGGCACAACTTTATTACAATGAATAGGAGTTTTTTAGGTGTCACTTATATTCTATTGGATATCTCTATCT
Source organism: Cryptomeria japonica (assembly GCF_030272615.1). NCBI lineage: Eukaryota > Viridiplantae > Streptophyta > Pinopsida > Cupressales > Cupressaceae > Cryptomeria > Cryptomeria japonica. The sequence goes on along the minus strand of NC_081406.1, from coordinate 543,888,378 downwards.
TCTGTCCATTGTACCTAGTTTGATGGAGCCATAACATCTTCAATAAGTATTGAGACCTCCATTCAAGTTGTTGCCATACTCTCTTCTATGAGTGGCTGTATGGCAATACTTTGTATCAAATATCATTTGCTGAACTTGTAAGTGCTCTTGCAGCCTACCATCATGAATGATATTACAAAGTTTATGGTTCTGCTGTTAATTTTGTGCAACAGTATTTTATTTGGATTTTCTGAATAATATTTGTTAAGAGAGTTTCCAGCTGCTCTTGATATCTATATTTTTTATTTTCATTTGGCTTCAATACAAAAATATCATATGAAGTGTTAAAGTTCAGTGGTTTAATATGGGTCTATTTGTGGTTGTAAACATTCCATAAGCATTCAAATATTGCATATTATCAGAAAATACAAAAAATTACAAATTTTACAAAGATACCAGAAAGAGGCATTACAGAACACATCGAACTTTACAGTCAACATGTGCATTAGTCGGGGATCCATCGGATTCTAGGAGAACCCAATCACAGTATCAAGATATGCCTCATGCATACCTAGCCCAAGCTTCCAATCCACAATTATTTCAAAAAGTAGCAAGTATTGTTGAATTGGATTCAGCAATGGACGAAAAAATACACTTCCTTGATCAAGAACAAGAAGTGGGATTTAGTCATGTTGATGTGCGTTTTATTACCCACCGAACACAAAATAAAATGTCCAAAGACACTATATCCTCTCTTGAACAAAATCACCACATATGCTAAGATTGCAAGAAGACCATATGGCGATTCCAAGGTTTCCTTTGTCAGATCTTGACATGTGGATAAGCTCAATGGGCATTGTGATATGTTGGTAATACACAAAGGGACTTATGCTTGGCTCGTTCAATTCACAATGAAGGTCTAGACAATGAAGCTCTGTCGTTTGGATCTTGGATCATGGACTTCAAGAAAACTGAAAAGGAGATAAGGGTTTAGAAGTTCTAATCTATTCCTAAAAATTCAAGAGACGGTATTGACTAGGTGAAACCAATAACCAGGCTTTGCTTCGCCATGCTAGGACAACTACACAAAGTGGGTGCAATCTTCAAGGGATGTGCTTATGATTTTCACGTCATGAATAACTACAATCAAATTGAACAATATTCATCCAAACAAAAGTTAAGCATCCAGAAAGTATCCCCCGGAGCCCATAAAGGCGCAGGGGAAGAAAGCCCGAACTACAGAGGCAAGATAGTCAGGAAAAACAATGAACGTAGAGGGGCTTTCTTGAAGTACTGAGTGAGGAAAGTATCCCCCTCAGGGGATACTTGAGGGGGATACTTAACTAACGAAGACAAAGGAAAGCGGGAGGCAAGTGGCCCTCGTCCCTTCCTTCTAGCAAAGAACAAGAACTTGTCCCTCGTCCCTTCCTTCTTGCTCAGACTAACTTTACACAATGAACAAAAATCATTTGTTCATCAAAAGTATGAGCGGAAGATTCACCATAAACCAATACTTATCAGATCCTGCATTCGTCTAACATACATGAAATAAAATTTAAACTATGATGAGGGATAAAAACCATGCAAACTCCAAAATAAGAGAAGTAATCACCATCCATTTGAACAATGCATTACTTATTACTTTGACAATCATAAACAACAATTTGCTTATCTCAACATGTTTTGCAACATGCTCCCATGTTTTACAAATGAGGGGCAAGCTCAATTTATAGGCTCTTCAATTACAATTCAAGGGCCAAGATTGAATTCAAATCAACAGTCGAGATTACAAAATGAAAAACCTTAATTAGAGTTTTCTGCAATTAACTATCTCTTGACCAATGAGAAAATTACATTTGGGGACACTTGTCCTTCTGCTAAATATAAACCAATAATATAATAGAAAGTTGTTGCATTGTGACGTGTGCCATCTAGAAGCTTTCGTGGATAAGTCAAGTTCATTGAACTTGGACATGTTGACTTGGAACAATTTGATTGGTTTGAAGATGACGAAGCGCCACCTCAGCGTGTTGGATGTCCTCCTTGGTCACTTTGTTTTTTTTCCATGTACTTGGCTTAGAATATCTTTCCTTGCCGACAACTATGTCCTTTGCGCTTGCTTCTTCCTAGCTTTGATCTCAAATTCCTTTCAAGATTTTGATCTCTTTTTCTCACTTGCATTTGAATCTTTGAGGTCTGGAAGTCTCCCCTAGGAGCAAATGTCTGTACTTGAAGTTAGTTACATTTTCTTTCATGATTGCTTTGAAATTCCTCCTGCTTGAACTAGACTGATGCTATTCCTCTGAATTCCCCAATTTGTGTCAAGAAATTGTTTAAGTATGGAAACTTGTTTGGAATACTTCTCGTCTCCATCTGATTCTGGTTGGGAGCTTGTCTTCAATTCCTCACGAGATAAAATCCTTCAAGAAGTTGCCCTGATTGGTTCAATAGGTTTGGCATTGTAGATGAAATCCCCCAAGAAGTCCCAAAAAAAATTTCCTATATTTTCACCAAGTCTGGGGACTTTTCTTTCTTAATGCCTTGAAATTCTTTCAAGTGCCTTGAATTTGGAGATGAATTCCTTTGTGCTTTTGCCACAATTGAGGAAATTGGAATTTTCTTTGTGAAGTATTTCCCATACAACCAAATTTTGGCTATTCAATTTCATTTTGTAACACCTTCATGCGGACCTTTCAACTTTAGCCAAGATTTTGGCCATCTCTATGCTCGGACGAACTTTGCCTGTGGATTTGCCTTCAATTTTGAATTTTGCTTGTGTGAAGTAGGACAGACTCCATCCTTGGACAAGGATTTTTTCATTTCTTCTTTACTTTTCCTCTTTATTCTTCTTCATTCTTCCTATTTCCTTTCCAACACTTAGTCAAAATTTGACTCTTTTGTTGTGGAAAACTCCACACTTCGCCATCTTTTTGTTTCCTCCTCGCAAATCCAAACACTTGGGTCGGACTTTGGAAATTCCTTTCCTTCAATGCTTAAAAAAAAAATCCACTTGTTGTCTTTGAAAATCTTCCTTCCTTGAACTTGGGAGACAGAGAGCTCTTTCACTTTCGAACTTGAGAAAGAATGGGAATGAAGATAACAAGTTCAAATTCATATAAATTTGAGAAGTTCGGCCCTTTTTAGCATCTTTACATTCTTGGTAGATTCATCGAACCTAGTCCTATTCTCATCTTCCTCAAAATGGCAACTCAATCCCTTCAAAAGAAATTTTCTATTCTTGTTTCTTGGCACCACTTCACACCTTGTCCTCATCTTGTCCATGTATTTGCAAGGAATGTTTTTTTGAAATTCATTTGTTCAAGAAAAAAATTTAAGTGTTGGGCAAAATTTTTTTGAAAAGTATCATGTGTTGGACAACTTTTCTAACTTCCAAACTTGGTTAGACCATGTTCTTGGCGGAGTTCATGTATTTGATGCCATGTTTGGTGAACTTGTTCCCTTTTCCAGCCATAACTTTCTTCAAAAAGTCAAGGCGAACTTGGAGTGTCTTGTGCCATTTGTAATTTGACCTTGGCGGACTTCATAGTTTCCATGCCATTTTGACCAAGTGCTAGATGGAGTTCATGTGGCTTTGGACATTCCCTTTCCTTGCTAGGCGAACTTGATCATATGTTAACGCAAATTGTTCTAAGTGTCAAAAGCGGACTTCTTGTTGGTTGTGCCATTTCCTCTTGAAGATGAGAGGACTTTAGCATAGTTTGGACAATCTTGAGTTTAGCCTTGGCAGACTTTGCTTGGCTTAAGCCATTTCTTGGCGGACTTCTGTCGTTGTTGGACATTTCTTGATTTTGGCCTTGGCAAAGTTCATCATTAGCAAGCCACTCTCTTTTATGCCTAGGCGGACTTCATCTTCCTTAAGCCATTCTCACCAAGTGCTAGGCGGAATTGCTGGTTGTTTGGACATTCTTGGGCGAAGTTCATTGTGCCTTGGACATTGTCTTTTCCTCATGGCAGACATGGAACTATCTTGGACATTTTCTTTTATGCCTAGGCGGAGTTCATGATGTCTTGGACATGGCCAACTCCATTTATGGCAAACATTGAACCGGCCTAAGACATGTCTATCTCCATTTAGAAACTTTTCTGCCATTGAACACTTGGATGAATTTTTGATGATTTTCAACCTTAGGAGTCATTTTTCGATTCTGAAGACAAGAAACCCACTCCCTTGACTTGACTTTTCCAAAAATAGAAAAAAGAAAGTGTCCCTAAAAAATAGGAAACAAAAAATTCCTAAAAATAGGAAAAAGCAAAAAAGCAAACTTTCCAAAAATAGAAAGTTGTCCTAATTGACTCAAATCAAATGCATTCTTCGTCCTTCGGGCCTTCTAAGTGCTTTGATGGCATCTAAACACTGTTCTGATGATGACTTTCTTAACTAGCTTGGATGACCACTCCAAAAGAATCTAACTCCTCATTGTAGAAAGACTGACGATTAGCAGTTGTGACAGCAAGGCAAAAACCTAAAAAGCAAAAACAGGGGGTCCCTATTTGCAATGGGGTGATGTGTGAAAAGGTCACAACAAGTCCCTCTCCCTCAATGAATATAAATGGTTTGATGCTAGTGGATTTTCCAAACCAAATATGCAGTAAATGGAATACTTGACAAATATGAGGCATAACTTGTTGCACAAGGATTCTCGCAAGTACATGGCACTACACTAAGAGCTTTACATCTATCACCAAAATGAATTCCATCCACCTAACTCTAGCCATTGTCACTACTTATCGCTAGCTGATATAATAGATGCAGATGAAGAGTGGTATGCCAAGATGGACTGATTCCTTCTTTCTGTTGGTTTCACCCGATGTCACTCCAAACCTACTATCTACATTTGCGAAAGGATAATAAGCTTTTGTTTTTGTTGTCATGCATCAACTTGATTATCACTAGGAGTTATTCATCCCATCATTGACTCCATAAAGTGTACTCTACATGACACGTTCTCTATAGCTCACTTGGGATTGCTCAATTACTTTCTTGGGGTTGAATCAAACAGACTTATCATGGATAAGTCTTGCTCAACTCAAATATGTTGTAGATCTTCGCTCAAGGTTTTAGATGACTGCTTATAAACCCGCTCTGACTCCTTGTTTGTCAAAATTCAAGTTGGAGACTACTCGTTCGACTACTCTTGTTGATGCTACTTTATATCAACAACTTGTGGGGAGACATATATACCTCACACATACATGTCCCAACATGTCCTCCTTATCAGCATTGTCGCTCGCTTTATGCAAGAAACTAATAAGCTTCATTGGAGAGCCACCAAGCATATATTTAGCTAAGTACAAGGAACATATGGAGCAGGCTGAGACACAAACTTGGTAGGATATACAAATGATAGTCAATCTAGTGATTCCGAGAAACATAGGTCCACATCTGGCTACAATTTTCAACTTAGATTCAGAAATATTTGTTAGTCAAGCAAGCAGCAACATGCCATTGCTCTTTCGTCTATAAAAGGCAAAGCACGGAGCAGAGGCTATTTGACTTCACCACATCCTAACTGATTTTGACATCAACTATTGCTACCATCCATCATCTACTGTGATAACTAGAGTGCTATTGCAATCTCTAACAATCTTTTTCATCACCAACAAACTAAGCATATTGAGATCCATATGCACTACATCAAGATCTTATACAAGAGAAAATCATAGCTCTTCAATATTGTCCCACATCAGAGAAGGTTGCTGATATATTTACCAAACATTTTACAAAGAGCACATATGTTCATCTTCAAGCTCTTCTTGGGGTGTGTTGACGTGTCTAAAATCGCTGAACTTGTGACTTCATCCGGCCAACGCAGAATAGAATGTACTCGCTGAGTATCCTATCCTCCCTTGAGATAAGGAAATCCCTAATGCTGTTTTTTGTTTGATCAAAGGGGACGACCTCAAGGTTTTGATTGTCAGGTCTTGACTATGAGATTACTCAGTGGTCGATGTGATTTGTTGGGAGCACAAGGGGACTTACGATTTGCAACAAGCTGGTCTGTTGTGATTCTCGAATTACGTAATAAAGAGCAAAAGGAAAGGGTTAGGAGATCTAAAACTAACAAAACGGGTATGCGGGTAGACGGATTCAACATAACCAATTCCTGCTTGGCCAGAATAGCTCACAACCTTGCAAGAACGGTGCAATATTCAAAGGGACTTGGAAGATTTTCAGACTGAAGATGCACGGCTAAGCACCCAATTCTGGCGCAGCTCAGACGAACACCTGCAATTGAACTAAGCACAATTAAAGGCTCAGGTTAACCATACAAAAGGATACACAATTAGTATATCCTCAATGGTATGAGCCTAAATCTATCAAATACCTGCACACCCAAAATAGAAAGATCTATCTAAAATGCTGAGAGAAACCATGCAAACAGGATGAAAACAAGACAATAAACACCAAATCAATGTCTATATATTGATTTCAGCTGCCTATTACAACAATTTCTGCAGCATCTCTATGCTACTGCTTAAAATCTAACCTATTCTAACTCTCTAACCAAAGTCTAACTATTTAACAAAAATCTCTAACTATCTAACCCTTTACAAAATAAAGGCCTCTGCCTTTTATAGATTTTACAATACGAACCAAAGGCTAGGATTAACTGCATCCAAGGGTCCTGATCTGCCTTCTAGAAACTAGCAGCCCTAACCCATGCCCATTAAATTCTCACTCATCCATTCAACCACAATTTCAACTACCTACCACTATTTGGCTTCAATTTGAGTCTATCCGGTAGTTGGACATAACTGTCCACAACTGACTTGTTTCCCCTTTCTTTCAAAATATCTGAGTGGGACCTACAAGCAGTTTTACAATAAAACAATTTCAGCTTTTTAGAAATTGAATTCCTGGAATTAAATCCAGCTGTGTACTTTTCCTAAGAATGCATGATTGTTGCATTCAGAGTGTTCTTCGGTCTTTGGTGGTGAATTTTAACTTGTTTCCCGGGTGGCGCGCTTCCCAATGCTTCATCGCTTTGATCCTGCATTGCATCTTTCTCCTCCAGCTTCCAGCGTTTGGCCTTGGTTGCGATCCCTCTTCGATTTGCATTTTTTAGGCCTTCGCCTGGTTCTCTGCGATGGCGTCCTGCGTCCTGCGACCTGCAAACCATTAATCCCATTTTAATAAATTAATTTGAAAAATTAAAATTAATTTAACAAACATTAAATTTAACGCCTAGAGGGTCATTTGAAAATTTCCCAAGTTTTAACGCTTTTACTCCTTCCACGAATTTAGTTGTTCCTGGCAATTTCGAGCAAGAGGGGCGTTCGAAAAGTTTTAAAAACTTTGACATTTTCACTCCGTTATGGTGAATTTCGGGATTTTGGGCACTTGTGCAAACTTTAAAAACTTTGACATTTTCACTTAAAGGTCCGAATTTCGGCCCTTTGGGGCATTTTGCCAACTTTACTTTTTCTCACATTTTCACTTAAAGGTCCAAATTTCGGCCCTTTGAGGCATTTTGCCAACTTTCACTTTTTCACATTTTCACTTAAAGGTTCGAATTTTGGCCCTTTGGGGCATTTTGCCAACTTTCACTTTTTCACATTTTCACTTAAAGGTCCAAATTTCAGCCCTTTGGGGCATTTTGCCAACTTTCACTTTTTTCACATTTTCACTTAAAGGTCCGAATTTCGGACCTTTGGGGCATTTTGCCAACTTTCACTTTTTCACATTTTCACTTAAAGGTCCAAATTTCGGCCCTTTTAGGCCTTTTGCCAATTTCGGACCTTTTAGCCAGTTTGCAAACCTTTAAAAAAAACTTTGCAAATTACCCATTACTGGCGAATTTCACAAGACTTGGTCTTATTTCTCCCACACAAGCAGACAAAATTTAGGGGGGGGTCCCCTGTCAATTGACGGGGTGTGTGTGCAATACGCACAACAAGGTGCAATACACTACCACTTATAGTGGTTCTATGCAATCCTCCTCTCTTCCTCTTCCATTTCTTTTGTAGGGTACACTCTCTATATACATTGGGTTTTTTTCAAATTGTACATGGGTACCTAATATGGCTTGTCTTGTCAAGACTCATTTCCTTATTATCTCATTTGCACTGGAACAGGGGTGTTTGGTGTAATTTATTGGACCTTACATTAAGTTTACGTAGGTAATTAATTAATATCATAATGCTTTTTGCTTCCTAAGGAGATCTATTTTGTGTGCCTTTACCAAATCTAACAATATATATATCAATTTGCATTGATAGCCGCTGTCCCCCTACCATCCCAAAATTTGAGCCCATGTTCCTCTTGGCCCTCCTATTCTCAAAACTCTATGGAACACTAGCATTTACATGTAGTATATACCAAACAAGTTGTGACATATTAACTTCACAACAAATTGCAAAGGAATTGTTAAAGAAATCAAGATAGAAAACTAAAAAATATAAGCAACAACAATTGCAACAAATTTTAAATTATGTTAGGGCATGGATGGGAGGAAATGCAACGCAGCAGTATACAGGCAGCTTATTGATAGTCTGGATCACTTATACACATCTAATGATTGCTTTTTACTAAATCCGAAAATCTTCTATTCACGTTTATGCCTGGTCCCCGTATTTACATTTGCTAGCAACCAAGGGGGTTACATGTACATTTAACTGTATAACCGAGTATACTAAGGGCAACCAATTTTGACTTGCTGGTTATAAAGATTTTGACTGGAGAGGCTCTATTGATTATCACAAGTCAACATTGGCATATGTGCCCAACTTTGGTTAGGGAGAAGTATTTTGGAACAGCAGGAGCCAAGCTGCAGTGGCATTGTCATCCACAAAAGTAGAGTAAACTGCAGCATCAGACGCAACATGTAAATTCAGATAGATAACACATTTACATCAAGACATCAGCATGTGACAAATTCAAAATTATGCTGACATCTCTCAAGTGCGACAACTAGAGTGTTACAAATCTTGGATGTCAAGCATCAGAACAACTAAGATAACGTCCAAGCTGAAGGTATCAAGCTGATCCATAGTCCAACTATTGAGCAAACTACAGAAATCAAGGTGTTTATTGAGGGGGAGCAGTCAAGGCAATAAACATCTACAACACACATTGAAAGATAAACAGACACGTTATGAAATGAACAGACAAATTAGGAAGTGAATAGGAAAGTGATTTGACATGCTAAAAGACAAAGCAATACATGTATACAAGCACTCTCTTGGGTTATCAGAGTAATGCAATCTACCATTTTTGTTTCTGTTTATTCTTGACTTTACATCACATTGATTTTGGCAGCTACTAAATAAATGCTACAAAAATTTAACATTGTAACTAAGGCACAAGCACCCCATATGTCCTTGAGCATTTGTGATAGAAAAAGCAAGCATATTCTATGACTAGAAGGCATCAAAGAAGTTCATACAAATCAGGGCTATGACTTATCATGAGTTTGCAGGACATGCAACTAGCAATGTTGCTAAGGTTTTGGAACTTCTTCAGGGATTTTGTATCAAAGGCAAATGGCCCATCCCGACATTACACAAGGGCTCAACAAACCTGCAATAAATTTTTGACAGAAATCAGAGCGACCTCCCACAATCAACTACCACTATGGTTTCAGTCTTTCTGAAATACCAGTAGATCTATAATGGCTCCAAAGTTATTCAACGGTGAGAAAACCTATATCATAAGTGTGTGCCCAAATATGCCATTGATACTGGTGGAAGTTGTGCTACAAATCTTGAGAAAATAATCATTTTTGTACAGAGGATGAATGGAAAAAGTGGTAAATGAGAAAGAAAGAAGACATTTACTAGCATTCAAGCCCTAAGGCAAGCTCCAGCTCACATAAGAGTTGCACCCAAAACCCCAACCCAACAAAAAATGTTTGTAGAAAGCATTCGCACTATGCACACTATTTGATTGGAAATTCATTAGGACCTACTAAAATAAATTTTTAGACCAAGAGCAAAAAATGGCTGCCAAAGTCATTAGTGAGGATGGGCTGAAGGTAACATCTTCATTTTTAAAATATTCAACAGGTATCCAATAAAACCCCATGAATCCAACTTGTGGGAAGGATGCAGGGAAATGTGCATCAGATGGGCTATTCCATGCCTTCTATCTTAGTGTTGGCTCCCCAATCTTTAGTACCATATCCTCCAGTTTCCACATGGTTCCAGCACCACAAAAAGCAGAAAACAATTTCCAAGAAACAGCACTCCTCTAATGACCACAGCATGATCCACGCGGAAGAATTGCATGAGAATGGATAACATTATGAGGCCCTGTCATTAGCGATTTCACAAGACACCAGTAAACACAGCAAGACATGATTTGATGCGAGAAATTATAAAATTTCCCATCTGGCCCATTTGGATCTGCCAAGTGACAGTAGGAGGGAACATGATATAAGTTGACAGATCTTAAAAAGAAAAAAGACAAGCTCATAAAGTGTCTAGGGCCATTGTCTCTCAAAAGAGCATGTGTTGGAAAAGATAATAATAACACACCAGGACAAAGTTCTTTAGCAAGGCTCCCACTGTAAATATATTTGTATCCCCTCCTCCATGAATGGCACAAGCACAGCAATGATCTGGCTAAGAAATTTCTGTTAAACCTAAACATGCAACCACAAGACAAGCAGAAATAAATATGTCCTTAAACAATCAGCTAAACTGTGCTTATTCCTAGTCTGTGCACAAACATCAATGCCTACTCAGAATAGAATGTTTCATCTATCTTACGGCTCTTCTACCTGCAGCTACATTTTCTAGAAAAATATGACAGAATTTTGCAGATGTATCTTCTCTGGCATTTTAAGCCCAGACATATCCTACTGTAAAGAATGCACAATGTTAAAGTACCATATGTTTTTGACAATAGTTGGCATTCTTTTGTTTGATCCTCAAACTTACTTAACAGCTGATCTCTTGAAGATCTCCCTTCCCCTTAATCTTTTTTTTTGTAAATAAATGGAAAATAACATTTACTTCCAGTGTCTAAAAAGGATAGATAATCCTCTTACTTTTCATTTGTCTGATAGATAAATTAAGGGATAACATATGCAAGTAACAAGAAAAGCTCAAAACTCCATACCTGTCATATGCCAGGCATATTAGAGATATGAAATGCAAAATATAAGAATTGTAATTTACAAATAATGGAAGAAGGAAACTGAGATGAAACTGGTAAAATTTTAATCCTATCTACAGCCATATTACTCCAAAACAAGTCTTGTACAAAATAATTTTAAAATCCAACAACTCTATTTGCAAAGAGAAATTTTAAACCAGCACAGAAAACTCAACTACACATATTCAAGCATCTCTAAGTGCTAGAATGAAAATTCTATACATACACCTTACAATGGAAACTAACTGCAAAGCATTTATGAATCTTTTTCCTGATCAAAACCCAAAGACAAACCAATAAAGCCATACAACTTTCATAGGAAACAACACTTGAAAACAGCAATACCTGAAACCAATTATTATGCGAGGAACTCCAGCTAAAAATGATTGGATCTGAAAAAGAACAAAAAACCAATTTATTAAGCACAACTGCATTTCCTTTTGAACCTTCATCTACAATCACCAATTTAGCAGAATAATCAATGTGTTAAAATTCAAAAAACAGAAACTCTTAAAGTAGCGTAAAACCATGTGCAATGACATATCACTAAATAATAAATATTAGAATTTGAGTCCCTTGTTACAATGTACATAGTACAGCTTTATTGGTTTGCAGCACATAACTGAATAACATGGATTATTCACTACGAGATTTGCCTTGTAATAATGCCAGTAGATATAAGTATAACACAATTACTAGATGGAAGAGCACAGGTCAAACAAGGATAGCAGATAACAAACAATGTATGCCAGATGCCACTGAATACATATGTACAGAAAGAATACCATTAACACAGAAATTTTATTGTATGTTTATCAATTTGGAAGTGTAGCAGAAAGAAAGAAGAAAGAGATCATATTTATGTCCATAACAAACAGGTCACCTGTTAGCATCCCAAGTAGGAGTTATAAAACAAATCTAAGCACTGAAAAGTTTTGCAAACATAAAATATAGGCGTAGACAGGATGAAGAGATATAGGCATGTAATCTAAAATACAATTAAACATGTGAAAGGAAAATCAATCAAAGAAAAATGCAGCCAACAGAGACCTGACCTGTACATAACGACTTGAGTTCAGACCAGAAACTAGTCTGCATTAACATTCTGGGCCTAAGAAGAAACAACTGCATCCTCATTCATCACTATAAAAGGGCCAAGGTAGGATCTAACAATCTCAGTAGAAGAATAGCTAGACCTAAGAGAACATGAGTGGACAACCCTAATGAATGAACAAGTCACCTAGAACTTCTCCTAACATCCATGGTCAAGAGACCTCCAATGCTAGAGAGAAAACTGATAAAATATGTCTATCCGAAAGACTGATCTTTAGGAAAGGAGTGGCTTGTCCCTCACAATGGTGTTAAGTGAACTCAACGTGCCTAATATATGCCCATGACTCATGCATCCTAGTGGCAATGCACAAAAAGAATCATCAAGGTTGACGTATCTTATTCTGTCTCTGAGACTAAACTGTCCAAAGGGAACTTGATACCAGCTACAGTAGGACTAAGCTGAAATTAGAATGTGATCATACTACTGCCATTATAAGTCCCCAACAAGAATGTTAGATAATGGATAAAGGATCTACACTTGAGCCTCTATACAAACAGCAATATTATCTCCAAGAAGAGAATGTTCCTAAGCATCCATTCATGGAGAGAACATAAATGACAGATCTTATGGCCTAGAGGAGTTTCAGCATCAGTCCTAACCCATAATTGGTGGAAACAAATCTGCACTTGGCTAAGGGGACTCAGGCAATGCGACCAGACTGTTGCTAGAGATAGTCAGCAGAGATGACAGTACCATCAACAACCTGTAAAAAAAATTCAACATAGAAAGAGAGAAAGTGTCTAATATAATGATTAGGAAGAAAAGATAATCAGCATACATGCATTATTGAAAAGGAAGATTTTCAAAAAACATAGTTGTCTCTAGAGTCATTCAAGCTCACTAAAGAGGAGTTATGAAGTGGGTAATTTCTTGAGACTGCAACCTTATAAGCAAATGCCCATAAAGTAGAAAACAAAGAATAACAAGTTGTCACCAAAATATTATGGTCCATATCAAATTTAGTAGACAATTGGCAATGTAACCTACAAGATTGAATTACCGCCAGCAACAAATAGACATCCAATTTTTCATATTTCATGTCTAAAGAAGGTGATTGCTCAGTATATCCCTACAGAAACAATATTACCAGAGCTAGATGAATAGGAAGAATCATCTTGGATCCAGAGTTAACTCTCCCAAATGCACAAAGAAGTTAAGGATTAAGGCCAAAAGGAATTTTTTTGTCTAGGTTTAAAGATTAGAACTTTGTTGATAAATATAAATTTTTGAAATTATAAATTTGAAAATTTAACTTCAAATTTAAACCCGAGTGGTTATGGTTCAGGTTTAACTAGAATGTTAAACTCCATCATGGTCAAACCTTAGCCATTAGGTTACAAATTAAATTGTCAAATAGGACATGAGATCCTATCAGCCCATTTTTTAATCAGACCTAAGTCCTAAGCTAAAGTAAATTTTTATTTTAGGGTTAACACTAGGGGTTTATTTAATTTTGACTTCAAAATTTAAAATTTACTAAGTTACAACTTTCACCCTGAAGTATTTTATGTTTGTAATACTGAAAATTGCATAACTTGCACTTTCCCCTTTATTTTGAACTCATTTTGACACAGTTATTGCTTACGCAATGACAATGGTACAAGTAGTGTGTTTTTAACTAAAGCCTAATGCATAATCCAATTCTCATCTAATTCCATTTGCACTTACTCAATAAGATTGATCATGATACTCAGTTTCAATTTTTTTTACCTTAGATCATATCCACAATCTGTGTGATGACCTAGATAGTTCTTGCAATTTACAAAAATGATAACTATATTTTCAGCTTTAAAAAGTGCATTTAGGGCTGAAACAATCCTTCCAACTAGTCATTGTGTGCCAACTTAAAGCACAAAAACATTGTGCTTACCACCCTTGGAGTTGTAATTAAGGCCTAACTGTAGTGCAATTTCCATAAGAGGTCACACCTAGAGATCATCAAAGAAAACTTGCATCAAAAAAGCACTTATCACTACACTTATATTCTCAATCATTTTCAAAATCCATTGACTTGTCATCCTAAGGGTTTAATCACGAGGAGACAAATAACAACCATTGACAAACTGTCTACTACACAACAAACGTTTTTTGCAAATAACAAGTATAGACATAAAGATAGACTAAGAGCAAACATTTTAAGAATTTTGGAAGTTCAGTTTAGGGTTTTAGGTTGGGCCTTTTTTTTCTAAACCTAAAAGCTTCTACATATTATTTTATGATTTTTGTTGATAATGCTATGGGAGAAATGCAATGCATGGCCTTCTGAAACCCTTGCCTATCTCACATTGCTTAAAATGCAATCTTTGTGAGAATGAAAATGGTGGGGGCATTAACTATTAAATAACATTTAACAAAGTTGCCAAAGCATTAAAAAATTTATAGCATTTAACAAAGTTGTCAAAGCATGACATGAACGGTTGTAGAAATTTTCCTAATTATGTATCCCACCAAGCCCTATTTCCTCATGAGTTCTTTGAAGAAATTAAAGTTGAAAAGGCAAAGACTGTTATTGGATCATCAACAATGTCCTCTACGGACACCAATGGTGGAGAGAGATCTTCAAATGAGGAAGAGATTCAATAACAAACGCATGTTGATACTTCTACACCATCTTGCTCTTCCAAAATACCTATTATTGTTGGGGTCAACATGAATGCTTTTTGCACCCTGTATTATCCATTCGTAGAACTAATCATCTTTTAAGAGCCCAATAGACGATTTTTGGTACCATTCAAGCATCTCATTCAACATTGCACAATCTACCAATTGGTTATCAACAACTTATGTTGTTTGTTGTCAGTCCTAGCTTCAAAGTTCCATCATACAAGGGCCTCAGAGTTGATATGTCAAAAGACATGATGCAATATGTTAGTGAAGTACTAACAAAGCATTTCGAGGAATGCAGAGACAAGTTGAACTCTTGTCAAATGGGTGCACTAACAAAAGGAACCATAAATAAATCAACTTGTCTCTACATTATTGTTAAGATGTATGTAATGGATTGTTAGGATTTGGCAATGCAATTTGTATATAGATCAACTCTTCTTGTTTGAATGATGCACTATAAGACTTTGAATACATGGATGATGAAATTTCAACCTATTCATGTGGTTGTTATGTACTTTTCTCAATGGCTGACTGACTAGTTCCTTCCTAGATACTCTCTAGATGCTCTACCTCGTAAGCAAGATCCAGTACATTTCATCATGGGGCTTAATGAAGAAATGAGCAATGTGCCTATAAGAACCCCAAGTAGGTTTAGTGATTCTTAAATATGATTAGCCTCATCATTTGTTGCAAAAACTACTTTGGTAGGTTTAAAAGGGTCCATGGCTACTCCACGTCCTCAACTTCTTCCTCCTCTTAATAACTTTCCTATTCATCTATAGTTGTCTCTTCTTCAAATGATGATCACTTAGGTATTGTGTGTTTTCATTTTCTTGAAATGGTGCACACAGGCCTTGTTGTTACCTCTTGACCTCACACTTTGGCCAACTAGATGCCCATAGATTTCCATCTAAAAATAAACGGAAAAGTGGAGTTGTAAGTGGTGTTGGTTATAGTTTGCCCTCTGATGATGTTTGTATGTGTGAACACCACATCCAAAAATAGCCCTATTACATGTTGGGTTATGTGAACTCCTTTATGTGTCATTGATAGAAATTAATGGATTTTTAGAGATAGCTCTACCTAATTTTATATATTTCACCTCAATTAAGTCTTATCATGTAGTCTTTCATCCATATTGTGTTGTCAAATGCATTTGTGGCTCTTAGCAGCTCTTGATGAGGTCCAAAATGTAATGCCATTCCTCATTTGCAAAAAAAAAAGTCTTTAGTCCACAGTTGCCTTTATTCCAAGCACTATTGACTTCCTTGCTCAACAAGTTCTCTTTGCATACTATTTGAATTGCACAATCTTTTACACCTAGCTAATATTAGCATTCAATTTTTGAGCCAATGATCATGTGCATGGTACCACAAATGCCCTCATAAAGTTATAGGAATGTATGTTATTTTTCCCTCGTGGTCCATGTACAACACAATTTTTCTCTATTATAACTAAAGACCATTCAAACAAAATAAAATATGGCATATGCAACATTTTATTTACTTGAGTCAAGGTTGGGTAGCTTCAAATGCATGATCATCTGGTTTATTCATCCACCATAACTTGCATTTGTTCACGATTAGGCTCTCCTAAGTAAATTTTTGTAAAGTATTTGCCCCTTTACTTGGTACGAACCTTTGCTTTTGCTTCCCATTAGTGTCAATGGATCTCTACAAAGTTATTTGTATCATTTTTGGTGAAGTCAACATCATAGTTAGACCTATCCAAGCTTTCTAATTTGTACCATACTTCTCAAATGCCTTGTCAATGGTTATTTTCCAAAACCTTTACCTTTGTGCAAATGATGAAGCGCCAACTTGTAGACTCTTGCATTTATCTCCCATAGTTGCACTAGAAAATCCAAATTTTTCCACTACGAAATAATTATTGAAACCTTCCTTTAGAAAGGTGCCTCGTCCTCCCTACAATCCTTGAATCTTCGATGGCTCACCAAAACTAGCTAATTTCTCCTATAGAAATAGGAGTGAAACCTTCAAAGGTTTTTGCTTGTTCAAAAATGCAACCAATGCAGGGCAAATGAATCCACCAATGTACATAAGACTTTATTAATTCCTCTAGATCATACAAATAATAAGCACTTCCATGGGTAAAATTTGAATTCCAACCCACTAAATTGATAAAATCGAATATAGAAGGTCATCCGCTTTCCTTCAGTTTTGGTCACTCAGCTAAACTTGTAATGCAATGAACTTGGGCAGTAAGCAAGCGGCCATATGGTGATAAATTGACTAGCAACTCTTATTATCAATGAAAATATTTTGGCAAATGTCTATATGGCAACAGTTGAGTAAAAGAATGTCATGCAGTAGAAGCTACATGTGTCTAAGAAAGGCATACACCCCAATCTAGAGTCTTCTTCACTTTTATAAGGACCATATGGTACAATCAAGCCAAATAAGACTTTTTTTTCATTCCATATGATGGAATAAAAAATAAATGAGCATACAATGGAATGATTAATAAATGGTCATAAAATGGAGATTTTTTCAACCTTTTTTCGACCCATTCCAAAGCAATTCCTTTCCCTTTATTATTTCTTTTTTTTTTCATGTGGGACACAACATTGTTGGCTTATGTTTTCAACTTGTTTAATTTGTTGATTTACATAATGTAGGTAGGGCCCTTTACAACATTCACGAGCACAACACAAAACAACAAACTTTAATTAAAAGTTTTAGTAGTTTATCTGTATTCAATTGTACCTTCACATTAACTGAGTCTAGTTTGGTGAAGCCCATGAGATTAATCATATTTACAACTTCTTGTCATAGTTGATATATTTTTAACTTAGAAACATTTACCATGCCCTTTATCATTGGTCAATCTAAGTTATGCAATCAAAAAGCTCTATTCTAAAAATAATTCATGAATCTTATAGGATCTAAGCAACAACACCTTGAACTTGTCCAATTTAATTTCCCTATTTCTATTGTACTTTGGTACATATGGCCTTTCTTTAAAATTCATCCTCCAAAGATTCTTATAATGCCAATATTCCATTCTATGTTTCACCACTTCCATCACCAATTAAGCTATCAAGCTTCGTTCATCAAGTTTGTTTAGTAGCGAGAACCATTCCTTTGAACTATTGTTATCACCCATTCTATCTTCTATGGCTATTCTTAAACTCAACACTATGTGCTCCATAGGTACTATTACTTTTTGTCCATAGGTACTATTACTTTTTGTCCATACATTAATTGAAAAGAGGTATGGTCAATTGTAACTGTAATGTCCCCAAACTCCGCAATCTAAAGAAACATATAAACAGTGGATTTCAACAATTTATTTGAGTATGAATAATTTATTTATAGTGTAATTAACCAAATTCATTTAAAGCTACTTATTATCAATAAGTCAATTCCCATATTTAGTTCCTAAGGAGATTGAGAGGATTAGCTACCATAGGATGCCCGTAGCGCTTATCAGGCCCAAGGGCGGTACACTCCCCCTTGGCCCAACTGTCAGAAGTCCTTTGTCAATTGCAGTGGGTGGCCTACCTGGCAGAGGCCTAGTTCCTGTTATCCTTGTTGCCTAATTCCTCATCTATCTCACGGGGTTTGGATATGCAATTGCTTTATTCATAATCTTGGTAGTGACTCATATCATACCTACTAGTCCTTAATTGCACAATGTTGTTTATTCCTTAAATAGAAGTTGTAGTTTATTTGCTAGTTGATTGTATATAGAGGTTCATTCATATACTTGAATATCCTTATGGTTCATATATATATATATATATATATATATATATATATAGTAATTCCATTTGTATTATCCTCAATTTATATATGATTGTAATCAACTACATCTATATATACAAAATGTTGAGTTAATGTCTATATGTATTCATATATTCATTTAGTATCTAATTTCCTACCTTTTTATGCATAAGTTTCCTTTTATTTATTTTAAATTCTACCGCAGAATAAATATTTAGCAGGTAAGAATCCTTACCTGGTCCTTTGTTGTTGTCCCGCGCTAACCCGTCGTATTCTATCTATTCGCTATCTCCTGTGTGTCTGCTTCCGCGTGCCCCCTTCCTTCCCTCCTCTTGCCCACGAGTTTACGCTTTAATACCCGCGGGGGGTTGAGGCGGACCTGTCAAGGGTTGCGACTGCTGAGGGAGGAGTAAGCATGGTGACTGTTGGAGTCACCGTTTCCACCCGAAACTCTCTTGCGGCGCCTCCAAGCTTAGACGCACCGTAACACATACGTAGTGTGTTTGCTGGGTGTAAAACTCCCGAAAATCCCTAAGTTTAAGCGCTTTATTAATTGTGTATTGGTTATTATAAATTAATAAGGGGTCCCTTTTTATTGTAGCGTGTGGTTAAAAAAATCTCTTTTTCTTAATAATGTTTATAATGCATTAAGTTCTTTTTATATTGTATATTTATATTTTTGATTTATTACATGCATCAATAAATAATAATAATAATGATTATATATTAAATTAATAATGCATTAAATTATAGTTTATATTTATTTAGTATACATCACTAATTATATATTCAATTAACATCATTTTATGGTAAAGTTAAATCAAGAGTTAATATGATTATTACATTAATATAAAACAAGGAGTCATTTCCGATTAAATAATGGAAGGTATAAATGTTATCTTTAATAATTACAAAAATGTGGGGTTATGACAGTAACATTGTACGTCATTCAATAAGCCCATACAACTATCGGAAGTCTTTCTTCCCAATCTACTACTTCTATGCCACACAACATTTGAATGACACCTTTCAATATCTTATCAATTACTTCCACTTGTCTATTGGCCCTTGGATGCTATGGCCTCGATTTTGAAAGGGAAATGCCAAACTCTACCATCATTGATCTAATTACATGGTTATAAAAGTATCCCCCTCAATCACTTGTCATTTGCATTGGAATCTAGAATCTCGTAACAATTTGTTCATATATAAACTTTGTCGTACTTTGGGTAATATTATCAAGAAGTATCCTTGTTTTTGTCCATTTGTTTAGATATTCAGTTTCAACCACAATATACCTACACCATCATACTTTACATGTTTTCAACGATCTTATGAAATCCTGGCCCAAAAGTTCAAAAATCTCCTTCGGATGAGAAGGCCAAAAGGATATAACGTCCCTTTTCGGTAGCTTGTTGATTCTCTAACACAACTTTTCACCCACTCTTTGGCATCCCTATATAGTGATGGCCACCAAAGTCCCACTAGTAGTACTTTCCTTGTTCCATTAGGTCCCATATGGCCACCAATTAACCCTTCATATGCTTACTCAAGTAAAATTTAAATTTCTTCTTTCGCAACACACATGCTTAGCACTTCATCAAGCCCCATCTTGTACAAAAGACCATTGATCATTTGGAAAGGTCGTTCCTTAAGTGCTAGCTTCCCCAATTCAATCACTTGTATGTCCAATGTAAAGCATGTTGTCTATAGATATTCTTTGATCTTCTATCACCAAGATGATAAGATAGTTGTCTGTAATAGTTGTGCATCTAGAAAAATCTCATTCAACCCCTTAGTGGCTTCTCCTAACTTAATTCAATAAATTTGGTCAGCTATCACATGGCATTTTCATGGCCTGACAACAATCTTGAAAGTAAACTCTTGTAATAATAAACACCTACATATGTCACCTTGAATAATGGGTGTGTTCATGCAATACAACAACACCTGGTGGTCCAAAAAAATGTGAACAATGTTGCTAGCAAATAGTGTCAAAATTTCAAAGTGGAATAGATCATACCAAGAACCTCTCTTTCAATCATACTATAAATCTTGTTTGGCTTGGAGAGAAGTCAACTTGTAAAAATTATAGGGTGATCCAATCCATGGGCTCCTACTTACCCAAGGTAGCTCTAATTGCAAAATTATAAGTGTCAATATGCACATAAAACTCTTTACCCCAATCAAGTAATACAAAGATAGATGAATTGATTAAACATACCTTTAATTCCTTGAGGATGTGCATTTGTTTGTCTAAACAAACAAATCAAGTCCCTTTCCATGCTAGAGCATCCGAGGGATAAAATACTTGTGTGAAGTGCCTAATAAATGACCTATAAGACCTAACAAAAAATTTACTTCAGTCACATTAACTAGTGCTTACATCTCCATGATGACCCCAATTTTGTCTGAGATTCTCCTCAATCCAACTATACATACAATATGGCTAATTTACCATGCACTTGCCCTTATTCAAAACAAAGGCTAATTTTGTTGGTTTGTGACATCACATGCATTTTGTAAGAGATAATAAATGTCTATCTTTCATTTTGTGAATAGACCAATTATCTAAGAAAGCTTTGAAATTCTCAATCACCATCTTGTTAAAAATATGCAATATGATCCATTGAAAGGTGGCAATACTAACCTGGTTATAGCCCAAAGATCCATCCATAAAGGAGATTTCATCTCATTAACTCCTAACATAGAGTCTCTAAGAGGGATGGAGAATATATCATTGATGATGACTGCATTCAAAGTTCTAAAATTGACAAAAAATTTAGTTATCCAAATTCTCTCCTCAAACTTATGACTTATGACTATCGGAAACACTCATTCACTAGTTTATACCTTCAAATTATACCTATGTCTAGCATTTTGTTGATTTCTACTTTCACAACATAAATTTGGTTCACCTACTATGCTTTCCTTTAAATTGGCATTGCTTTGAGTATTAAGGAAATTTTAAGGACACATATCTCCAATGGTACAATTTTTAAATCTTTATATGTCTGAGAAACACATCTTTATAATCCATAAAAAATTTGAACATTGCCATTTTCAACACTGGATCTTTGTCATTTCCCACCAAAATTACTTTGTTATCAACTTCTAATCCCAAGTTTACATTAACTAACAAGGAATCTTTATAATTCATGTCCCTCCTTACTTCAAAATTGATGTGTTGTTTTCGAATCTACCTCAACATCACTCACTTTATATTCAATAAACTCTAAAGGATAAATTTAATATTTAGAACCTTTGCAGTCATCTCATTCGTTGCTGTTTCCTTCTTCAATTTCCAAAATTCTACAAAGTTATAAACATCCTAAAAAAATTCATGATCATCCATTTGCAATTGGAAGAGACCATAGAGAAAGGTTGTTTTGCCTTCCGAACAAGATTGCAACTCTAGAATCCCTTCATCGTTCCTCTCTATGATGCCTCAATCTATACATACCGGGCATTCTTCATCAAAGTCTAAGCCTAAGAATCCAACTAACGAAATTGTTTTTTCAAATATGTGAGATACATTTCCAACCTTTATTTTCAATAAACAATGTGTTCTTCCAAATATGATCGGTCTTGGCAACTATCAACTAACCTTGGCAAAAATAATACATCATTGGCCTTTTCTAGAGAGATAACTACAAAATCTAGAATGAATGGTCGGGTGATGATGATTTCTTTTTGGGCAATAAGTACTCCAAGTACAATTATGCTATATTGATTTTGTTTATTCACTCTCTCCATTTAAATGAATGTCAAGAAAGTAAATAGAATAATAGATACATACGCTAGCAATAATTCATAAGAATGATTTCATAAATATTTGTCTTTCCATTCATTTATTTATAAGCTTTGCAATAGATATAAGAATTCACATATGCACCCCCAACCATGTATACAATAGGAAGTATATAGAATAGCCAATAGCTATTGAAAACTCCAACTCTCAACAACTATCAACTGTCGAACAATTGTTGGGAACTAACTTTCTAATTACAATAAAACTAATATGATCATCTATGTACTACATCAGCTCCCCAAAAACAAAAAGTTGTCTTCCAAAAAGCTAACAAAATGGAGAGCTAAAACAACACAACAATACCACTATTGAAATCACTAAGAAGATGGATGAAGAGACATCCCTAGAGTTGGGTACACCGAAGATGAGGGAGTGGATGTTTGAGTGTTGATCAGGCATAGCCGATAAACCTCCTTCATGCATAGCTTGAGATAATGAGCCGCTAGCAATTCTCGTTCTCTCATAACCTTCACCATCTCTACAACCTCCACCAATTGGCTTTTAATCTAGGCAATCTCCTTGTCTTTCTCTTATAGTTGGCTATCTTTCTCTGCTATCTTTGCCTCCTTACTCACCACTTTTGCCTTTTCACCTTTTGTAAGATGGGATTGATATGTGAATTGCTCTTGGAATTTTTGCTTAAGCTCATCTATCTTAGCTCGTACCTTTTGCGCAATCTTTAGAGCTTCATCTCTTTGATTTGTAAGTTGGGCATTGAAAACTATTTGGCACTTGAACTTGCAAAACATATCTCTAAATG
Source organism: Cryptomeria japonica (assembly GCF_030272615.1). NCBI lineage: Eukaryota > Viridiplantae > Streptophyta > Pinopsida > Cupressales > Cupressaceae > Cryptomeria > Cryptomeria japonica. The sequence continues at coordinate 543,865,242 of NC_081406.1, read as the reverse complement.
TGGCTTCTATCTCAAAACTTAAGTTGCAATCATCTTACCATTCCTCCCTCTGACAATAGGCCTAGCAAGGTGTCATGATGACATCATCTCAGGGGTCTAAGCCTCAATCCATACCCTGAACTTGAAGATGTTGTTGAATTCTCTCCCACATCCTTCGTGAATGCCAAGATGAGTTTGGCCGATCGCCATACTAGAAGAGAATGAGCTCGGTACAGCCGTTGAGAAATATTTGATACTTCCTAAATGACACTACTAGCTCCAAATCTTGTATATACATTTGGATTGTACTCAAAGAATTTGTCTCATCCGGTTTAGAGATTTTAATGAGAATTCCCTCTAAATCAATAGACTCCTTGTGAACAAGTGAATTGGCAAGGACATTTGTGGGTAACACCTAGATGGCAACGGGTAGCTCTTCAGAGATTGGAGGTATCTCCTAGAAGGTTGAAGTAGTTGTTGTGATAAGAAAAAATCACCCTCCTATCTCGGCTCCACAATTGCCTGTGTGTAGCACAATTGAGCACTTAAACTAGTTGACTAAACAAACACAAGCTGCTCCATTAATTTGGCTATGTGTCAAGGAGGGTTGAGTGGGGTAAACTCCTAAACATCAATCAAAACCAGAGAAATGGGAATTGCCCAAAATCGCCAAGTTTGGCGAGTCCCCACTCCCAAACTCGGTCGGCGGCATATAACTTTAAGTTAAAAAAAAACACAACTTCTAATATGTTTTGAATTGATTATTTTTGGTTTATATTGTGCTTTGAGCCTAAAAGTGAACTTCATTTCATTCATTTGGCAAAATAGGAGGAGAAAGGTGAGTTGTGAGGAGAAACAATAGAAAAATAGCACCCGACGCCTGTATAAAATAATAAAAGTCTTTTGGCCTCGCGGGGCGCTGCCCCTGGACACCACAAGGGGCGTTGCCCCTTGACCCCAACTTGGGCGCACTGCCCCAAAACCCCCGTCGTAAAATTAGGGGGGAAATTGCACCGATAAAAGTAGGGAAATTTTAACCTCCGAGTCTAATTAGCCTCCTATTCCATATAACAACATATACTTTCATTTGGTGCATCAAGAGTTGGAAAGGAAGAGTTTGCATCTCATTTGATCATATGATGACATGGATTTTTTATTCCACGAGTTTTGTAATATTGTATACATTTGACAATATTTATATATCTATGTTTGTTATTTCCTTCAGCTACAATTTGCATTTATGCTCATGTGATTGATGTATACTTGTGTATGTAATCAAATTAGCTTCTACTTGATGATGTTATTGTGTCTTTAAGGTGTATTTAATAAAGGGTGCATGAAACAAGTTTTAAATCTTTAAAAATCTCTAAATTTCTTGAGTTTTTCACTCTGTCGAGCCCTACCGAGTTTCGACTCCCAAGTCTGAGTCCTGAGTCGAGTCGAGTCCTGAGTCTCGTTTCTTTAATCAAAACCCCTAACATCTTCAACCAATTATCTATCTGTTTAAAGCACTCAAGCTCAGCAGGCAAGTCTAGCAAGGCGACAAGAATAGAGAAAGTGCAAATTGTATTGTCAGCAGGAATGCCCTCTACTACAACGATAATCTAGTGGAACAAGGGACTGAGAATTGGCAACTAGAGACACGGTTTTGTTGCAGAAGGGTCTCTAGGTATAGTGGCAGTTGTAGATGAGGACAACTAGATGGGCTCATAATCCTCTTCATTGCTATCTTCATCTTCCCCTAACACATCTTTACACTTCCTTTTCTTTCTAGCAAGTTGTACCAATTCTCTTGCGTTGAAGTCTAGATAATCAAAATGGTTAAGCGGAATGTTGTAGACCAAGAAGAATTATACTGAGTTGGTTGAAGCTTACCTCATTTATCAATTTGGGAGAAAATAGCATCCAAAAAAAGGGCGATGGCATGTTGTGTCATGTAAAAATCCTTATGCTTTAGTGATAGAAATTCTCTTATCCAATCAGAAAAAAGCCACCCCCAATTATAAATCTTCCCTAAACTAAGGCTAATCATGTAATTGACCATCCAAATGGCTATGTCAGACACACGGCTAGCCCCTATCAAGCAGCATTTGATTATGTTCATTACACACTTCCACTCTTCATTTGCTAATAAAAAAATTTGACTCCCTCTATTGTCGACACTCCATATATTGTCTTTTTCTTGTTGGGTTAAATCATGTCAGCATAATCTACGTAGGGATGCTTCTTTCTGCTTTGGTGTAATCAATCTGGCATGTTTGTACACAGTCATCCCTATAGATGGTATACCAAACACTCTGGTCAAATCAACTAGCTAGAAGGAAACTGTGACCAAGCATCACATATAACGAATTACAAAATTGTGTCTATCTATTATAATTTGCCAAAAATAGATTTAATTGTGGCTCAAACTCCCAATAGTTGAAGAATGGAAGTTGAGCGATTTTTATCCACCTATACGTGTTGGAGTGCCAATTGTAGTGCATGATTATATGGGTTATTTTGCCACCATATCCAACATTCACTGCCTGTGAGGCTCTCCCATTAATGGAATCCACTATGTTGTCTCCATCCTTCCCTTTGCTATTTTTTCCAATAAAATTCTCTAAATGTAGTGATCCATCACCTATTTTCCCAGACTATTGTTGTTAATACCTTCTACAAAATGTGTTTGCAAAAATGCACAATTGACTTTTTTAAATAATTTATACCTTTTCAAAAAATGGTTGAAATAACTAATTGGCCATGAGACAATTCATGCAATGCTAGAAAGGATTGTTGGCCAATGGTGTATTATACAACTGAAGGAAACTCTCAAATTTTGTGTAACCCCAATCGTGTGCAAATTGGATTTCTATATGGTGTAGGGTATGGTGAAGTGATGGAGACATGCAAGCCATATTGCGTAGAAGATCAACCAATCAAGTTGATCATTAAAGCACATGGTGAAAGCAAAAAATGCCAAAGGAAGGTCGTATGATAGCAAACTGTCATATGTGATCATCATCAAATAGTCGTACGATGTGATGGAACAATCATCATATAGCATTATTTACCCAACAACATCCTTGTTGTCGCTAGGCCACAGCTGAAATTGTCCTACAATAGGAAGAGCTACGAGAGCCACGCAAGATGGTTATTGGATGGACGTTGAGGAAGGTGTCATACAATGTGGATTATAGTTGCCCAAACAATGGCCTATTTGAGGCAATTCTTGTTGCCGACAAAGATGTTGTCATACAATGAGCAGGGCAAAATGAAAGTAAGCAAGCCATACAATATGAATGGGCTGCCATATAAATACGAGAATAAGTCACCGTCTAGGTATAGGTCATATGATATAATCGAGATGCCATCCTTGTACAAAATCTAATCCCATGTGTCCTCTTGCAAGCCCTTCATGTGCTTCTTTAAGTGTGCCTGGTATTTTTTCCTACATAATACCGCCTGAGTCAATGGTCAATTCCCATTTTATACAATAAGTGAATGAGCTGATATGTTTTGCTCTTGAGAGCTAACTTTCTTCTCTCTCCTAGTCACATCTCCTTTAGATAGGTTGAAGTAGGCAAGTATTCTCCAATATTCTCATACCAAGGACGTAATGTTGCAATCTAACCAAGATGAGCATGGGGAAAATCACAATTACGCCCTAAGGTGGTTCACCCGACTTGATTTTTGACAGTTGATTGGTTATAACATGGTTTTTTCCTAATCAAACAATGATGGTAAATGTAAACTGTTGTAATAATAACAGCCACCTACTTAACCAACCTTCAATGATTCGTTTGTTGACCAATTACATGAGTGATGGGCATAGAAGGTAAAAGGTGTTACAAAATAGACCATTCCCAACACTTCCCTCTTCGTCGTGCTATAGTTCCTTTCTACTAGTGACAACATTCAACTAGCGAAGAAATCTAGATAATTCAATCCTTGGGGTCTGACTTGTTCTAATGTTGCTCCAATTGAAAAGTTGGATGCATCGACATGTCAACGTGTACATGGAACTCCTTACTCCAATCTGAGTATCCTTGGATTGGAGAACTAATTAGGCGCACCCTCAATTAATTTAAGGCATTCAATTGATCCTCGATCCATGTGAATGCTTGGCCCTTGTATGTGGTGCAAATAGGATACCTAAGTGAAATTCTTAATAAACCCTCTATATTAGCCGACATGACCCAAGAATGATTTGACTTTTGTGAAGTTTAGTGGGGCTTCCATCTATACGATCACCCTTATCTTGTCTGGGTTGGTCTTAAAATTACCTTTACAGATTATATGCTCAAGTAGTTTACCATGCAATACCATGAATCGACACTTCTTCACATCCAAAACCAATCATGTTGATCTACATCATTCCATGCATTCCTTGAGAGCTTTCGGGTATTTTTTCTACTGACTATAGATCAACCAATTATCCAAGAATGCTTTAAAATTCTAGACCGACATTTTAACGAAAATATAAAGGATAATTTTTTGAAAGGTGGTCGAAGCATTACACAATCCTAACAGCATCTAGTTGTATGCATACAACCCTATCTTCAACCACAAATGTAATCTTGTGCTTAACCTCCACTATGCTTATTTGATTGTATCAGGAGAGCCTGTCCAAAAATGAATAGATCTCATGACTTGTGACCTCTTCCAAGATCGAGTCAGTGAAGGGGATTGGAAATGGATATTTAATCATAACTACATTTAGACTTCTAAAATCCACACATATTCAAATTTGTTCAAATAATTTTTTTACAGATATCACCATTGGGGAGACCCAGACACTAGTCTCCACTTGGAAAATTATGTTGGCCTCCAACATTTGTTCTATCACTTCCTGGACTTCCGCAACATAGTTCTTGTTCATACTATAGGGTCACTTCCATACGACTTTTACTCCCGATGTTAGAGGAATTCTATGTACGCATAGCTCTAGAGGTATTCCTTTTAGATCCTTGTACATCCATGCAAAGCTATCCTTGTATTCTATAAAAAATTTGAATGTCGTCACTTTCAATACTGGGTCCCTATCGTCTCCTACCATGATCGTTCATGTGTTACCTTCTTCCCCCAAATTTCAATTTCTCCATTCTCGGTTCCTCATAATTGATCATTTTATCCTATTCAAATTTATGGGTTGGCATTACATCTAATCTAACTACTTCCTCCTTGTACTCTTCATATTCTGAGGGGAACATCTGACTTGTTGTCACTTGATCATCTTCTTCTTCAATTTCCCCAATCTGTAGCATATTACAATCGAGTAGGAATGTCTCTTAGTCTTCCAATTGCCAATGAAACAATCCATTCAAGAAACTTGTTGCATCCTTCCAACAATGTTGGAGGTCAAGAACTCCCTCATCATTTGGCTCCATGCACCCTCTTTCTTCTTCTATCCTTGATTCTCCTCCATCCGACTCCGAACCAAAGGAAACAAAGCAATCTATTCACTCATTGCCTAGTTCCTCAAGTTGATATCATAATTCCTCCGCTTGTTTTCAATTGAGAGGGTGTTCTTTTTCCAATTGTGATATGTCTTGGCTGCAATCAACCATCCTCTCGACAATACATCGTGTGCTTTCATTTGTAAAGAAATGACCACAAAATCAGCAAGAATTGTTAGATTCTAATCGTTACCTTATGTGTCATTAGTGTCCCCAATGGTTTGAATCCATATTGATCAACACCTACTAGTTGGCAGGTCGATCGCCATAAGGTTGGCTTCCTAAGACATTTCCATGTATCCTATAGTAGTACGTTTAATCATGATCCTCCATTGACAATTGTATTTGTCAATTTATTTCCCATAATGTGCATTTCTACAACAGCCAATTTCTTCCCTATGTTCACTATCAGCAACATCGAATCCATGACCTCCCTGTGGTGGCAGTTCTATTATCATCTCCACAATTGTACCTTCTTGTCTCTGATTTTAATCCTCACCAATTGTGTAGTGATTTCCACTCTCAATTGTGGCATACTTTGAAGAAGGTATGTTATCTTTATCAATATAGTTGTCTGTAGCACTTATCGTACAATATTCTTTTCCAACACCAATCACAAGGAGGTACTTGCAGTTTCATTAGATGTCCTTCATTCCTTCACCATTGCTTGTTCACTTCTACTTTCGCTTCTCAAAGTCCTCCTTTCTCTATACAAGGGTCTAGGTATATGGCCTTCCTTTGTGCTCAAGTGATCGCAACTACTGCCTCATATTGTTCTTCTACATCCAAAATATTAATACCTTTTTGTTTCAAGCAATCAGTGTCTTCATGATCAATTGGTTCACACCACTTCCACAACATCCCTGCTTTATTCCAGTTACTTTAGCATTCCCTAGCGAAATGTCCCCATTTGTTGCATTTATGGCACAACTTTCATTTTCTTTCATAGTGAAGGGATCAATACTTCAATGAACCATCTTTTCTTTACTTCATTTGCCAACTGGTTTTCAAATTTCACAAACATTTCCTTGAGCCTACAATTATAGGCTAATACATTCTCACGTTTTCCTTGTTTAGTGATATAAATTTCTATTATGATCTTGTTGTCATCCCAAAGCAATTTGAATTCTACCTCTAACACATTCTTCAATGCATCGCATGAGGATATGGACTGTGCAACACGTTTTGTAAACCATTTTATTGCTATTCCACATAGCATTGTTGGCAACACTCTCAACCAATAATCTTTATCCTCTTGACTACTTGCTATCCATATTGTTTGACATGTTTTGCAATGTCAAACGCAGTCCTCAAACCCACTCCCCATAAACATTAGGAGTTCTTCTCTTTCTACACTTGGACTCATTGGAGGAGTCACCATCCTTGCTGCCTAAAGTGTTCCTTCTGCCTTGAACCTAATTGGATAGTTTTGACTTGTACGTTCCAATGCCTCACTTGCACTCTTGGCCTATGAATCCTCTACTTGTCCTCCTTCAACGTTCCTTGCACTCTAATTATCTTCAATATTGTTTTCATACTCCCTTCGTCTAGGGGTCTTCAACTTAGTTCCTCCAATTCTCGAGTCCTTTGAAATGAATAGCTCTTTGATACGACGTATGTTATTTTCAAAGTTTTTAGTTAGTTTGTTTCTAGGATATCCTTCTTCCTCCTCTTCAACTAACATTGATGATACAAATTGATTTCTCACTTGGTCGGCAAGGTCTTCATATGCTTTGTTGGGGAGCATACATGCCTTGCTATCTCCTCCCACTTTCCCTTCATATGTTCTTCAGTAGTGAAGGTTTTCCACTCCTTCCTACTATGGCTTCGGCTGATGCTTCAGCTTTTGCTCCTTGGTGGGCTCAGATTTTCCATCAAAAATCCTTAAGTTTCTTCGACAATTCTCTTCAATCTCCTTTATCATTCTCTCTGCTCCCTTTTCTGTAGGGATCTTCTCACCCTTTCTTCTATCAATTTGTGACCACTTGGAATATGTTTCCTCTCTTTATTAGGTTGAACAGGCATTAATTCTCAGGTGTGAGTTTTATGGTGTTACGTTCCTCTTCCTCTATATGATTCCTCTCTTCATACCAATGTATTTGTTGCCTATGTTGTTCTTGGTCCCTCTTGACCCAAAGGTCTTGTAGGTTGATGATATGGCATGCAATGAGCATTGGTAGTTTGTGCAAATCAACTTCTTGGTTAATGGTTAGGTTGGCCCAGATGGCATTTTGAGGGACCTCTCTCCTGAGAGCTTCCCTCCAAACATGTTCTCTTTACAAAATATCCCACAATTTCAATAGATCTTGCATAAGCTGGTCTCCCCTTTCTTTATTGGCTTGCACAGGTTTGTCCATAGGCTGTCCCATTACATCGCCATGATTCTCGTCCATACTTCATAATTTGCAAGGGTTCGAAGAGCAACAACTCCAAATGTTTACTCGCTAACTCTATTGGAATGACTATCGGGGAAGTAAACATAATAACAGATACAAATGCTAATAATAATAGATACAAATGCTAGTAATAATTCACAACAATAATTTCATAAAGATCTATCTTTCCATTCATTCATTCATGAGATTTGCAATAGATTAAGGAATACACATATGTGGTCCTGACCATGTAGACAATGAGAAATATATAGAATAGCCAACAATTGTTGAGAGATATCAACTGTCGAACAATTGTCAAGAACTAACTTTCCAACTACAATGAAATTAATATGATTATCTATGTATTACAAATTCACCTCCACCAATTGTAAGGTTGTTTGCCAAATCATGGATTTCCCAAAAAGATTCCAAGTTTCTTTTGGATGCATATCCACATCAACAATGGATTTACTGAGTGTACTACCTAATTGTAATATCCCTCATTAGAATGCTACCTGTTTCCCAATAGTTACATACATCATTTAACATCATTATGTCTTAAATTAGGTTATTGAGATTAGAAGTATATATAATGCGATAAATAACTAATTAAATTTAGGGTTTGCCCCCACTTCTTCCCTAACCCTACGGAAGATGGTGGAATTACTGTGCTAGGGCGCTTGGAAACAGTCTACGAGCAGGCTCCCTCAAGGTTTCTTACAAACATATGTTAATGCACATTGTTTTTTTGTCCAAAGGGTACAGGGTCAATGCGATGGGCAAGGGAAATGTCTTGACAGAGTGATTTCTGTTGTTACTGATCAAAACTTAGCTAGCTTTGTCCTTGTTCATTCTGTTTCCATGGCTGCAAATGTTTTAGTACCATGATGAAAGCTATCCTGCCTTGGTCTAGATTGACTCTTTTCACGTGGATGTCTTGACAGAGTGATTTCTGTTATTACTGATCAAAACTTAGATAGCCTTGTCTCTGTTCATTTTGTTTCCATGGCTACTTACCAGCATGGGTGCCTCTACTCTACCTTTAGTTCCTACAATTGAAGCTAACAGATGCTGCATAATCATAAATCCATATGACCTAGTTTTCTCTTCTTTCAATTATGAGCACTTCACTTATGGAAGGCAATTATTTTCCTTCCCTACCAGCCATGGAGGCTAGCACATATTCCTAGTTTTTTCTCTGCCAATAGAGACTCCTTGTCCTTGGGTATTGCATGGAATCAGGGACTATACAGGAAATACCCAACTTTTCTCTAGGATTATCCAATTTGGCCATTTTAACCTTCAAAATTCTCTTGTCAGACCCTACTTTAGCCCTTTCATGGTCATAGTAATAATGTCATTGAATCTTCTAACTTAGGCCTTGCTAGATATGTGTTACAGCACTGATCTCCAATCAAAATCTCCAGCTTTGATCTTCTTCACTTCCATGCATCATCAAGGAATGTAACCCCCATAAGTTTATTTGTACTTGCGCATAGTTCTTATGCTTTGGGGTTAACTGCTTTAGGTTTACCCCCCTTGTAGTTTAAATTCTTCAATACTTGGTGTTTATTTACTTTTCATAGCCTGATTTCTTTTTACCTCATAATAGAATTCACTTTTGAGATTCATTGACCCAATCCAGTCATTTGTGAACATTAATAAGCCTTAGCATCTTGTTATTTCAATTCAACAAATGTTAGTGTACTAGCATTTTTTGATAAACTAAGGCTGGTACTCGGTAGTAACAAACACCTAATAACCTCATTTCATTGTTTAAATAACCTACAACAAGATCATTCTAATCAATTTTTTCATACTAGTGCATCGAACCTTACTCTACCATTTTTGAACTGTACATTGGATTGCTCACTAAAAATAGGTTTAATACATAACGAGTCTACTGCAGATTCCTTAGAACATCTTGTCCTTGCTTTAACGATTTGGCAATGCTTCTTCTAGTTTCTGAAATAGAGGATGTGTTTCCAGTTCAGAAAAAAATAAAGAAAGCCAGCCACATGGAATGGAATGCCATTGGCAAAGAAGAATCTTCCAATAAAATCATATGCCTAATCCCTCAATTGCACATTGAATAAATCTGCAAGCAGGTTTGGAGTAGCACTAGTCACCCTACATTTCCCATTAGACTTTACTACCCTTAAACTAGAAGAAATTGGAATACATGCGTGTTACTTTAGCAAGTTAGTAGAAGCAAAACTCTAATGAACTCTCCCCATTAGCAGCAAAGAAGCAGATGTAGATGCATTTTCTTCACTACCAGCCCACAATTTGGTTATCTCAGCCCTATATTTGAGTTCTTGTGTCAAATTGTCACATACTTGTACACCTTTGCATCAGACTTAATAGAGATGGGCATTAACTCTGGTAATGTTGCCTTGAAATTCATGCTTACAAAAGTGACACTTCCACAACCTAGTGGCCCCAATGCCTTAGGCTTTGTTTGTAACTTAGTCGCAAATTCTTTTAAAGGAGACTTAAGATCAAAGGGACCCTTACCATATTTTTCTAGATGTTAACATTTTTTAAACCTCAAGTCCAAAGTCTAGGTTGAAGAGTCTAAATTCGGCTAAGTCTAAGTATTATCAGGGTTTCGAGGTTTTCTCTACCGTCATGCTTCCCTTTTCGGCCCCAATCCCCACTTTGGTCTCCTTTGTAGTTGGCCTCGGGTGTTATGGTTGTCGCCCATTGGCATTTCAAGCTTTCCTTTGTGTCACTACCATCTTTGTCATGGGTCGCTCCAACAAACCAATTCTCAATTCCACACTAACTTCTTACGTCATCACTCTATCAGCTTTTCATTGGTCTCCCCCACATACCATCTTGAAGCATGATTTGATCCATCTCACCAATCAACAATTCCCGATAGCTTCTTATGTAAGTGGTGGCACTGCCAACGAATGAAAAAAATAGACAAGTTTTGAAGAATCAAAGTTTCCAGGTGTTATAGGAACCTTGAGAACCTCCAATAGTTCTTATCTGAGGTGAAAGTCGCAATGAAGTACTCAAGTGAATTGGCTAAGGCAAAGTTGGAGCCCAAAGTGGTTACTGGAACCCCCATTGTCAGCCCCAAAAAGTGAATAAAGAACAAAGAAAGCAATAAGCAATAAAAGAGTCAAAAGCCAAGAGGTTCCAAGACCTTAAGCAAGCCCCAATGCCTAGTTGAGTGAAGGTGAAAAGTTAAAGGAAAGAGCAAGTAAAGGAAAAAGGTTGGAGTCAGGATTGGTTCCAAGAACTCCCGAAAGAACAAACAACAAAAAGACAAGTTGGACGTTTCAGGTGTTCTTGGGAGTGGCCATTCAAGTTCCTGACATGTGCCTAAGTTTTGATGCCAACAAAAGAAGGGGAAAAAGTGAAAAAAGGTGAAAAATAAAACAAACAAAAAAAATCAGGGGTTCTAGGTGTTCGTACAACACACCCAAAACCTCCAATGTAGTTCTTGTTCGACAATAAACTGCCAACAAAGCACTGTTTGCCACATACGGGTAAACGATTAAATGCAAAAAGTAAATGCACAGAACATAATGAGAATATATTTAAGAACCAATCCCTATATTAATTCAACAGTCCATGTAGATCAAGTGCTTATAACATTACACCCAGATACGACTATGACGATCCTACTTCGAAGGAAAGGTATGCAATATATAATACCCGAAGGGGTGCGACCAACCGTCGCGTCCAACTGCCCTTTGAGAAGACTAACTGACTGTCATAACCCATAATTACTGACAACAACATAACATAACGATTATTCCCAACAACATCATCCGCCCCCCCAAGAAAAGAAGTCGTCTCCGGACGACTTAATACAAAATAGAGATGATGTTCATACATTAAACAGAATCAAGGTATAGAACTGCTGACGCCAGTCAAGCCCGGAACTCATACACCTGCTGCGTCCTCGCCTGAAAACCCTTTTCTGCTACCGTCCGATGCTCAAGTGCGGATTTCATCATTATTGCTTCCACAAGGAGTTCTTTTTTTTTTCCTTGACATCACAATCCTCCTGTGCCTAAACCAAACTTGTCTGCAAAACACACTTTTCAGTCTCAGCCTCCACCAACTGCCACTCAAATGATATTGTCTTCCTAGCCAATTTGTCCTCAATAACCACCCGCGCTGCCCTCTCGACATCCAACTGCTGGGTACGTTGAGCTAAGTCTCACGCTACAATTGCCTCCAACTTGGTGGTCAGCTCCTCCCGAGCCCTCTGTGCATCCACCAAGGCAACCTTACGTCCAACCAAGACATACTCTGAGTTCCTCAAAGCGTACCGTCCATGCCTAGAAGTGGCCACAACCCTCTGGCACAAAGGCTAGGAGACGCCTCAAATCCTCCATCACATTCCCCAAAGACTGATAATTGAACTGAATAACTCCCTGGTGCCGTATGACTTCGCGTTCTTGCAATGCCTTCCCTCAAACTTTGTTTGCTCGCAACCTCCAAATCCGTCTCCCTCTACGGCTTATGGCTTCCCCGCCAATGCTTAGCTTCAGGCTTCTTTCTCACAGTATGAAACAACCCCAACACTTACTGTGACTTCTCTGATGCCCTTCGCCCAACTCAAAAAGTGTATGGCAGCTCAAAAATAAATTGGGAGTCTGGGGGCAGTGCCCCCAGCAAGGACTGGGGGCAGCGCCCCTCGCGGTGTCCGAGGGCAGCACCCTCCTTACCATACGGACACCCCTCCACCGTACAGACCACCCCATATGGACAACACGACCAACCATCCACCATACACACCGTACGGTCCTCCTTCCGTACGCCCAACGCAAGTGACAATTCGGTGTTGCACAGAGAAAGGGGAAATAATTATACTTTGCCCAACACAAGTGACAGAAGGAGATTTTACTTGCCGAAGAAATAACCTATGGATTCGCACTTGTAAAAAGCAATTATGTTAATAATGAACACACAACAAATTACACCGACTTCAACAAAAGCTGAATAGGGTGAGGAGTTGTCGGCGCATTTTTTTCTTTCCACATGCCATCACCACCGTTTATCCCTATCATGTCGTGGTATTTTTCCTTTCACACTTTTTTTTTTTAAACCGCCGTCGTCGTCGCCGTGCTCCTTCAAGCCTACGGTGGTATTCCACCGCCAGTGACCTCCTTTGACGATGGTGCACCGTACGGTGGTTCCACCGCACAGTGGTCTCACCGTACGGTGGCCCCCACGGTGGTCGCCGACAGTGGCCCCCCGACGATGGTTCCACCGTACGGGGACCCCCGACGGTGGTCCCACCGCATGGAGGTTCCACCGTGGCCACCGAATTTATTTTCTTATTTTTTTTAATTTTAATTTCCTAATCAAATTGTCCAAGGAGTCTTCGGCTCGGGTCCCATGCCTCTGGGATCGCCCTTCATCCTTCTCAGTTTGCCTCACCCGAGAGTCTCACGCTTTGGTCCCCTGCCTCTCGAGTCGCCTGCCCGGCCTCTCGAGTTCACTTCCATCCTCTCAAGTCCCCCTCCGGACTCTCGGGTGTCCTTTCGGCCTCTCGGGTCCCCTGCGCGCTTTTCGTGGTAGGGTTTCAATTTGGACCCGTTAATGGCAAGTCTATTTTCAATGGCCATCCGAAGACCTGGAACCATGAATTCTACAGGGACCACAGTCTCCTTCTCGTACATAAGAAGAAGAAGAATAAAGATTTTGAAGGCTGCGGCCTTCCACACAGGGTTCCAGTCATCTCCAGCAAGGATGACCTTGGGATCACTTGCCTTTCCCAGATTTGTCTCCTTCAAATTGGCTTCTTGGTATTTAATAGGTGCGCCCTTCGACAACTGGTGTGCGGGAGTTTCATTCACACAGGCCTCCCCTTCCTTGTACTCTCCATATTCTGGAGGAAATATATCTGGTTCTTCCTCGATACTCAATACATTGCACGAGGGTGTAAACAATTCATAATCCTCCATTTGCCAGTGGAAGAGGCCATTCAAGGAGTCCCCGTCATCCCCCGAGCATGCTTCCAATTCTAACACCCCTCCGTCACTGGACTCCATACGACGTCCGTCTCCATCCTCACCCAACTGGTCTCTCTCAGATTCCGAGTCGGAGGAGGATGCCAACTCCTCGCTTACCATCTGCGTACAGAGATCGATCACGTACTTCCTCCCCACGCTTTCCAAGGAAAGAGTATTCTGCTTCCAGTTATGATTCGCCTTTGCTGCAATGAGCCACCCACGTCCGAGAATGGCGTTGTACCCTTTCTACTTCAATGGAATCACTACAAAATCTAGCACTAATGGTTGCGTGCCAATCATCACCTGCTGGCCCATGAGGGTACCGAGGGGTTTAATCCCGTGTTGCTCTGCCCCTAGGAGGTTGAATGTGGGGGGCCACGACGTAGGCTTTCCCAATTTTTTCCATGTCTCTTCTGGAAGCATATTTACTCTTGACCCTCCATCCACAATGGTGTCCGTCAAGGTAGTCCCCAGGATGCCCATTTCTACCACCGTCGGGTGGCGTCCGTTGTTGACTACTAACAACATAGGGTCGACTGTGGGGCTTACAACCTCCCTCGTTTTGGCTTGTGTGGGTACAGAATTTAAGATAGCCGTTTTCAACTGCGGCATGGTTTCAAGGAGGTCTTGAATCTTCACGAGTACCTCTATTTACAATATTTGTCGTAGGATTCTCTCTTCTCCCCTCGTCTGTGACGGGCTTGTGACCTCGTGGTTGTTTTGTCCTTGTGCCGCCATTTCCTTTGTGATCTCAACCCTTGCTTCCCACACTCTCTCAGTCTCCGTGCGAGGATCTGGGTATGTAGCCTTTTTGGCCTGTGCCCTTGTGATTGCCAACACTTCTGCCTTCGTGGGTTCGATGTTCAAAAGGTTTACTCCTGGCTTCGAGCAATTTGCATCCTCATGGTCGCCTGGCCCACACCATCGACAGAGGTGCTGAGGGGTGGCTTCGTTCATGCAATCCCGGGCGAAGTGCCCCCACTGATTGAAGGCCCTACATTGGATCATTGGTCAGCCCTTGGCGTCATACTGGACACAGGGGTGGCTTCCTTCATGCAATCCCGGGCGAAGTGCCCCCACTGATTGCAGGCCCTACATTGGATCATTGGTCGGCCCTTAGCGTCATACTGGACACGGCTTCGGTTATTGTTATTGTTGGTATTCCTTCCACCGCCGCATTTGTTGTCCTGGTAACCTCCAGATGAAGCCGTTCTGTTGGTTTGTTGGGTCGTACCCGTTGGTGCGGATGTTGTGGCCTGCTCAGTGAACAGCACTTGCGTATTTCAGATCTTCATATTGTATGGGCACTCCTTGATGGAGTGTCCCATTACTTGGCAAATTTCGCAAAAGGCCTTCTTCGGGCATGTACCCTTCGCATGTCCTTTCTCCTTGCAGTCTGTGCACCACACGTCTCCTTCAATCCGGCTAGTAGAGCCTTTCATTGCTTTAAATACCTTCATCATACACACCATGTCCCTCTGCAGGGCCGTCACTTTCTTTTTCGACTCCTCGTTACCACTCTCATCAGAGGAAGAGTCATTTTCCTTGAAGGAGGACTTCCCCTTTTTCTTGGACGTTTTGTATTCACTTTCTAAGTCCATAGCCCTATTGTATGCATCTTCGTATGACGAAGGAGGGACTATCTTCATTTTCTTCTTCAAGCTGGGTTTTAGGCCTTCTACGAACCACCTCTTCTTGAGTCCGTCAGCCGGCTAACTCTCCATTTTCCCAATTAGCTCCTTTAGGTGCCTTCCGTAGGCACGAACTGATTCCTTTTGTCCTTGTTTCGTACTGTATATCTCTGTCGCTATTTCATTATCATCCCGGAGTAGGCAGAACTCCTTCTTGAAGGCTTTCCGCAGTGTGTCCCATGTGGCCACTGTAGTTTTATCAATATCCGAGTACCAGTCGATGGCAACTCCCCGTAATGTCACTGGGAATTACGTCATCCATTCGTCCTGGTTCGTGACACCATTGTCACCCATATGGTTTCGCAATTTCTGCAATGCCTTACGAGATCCTCCTTCCCGTCGCCGATGAATTTCGGCAGCTTCTGCCTGTTGGCCATTGATGGGGGTCGTGTCCCCAGAGGTGGTTGTGTTTGTCGTGCACCCGTGCCACTCCCTCCTGCGCCGGTGGTGTTTCCTATTTGAGTGAATGGGGGTACAGTGTTTTGTACCCGCGTGCTTGGTGTGATGGGACCCAAGAGGGGGTCCTATCTGTCGTGTGCCTGTGCCTCCTCCGCACCTACGGTCGTACGGTTGCCCTCTCCCTCGTTCTCACCCTCATCCTCTGTTCGCTCCCTTCGATGGTCCTCCGTGCGCGGCGTAAGGGATAAGTTCTTGAACTGATCCCAGGTATCTTCGACCAGATTTCTTCGTAGCCTAGTTTCCTCCAAAAAATCTTCATGGCTTCTCACCCTACGATGTTCTGGCGACGCATAAAACTCTCCTTCGGCAACTGCACCCCCCATGACACATCCTTGGTTCGCTTCGAGCAACCCTTCGGCAAGTTGTCCTTCAGCAAGTTGCCTCAGCCTCTATCTACGTTCTACTTGTTGTTCCAAAATCAAGGCCCTCTGAGCGGCCTCCCACTCCTCACTTTGTGCCTTCTTATTTATGTCCTTATTTAATAAGTTGGGCATTAATTCCTATACATCATAAATAGCAACAACACATAAAAATAGAACACTTCTTTATTAATTCATCCCATGGATACAATTTGTGTCAATAGTATGACACCATTATTATAATATAGAATGTTCTTTATTCCTCCTAGAGGTTCAAGGTTCAATTTCCCCTTGGCCTCTTACCATCACGCTCTGCTTCCCAACGACGACTGTTTTCTTCGTACTGTTGGAGGACCTGTTGGCACCGCTCCTCACAGGCAATCTCCTCCAGGCGAGTTTGTTGTGCCAGTGATGCCTGTGCAAGCAACCGGGCTAGGTGGTTCATCAATCGATTCGTTGCGGGGCTAACTTCCAGTGCGGTCCACACAACATTGTTGGGACATCAGCCTCTGTGGCCTCTCTTCGGACGTAGGTCTCGATGGCCACCTGAAGCAAGATTGAGAATTCCCTCGTTGCAGTGTCTCCTCCGTCGTAGGCCCATCGTGTCTGTACGCCATCCGCTCCTTTCCCGAGTATGTCTAGGCAACGGCGCCAGATGTTTGCCACATATGGGTAAACGATTAAATGCAGAAAGTAAATGCACAAAACATAATGAGAATATATTTAAGAACCAATCCCTGTATTAATTCAACAATCCATGTACATCAAGTGCTTATAACATTACACCCAGATACGACTATGATGATCCTACTTCGAAGGAAAGGTATGCAATATATAATACCCAAAGGGGTGCGACCAACCGCCGCGTCCAACTGCCCTTCAGGAAGACTAACTGACTGTCGTAACCCATAATTACCGACGACAACATAACATAACGATTATTCCCAACAACAAGCACCAAATCGCCAATGGAAGCCCAAAATGGCATCATTTTCGCGGCAATTGGAGTAATATTCAATTCCATATGGGTGACAAAGTACTGAACACATGGCCGGACGATGTTTGAGCATGCAATGCACCATTTCATGCATTTTTCATGCTGATTTCACACTAACAAGGAAGTATCAATTGCATGAGATGGATCAAAAAAAAAATCAGTTTGACCACAATGTTGAGCCCAAAACATGATTTTGTGATAACTTCTAGTTGTGACGTGTGGTTGCTTTCACTCCACCATTTGTCAAACTCCAAGCGCACCTCTCCTTCCCAGACATGCAATCTCATCCTTGCTCTTTAAAAGAGGAATTGTTTTCATTGTAAAGGGGTTCTGAAACACTTTTGATTATCACATTGAGCAGAGTCTCTCTAAGAGCCAATTTTATTGTACAGACTTTTATTTTGCTATGTAATGCCTTCTTGATCAATAAAGAGCCATTTCTACCTTCCCATAAGTTGTATTTTGTGCAGTTCTCTGCAATGATTGATCTTTTCTTCTGATAAATTTGTTCTTCCTTGAATTGTTGTTGCATTCTCTCTGCCTTATATGGTAGTGCATATTCTATGCAGGTCATAGTCTGTATTATTAAGCTTATGCAAGTTCTAATAGTGAAAGATTTAATTCTGAATGTTCTCATGAATGTTAAACCTTTCCACGCAAAACTTACGCAGAAATATGTTAAGTTTGAGTTGTGTAAGGCATATTGGTTCTTCAATCACATTGTTCAGTAAATGCAAGTCACTGAATTTCTAGTTTATCACCTCCTTTTTTTAGTTTCAGACTAAATTCTATCCTTTTTCTTCGCAGCAGCAGTTAGTTTTAGGTGATTACTAGGGAAACCGGCACTCTCTAGAGATTCACTCCAATTTACAGGTAACCCAAAGCCTTGAATTGTTTCCATTGTTGCAGTTGCAAGGAGAGTTGCCATGCTAATCCTCCAAAGGGTGCATTCCAACAGTAGCATTTTGGAAGCACAACCAACATTTCCACTCCCAATGGAACTAGTGGCTTCATCCCTATCTTCTTTTCTAATTTCGTTAGGTGCATAGTCAGATTCAATTTCCACTCTTTCAACCTCTTAAGGCCTAACCACATCCTCACTCTATAAAGTTTATAAGTTTATAATTTAAAAATTCAAATGCAAATCATGCACAATGCAAGGAATTAAGACACAAGGATTTTCTGTTTGTTTTTCTTACTTCAAGCCACACAAAGTGTAGAAGCAGAGGATACACAAATAGGAATCCTTGTTCTTAACCTATCTCAAACAAGGATTTCACTTTTCTTTTTTTTTACTTCAGATTGGACGAAGTGTAGAAGGAGAGGATACACAAAAGTTAAAATCCTAATTAAACAAAAATTGAACATCTAACAAATAAAGTATTGCTCTCATAAAATTAAAAAATTAAAAAAAAAATTCAGTATTGATTTGTAAACTAAAATAATGAATTTAAATTTAAATTTGCAACAATGTAACATATAAACCTCTATAAGTTAATCACTAATTTTAAAATTTGTCAGCTTAAATTTGTTATGACTAATTAGTTACTAAATTGAACCATGGAAATAAAAAAATTAAAATCCTTAAGGAAGCCTACCTTGAGCTTGAATGCTGCTTTGAATCCTTTGATTCTAAGATACCGGTTCTTGGCATTTTAGGCTGGGTCCGGATCCTAGTTCTTGCCCGGTCCTAGTTCTCCCCGAGTTCTCCCTGGGTTCCACCCAGTCCTGCCACGGAGAACCCATCCACCTGGGCAGGACCCGGGTGGAACCCTGGGAGAACCTGGGTGGATCCAGGAAAACCCAGGCCCATGAGTTCCCAAAAACGGGGACCACGGGTCATTAAAACACGAAAAACAATAAAAAGCACTTTTTTTAATATTTTTTTAACATGATATTAGACTTTTGTTATCACTGATTACATTTGAGATATATGAATATCATTGGTAATGGCAATTATAAATTTATCATTTATGTATGGAAAGTCACATTGTATATTTCATTTTTGTATGGATTGTATCATTGTAATAATCAATAATGGTAGTGATAGTTTATAAACTATCATAGATGGCACACTCGCCGAAAACTCGGCGAGTGACAAAAACTCGCCGAGTTTTTGGACCTGGCGAGTAGTAATGACTTCTACTCGCCAGGAAAACTCGCCGAGTTTTTGGCGAGTTTTTGTCAAAAACTCGGCGAGTTTTAAAGAAAAACTCGCCTAGGTTAGCATAACAGCAGAAAACGGCCAAAAATACATGCATTATTTGTTTTTCTATATGGTTTTGGGCTGAGAAGGGGGAAACTCACTTGGAAGGGCCACGCTGAGAGCCCACTATGCCCTCAAGTAATCGCCGAGTTTTTTGGTCTATCCGTCAGGATTCATATATGGAATATAACATTTAAGTATAAGTACTTATACTTTAAGTTATATTCCATATATACTGTCAGGATGTTTGAGAGTGGTTTCGAACCTCCAGGAGTTATAATGCAAAATCTAGTTTTTGGAGGATTCTTCAATTTTCCAGACTTAGTCAAATTTCAGGATCCTTCGCCGATGCCCCTTGACCCCAACTTGGGGCCCTGCCCCCAAACCCCCGTCAAAAAATATAGGGGGAAATTGCGTTGATGGAAGTAGGGAAAATTTAACCTCCGAGTTTGATTAGGCTCCATATAACAACATAATTAGCATTGAAGAAATCCTGGTATTATACATTTTAGAGTTGAAAGTTTGAAACTATGAGTATGAATGATGAAAGTTTGAAACTATGAGTATGAATGATGAAATTTCAAATATGATGAAAGTTTGAAAGTAGTTTTAGCTAGAGCTGGGAAGAGGAAGTTGTATTTACTTTTGGTTTTACAAAAACTATTTACTATTTTGCTTCCAGCCATCAGCATTTCTCATGAGGATGCGATTTTGTAGACACTTTGCATTTAAATATATCTAGAATCAGCTTGTTTCTTTTGCGTTATCATTTATTGACTCATTGGATGCATCTTCTCATTAAATTTTGCAAAAAAAATGCATTTTTTATTAAAATTAAGCGTGTTTTTACGTTGCCGAGTTTTTCGCCGAGTTTTTCCGAAGTTTTCCCGAGTTTTCGCCGAGTTTTTTTTTCAGGGGCTTGGCGAGTCGAGCCGAGTCGCGAGTAGTTCAACCATGAACTATATAATTATATTTTATAATTTTGATGTTTGAACATATATATAATATATGTATGTATATATATGTGTGTGTGTGTGTGTGTGTGAGGACGTACCCGTTCCTGTACCCAAGAAAAAAAAAATGTTGCGAAATCCGCGAATCCGTACCCAAACCGATAACTTAGCTTTGATTCAATAGTGGATTGGTGTCAATCTTCCTCTCACTATTCCTCAATCCTAGTACCTTGCATTTTTTTCACTCTCAAAGCTTGCCATTGCAACTTTCAATTTTGTTGTGAGTTGGACTTTGGCTTAGATGCCTACTTGCAAGTTTTTTGCATGTGTTTAGGGTTTGGGTGTGAAGGCTTGAGGCACACATTTCAAAAAAAACATTTTAATTTTTAAATAAAAAAATTATGTTTTGCAACTTTTCATCTTGGGGATGCCTAGGCAGAGGGGGTGGACATACTCTCCAAATCCCACAATGTCCCAGCAATGTCCGTGTCCGAAGGACCTCCCCATGACAAAAATGTAATGATTTTGGGGGGAGATGTGTCTCTGTCGAACAATAATTAAAACCCTTTACCCAAGATTCTTAGGAAAGAAAACTTCATAATTATATTCAAAATCTGGCTCAACATTTTAAGAGGCAACCTTTGTTGGTTTCTTGGAAATATTTGGAAAAAGAAACTCCCATAAACAAAGCATAGAACTACTGTTCCTTTTTCCAATCATATGTAGTGTATTAGCACAAACAAATTCCAAGGGAAAATATGTACCCATTATCTGTCTCTTGTAAAGCTATAAGCATATTAACTTGATCTTTTTGCCATGATTGTATAAAAGGATTGCCTCAAACTAAGCATAGAAACCACATTTTTGTTTAAAATTACCTAACCAAATAATCAAAACCATTTGCAAAAGTTCACATGTCAAATCCCATGTATCAGTCTTACCCAGTATTTCAACAGTTTCTGCTTCTCAAAGCGTTCTACAGTTCGGTTTTCCAACTGTAAAAGATAAAAAATGCTTCAGTGAATGTCAATAAACATACATCTGCTGTAATTACAATCATGAGGCAAAATTAGCAAACTGGAGCAGTTAAATATGAGCTTAACAAAACAACATACAAAGAATATTCGTAAGGCCAAGTAATTGAATGAGAGCATGGAACTAAAAAGCAACTAAGTGCATGTATATAACTGCTTCTATCAGTGCACCTTGAAGAAAATTTAGAAGTCTATAACAAATATCATTCAAATGTAATTCATTTGTCAAAGACTTACACGCACGAAGTTTTCACAATAAATCATGAAGTTCAGACCTTACACACACCTCACGGCTAGTTTTCAGTTCAATGTAGTACTTTCTGCCATCCTTGCTACTCTTATCATAGCAGTCCATTTCAGCACCCATAATAATGCGATGAGCACCCAGTTTTGTTCGTAATACAGCACAGTACTCAACATTTGCATCTACTATGTGTGAATCTTTACTTTCACCTTCATTAGGATCTTGTGTGGCAAGCTGCTCAAAAGAATAGCCCCAGTATGTTCTGCATAAACCAGAGGAGATACTATAAACCTGGCATTCTGAAATGCTTTAGATAACAGAAGAGAGAAAATAGTATCTTGAAAACCATACCAAACAGTCTGCATTTTGGTAGTCAAAATTAAAACTTCACAATAGATCAACAGATACAAGTGATCAAACAAATCACGCACCGCACAAACTAAGTTAATGCCACATACTACTCACTCTCACAGATTATTTCTGACAGATGAAATTCGTAAATCCCTTGATTTAGAAGCTGGCTATGTTCTCAGTTCTCATCTCTTTGTCAGATATTTTTAGTTTTTTTAGTCAGGTGCTTAAGTAGAGGAGGATCGATTCCTATTGTTCCATATCCTTTTCCATATATCCATTTACTCCGAGGAAAACATTGACTTGTCCTATCATAAACACATTTGTTGGAGTGCAGATAATAAAACCTCTAGTGCGGAACATAACTCGGGTATTTCTACAAGGATCATTGACCATCACTATCTGGATGTTTTTCCCAAGGTAAACAAATTAGCTTAATATAAATGTGACTTTTTTAGTTTAACACATAACATATCCTGCAATCAAAGCTACTCCTTTTATTGGGTTAATGAATCTCTAAGGGCTAGACTTTGTTCAACAAATCCTTAGGACCAATTCATATGCATCAGTTATTGGAGACAAGCATACCCAATATGTTCAAGAAAATAACTGTATTTCCAATTGGTATTCAAGAAAAGCTACGTCCAGCTTCAATCAGTAACTTCAACCATTTTGACAGGCACACCAGAATTCCACCCTCATTGATTGGATCTTAAATTATTTTGAATTAACTACAAATCGAGTGGCCTTTGCTAATAGCTCAAAGAAAAACATTCGGCATTCAACAAATACTTCTTTACTTTAGAATCACATAGATAAATTGACATGTTTTCTACACCATAGCTCTTGCAGCTGATGAAAAGCTTCGAGCTCGGAAAAATAGCATATCACATGAGATTGCTTTTATAAAAGAAAAATGACATGTCAATAATTTTATAAAAGAAATTATCTTATCAAAAGAATGGCCATAGTAACAGGAAACTGACATGAAGATTCAGATCAGTCCTAAGAAAGGTTAATGGTAAAGACTCGAGAGCATTAAAGGGTGCCTATTGTCATGTCCCCTTTTCAGAGCTAAAGAATTGATAATATTACTTTGAGTTAGGCCTGGTAATTTTATATTCAAGGGGCAGCTTAATAATATTATTATAATTAATTTTCAAAAGCATTTTAAAAAACTTAATTATAGAAAGTATTTTTATATACTTTGGAGGGAAATTTTAATCCAAGCGCCCATTTATGGAGAGGTTTAAAATGGTGGCACTTGGTTTCATTTGCAATTTTTCCCTTTGAAGCATTCATGTTCAAATTCACAAGAGAGGGTGAGAACCCTTGACTCTTCAGAGGTCATGGAATACAAAAACCCTCTTGGACTTCACTTTTGAACTGGAGACAAAAACCCTCATTTCCGTCTAGAGCATCCTTACAAAGGGGTTCCATTGGGGCTGAATTTTGGAGAGTTTGTGTCAAATTTCCAGATTGGAGAATTTGATTTGCAAGCAAATTTGTTGTTCGGAATTTAAAAGGGTTTCACTGCTGACTTTAGAGTTGCTGAGCGCTCTTTATCATCATTTTCATTTGTAATCCTAAGCCCCACATTGAATAGATGTCCCCATCCATACCATCGGTTGATTTAATGTGGCATACATTTTGGTTGCTAGTTGCCATTATTTCTGCATATATTTTAACTGAGAGCACCATTATCATAGGAGACCGTATCAAACTTTGAAGGTGATCATATATTGATTATTTGTGGCAAATCTGCATATCCAAAACCACAATTGGTGCACCAACATCATTATCTTCTAATGCCAGTCACTTCAGCAGCCCAGGATAGCTATGTGCACTAGCTGTAGACAGCAAATAAGGAGATCACAGCAGTTATGAAGAGGTTCATGTTAAACTTAGTACTTTCAGATTGTATAAACTCAGAAAAAATCAGAATTAGATTAAACTAGGTTAATTAACTTATAGTTTTCCAGACTTAAGCATGAAATGAAATGAAATGCACAAGGACAAAACACAGTTACCCTGGGAAAACCTCCTAGGAGGAAAAACCCAGCCAAAGGATCCTCAGATCTGATTATGATTATAAACTGAATATTACACACTTATCTGGAGCATAGAGGTTGCAGTCACAAATAAGAGATAGAAGATTTCACAATTAGGTTGCTGATGAGGTTATGATTTGCAGTCCTTCTCATTGGAATTTCTGAGTGTAACAAGGGTAACAGCACCTTGAGTAGATTACAGTCCTTCAATGAAGTCCTTCAAGGGTTCACTCACTTCAATTGGAAATCTGCTGCTAAATAGGTTTGCTGTCTTCTATTACAGATCTGCTGCCATCTGGTGAAGTTCGCTGCCTCCTATTTCAAGATCTGCTACCTTCTATTGGAGTTCGCTGTTAACAGTTTTCCCTTCTAATAATTTCGCCTTCACCAAATATGTTTTGCATGTGCATAAAAACTGAATGAATATATTGAGAAGTATACGCCATCTTTATATGAGTCATATTCCTTTTTATTTATGTCGGCCTTCTTTGCATTTAGATCTTTTATTTATTTTAATTTCTTTTTAGGTGAAGTGAGATAGGGTCGGCCCTATCAAGGAGGCGAGTGGGTTTGAGTGAAGCATGGAACCTTTTGAGTGCACCGAAAGGTATTGGGCCAGGCCCTATATTAAGGAGGCGGATTCCAATGTTGCCCAAGGCAATTGGAATCCGCCAGCCCTAATTACAACCAACAGTTCATACCCTGGTCATGAGATTCCAGGAGTACATCACGGCACTACATTAAGATGTTATTAGCTACACAAAGTAGCATAAGGTCGCAGCCTGGATCATATACCACTGTTGTGTGGGGGAAAAAGTGAAACTAAGCAAACATGCCCTAATCTCACTTTCAATCACACATTTGTGGAATACGAAAGAGCCTAGAGGTATCACACAATTGGCTACTTCTTTTTGTGGAAGAGAGAGCCACGGGCTACCTATTAGGATTTCTATTCCTTTGTTGTAATTGAAAGATGAAATGATGCAAGCTCAATCCCTAACCCAAAGTGCAAGTATGAACTAATAACAAGATTGCAGAATTGAACTTAAACAATGGAAAGCTGTAAACACAAGGACAAGACAAGAATGCAAATGCGTACCCGGAGTTAAAATCTGACTGAAAATGTTCAGGACGGGGGCGCGGGCGCCACTGTCCTGATTCTGCCCCTGAAACTGCTCCGGAAACTGCTGTTTTTGCACTCTGGAAAAGCTGTCAAAAATGCTGAAAATGCTGTCTGTCAGGAGGACCAGGGCGCCCAGCGCCCCTGTCCTGGCAGGACCAGGGCGCTCCACGCCCCTGTCCTGGTCTTCTGGGCTGAAACTTGGTGTGTTATTCTGTCTCTGTCTGCTTCTCCCGGATCTGCAACTTGCGGCGTCGTCCGAGTCCCGAAACCTGCACTTATATCTGAAAAGGTGTTTGGGCGGCTATATAGGGTTTTGCCTTAGTCAAACCCCCGCTTCGGTGATTTCCACCTCCACGAATAGCCAAGTTGTATTGTAAAATGTATTGTGTGTGCAGACCTAGTGTGTGTGCAAGGTCCTAAAATGCAAGAAAGCAAACTAGAGCAACCTAGAAAGTAAACCCTAATTGCTTGTAAATGATAATGTAAATGCTCTAAATCAAGATGCAAAGTGATCTAAAGCATGAATAAATGATATATTGAAGCTTATGCAAAGACATGAAAACAACATGAAATCATACCCAACCCTCAAGGGAGGGGTACAAGCCAATCTTCAATCAGTAATCTCCTATTGCTCTTCAATGTCTTCAAAGCCCTACATGAATGAATGAAATTGATGAATGCTTGATGAATGGATGTTTGAATGTTGTTGAAGTCTTCAAAGATCTGCTCTTTCACTGCATATGAAGTTCCTCAAAACCAAAAATCCGATCCTTTCAAATGAAGAAAGAGAGTTCTTATGTAGGAAACCCTAGATCGTAAATTCGTATTTTGGCCGACCTAGAGATTGAATATCCCGCCAATTTCTTGGGGTTAAGCTTTATTTTATGATTGGATCGCGCTCCTAAAATTTCGGGAAAAATGTCCGGGACCATGTTGCACTCCGGGCGCCATGGTCCCGACAACTTTTCACCAAATTTTCAGGACTGTCGGATATGATGATTTTAGAGAGAATCCCGAAGTTACAGGTGATTTCGAGATGTTTTGACCCCCGAAATTAAGCCCCCAAGTTCAAAATAGGACCTAATCAGGGTTTTTGATTAAATGATGTATTGGAGGAATAAAATGAAAAGGGCACACTTTAATAAAAGGGCCCAACTTTATGATGTAGGAAATGATAAAATAGGACCTTAGACCTAATTAATTTAATTAATTAAATGCTAAAGGGGAAATGCAATGCAAAATACAAAATGCGCCAAGGCGGGTGCTAAACTAGGTGTGAAATTGTACCACCCTAGCAAGTGCGTACAATTTACGACACTACAACTGCAAAAACATCTGGTTATACAATGAGATAGCAGTCATATAAGAGAAATATCATTGCTGCAAAAGATGACTCAGTATTTCCACTCATTTCCAGCCATCCATGGTGATCACAGCAGATAACTGAGCTTGGGGCTGTCTGAAAGATCCCCAATCCAATCTTTACCAGATCTGATCCAAACTCTGATGTTTTTGCAATTGTTTGTTTTCTGAAAAAGTCTTTGGCCAGCATATGGTAAAAGGGGTTTGACTGATTTTCTTGTTTTTGTTTGGTTTTTGAGTGTTTTTTGAATGATTTTTGAATGCTAAATGAAAGAAACTGCTGATACAAAATAGAATAATGCATACCACACAAAGAAGAACAAATAAAATTATTTTCTTTCACTTAAATGGCCGATGTACATACCATTAGATGTGCATATAGGTCTGATACAAATTTCCAGCTAATTGAATATGAAGATCAGCTCCAATATTATCTAAAAAACCCAAATACAACCTAGTGTTTGATGCCCTTATTTCCAAGATGGAATGGCTGGCTCAGATAATGCTGGAAATAAGTTGTAGTGACCTCTAGAAGGTCTGATCTGCAATTAGTTGAAGAGGATCTGCCCTCAAGCTGATAACTCTGCAATTAGAATCCCAAATAATGCTGCCAACTACACACTGAAGTTGGATAATGCTGAAACTTGTCACCAAGAGAGATGGGTCTTCGTCCGAATCTCCAAATTCTTCTAGAAGTTTGCGTTCTTGGAAACTCCAAGCTGTTCAAACCCACAAGTTTGCTGCTGCTCTCCAAAATGAAGTCATAAGAATGAATCCAAATAATAGACAAAATGCCTTTTTATCCTCTCCAAGAAAGTTTGATCCATTTTGAAATTACTATTTGGCCTAAAAATCATAAAATAACATTGAGGGTCTAACTCCTCATTGTGAACTTGGCCCCTTTTTAAAAACAACTTAAGTTACTAGGATGGGGGGAAACTTTTCACTATTCCTCTTATGTTTCTCTATTACTATTCACTTTTTACGATTCCCTTAAGGCCAACTTTAATATTTCAATTTTAATCATGGATTCAACCCCAAAACTCCGATCTGAAAGGGATGTAAAGCTCCCTGCTGAGCTCCACAACCTCCGGTTGGGTCCTGTCCCAAACCACAAGGCTAACCTACCAGACCCTAATAGTAGGCCAACCTCCGCTAAAGTCTGAGATGCCTAAGGGAGGGACATTACACTGTCACTCTGTTTACATACTTTATTTCAGTTCATGTGCATTCAGAAAGTCACGGACATTAGATGCCTATCACACTTCTAGCCGCCACATTGTCATTGTGATATACCTTTTGGCACAGCACTGGCGAAGGCTACCATCACAACTTGCAGTTTGTCCTTGGGACTGTCATAATTGCCAATTCATTGTATGAAAATTGACTATATAGGGTTTATAAATTAGCTCTTGTTTTGCTGTAATTTAATTCCAATAATAGACAATAAAAAAGATCCAATTATAAAGGTCGCTTGAGAAATTGTTGAGAATTTGGAGCACTATTTTGAATTTTCCAATTGCTAATCTATTTCATTTGGTTTCAAAAAAATATTAGCAAAATAGTAAATACAAAAAAATCATATATTTAATATTTCCAGAAATTCTAGACTGGGACATTACAGCTGCCTGGGCCTTTAACAAAACATATATTATGCTCATTGCCATAAATGAAGGAAATTGAAACAGGTACTCAATTTGTAGGGTCCATTTTATTTCAAAAGATTACTACATGTGGGTATCATAATCAAACCCATTTTTTAAAACATTAAATATAGCACAGTTTTAAAATAATTAACACAGGTGGAGGTGAAGGTGGTGCTCTGGAGCTTTGGTGTTTGGGGAGGACAAAAAGTAATCATCCTCCATTATTGCTATTGGAGCTTCGCTTTCTACTATGTTGAATCCAATTAGTTCTCTTTGCCAACCTGCAATTCACATTTACAAATCTCCTTTGCGCTTTTTGTGTTACATTGTTACGATTTTTGGATGGTTTTTTGTTTTGGTAGTATTTCATGTTAATTTCATTTCAGCTTTGTTCTAATGTAGCAAGATGGTCATAGTCTTTTTTTCAATTTTTGAATTGGTAGTTAGACGTTGGCAGGTTATTGCCTTCCCATGCCGGCCTGTTGAGTGCATTAAATTGTTTTAACTTAAAGATTTGAGTGGCTACATTGGTGGTACCATCCCCCTTTCCATCCATTCCCCCTGCTTGAGCCAAATTAAAAGCAATTTAATTAGCATATCAAAATTTTGTGGGTGTGAGATATGATGTGAAGTACCAGATGGAAAAATTCTGAAGAGCTAACACATCAATAAAGATACCAAGTTGCACAGCCATATCAATATTAATGGTGATAGCAAGAAAGAGAATAGTCATAATCTGGAAGCTAGAAAAAAAAACTTACAGGAATGCTATGCAGTCAGACAAAATGACCCTACTGCCTGAGATAGCCAAATTTGTAGTGAACTATTGCTTATTGCTATAATGGAGAGATCAGCGACAACATCAAGAAAAGTAGTCCCAAGTCCCAACAATGGAAGAATTGAAATTGGTAACAAATCTCCTTGCCCCAAAATGCTTGTCATTAAACCTAATCCTACCATGGAAGACTAGTAGTTAAAAAGGAAGAACAATGTCTCAGGAACATTGCTATCTTCTTTATGTGCTTAGATAAAACTATCCTACCATCTAGAAGGTTTTCTAAAGATTGGATGGCTAACGTCTAGGGTGAGACAATGGCTTCATACAATTTCCTTTTGCAAAATAGTGAAACAGGAGTTGTGTATTGTTTTCTTCAAATATTCCAACATGCAAAAAGTGTTGAACAAAGCCTTTTGGAATACAGGGAAGTCAGTCTTCAAAGCAATTCCATTGAACCCTGAACTCACTCCTTGTGAAATTCTTGTCAATTCAGTCCCTACGGGGCTGCAAATAAAATATATCTCACATCAACTATAGCTCTCATAACTAATGCTTCCAACTTGAAAACACTAGGTCAACTTTACCACAGAGAAATGTTAGGAGTCCTGCTTAAACCATGAGAATTCCATCTCTGAGATAATGTGTTCTCAACTTGAAAACATGGTTATATGATGTGAAATCTGCCAATGGGGAGGACTTAATGTGTGTTTTCTATGCAAATGTGACAAACATCAAAGGAAAGGCTGCCCAAAAATTATGAAAAAACCAAATGTTCCTATTGAAGTCAGATCTATCTCTCTAAGGAAAATGGTGTGAAGGTCCAAAAGTCAAGAGCAAAAATAAATGACACAAAGAATATTGTGGAATAGACAGAGAGTCCACATAAAATACATTATTCTTCCTCGTTTACAAAATATTAGGTTATTCTTGCTGACCCTCTCTAGTTAACAACGGCTGTGAAAATTGTAAAAACTGAAAGCTTCGTTAAATGGGAATTAATCCCCTGAGTGAATCAATCAAGGTAGGGAACAAGGTGAATGAGATAAAAACACCCAGCAATCCCAATTCACCCAAATAATGCAGTAACCTGATTCTGTCATGCAAGGTGAGCAAGGCCAAACTATTTTTGAGGAAGAAGCAAAGAGGAAAAAGGCCTTTGTTGGAAATATGCTGGATGATTTGGAAAGTAAATTAACTAGTATAAATAAGGACCTAGGTGATAACCCATGTTCAAGGGATAATAGGCAACATTCTTTGTAAGTGTAATACCAGAAAGAATAAGGAGAAGCAAAAAGAAAGCAATAAGTGCCCTCCATATGAGGGTTTTGTCAGATTAAATTATGATGGTGCCTCAAATGCTAACCCAGGTCTAGCTAGAGGCAGCTTCATTTATGGGGGATGACTATTTTTCAGTTATAGGTCAAAGAATGAAGTTGAATAGGAAGCTTTCCTTGCAGGAGTTGTTGTGTAACTAGGGATATGATATTATAAGGTATTTAGGTGGATGGGGATGTCGACATGTGGCACACATCCCTTAGTTAGTTATATTAGGTTACGCGAATAATTAATGTAATTAATTTAATGTAATTAATTATATCAGGAGTTGAATAGGCCTTCATTAGGATTTGCTCTTCCATGGTATTATTAGGAAGTGATCTATATAAAGGAAGGTGATTATCATTGTAAGGGACATGTGTAAAGTATGATATTGTATTTGGGATCTCTTGGAGATATAGCATGGAGTGGCTTCTTCTTTAAGGAGTATCGTATGATGTTACCGTACCTTAAGGGTTTACTACATTCAGCATATATTGGAGATTAGGGCATATGGGCCCACATACATCTCTTGTGTCATGTGAGTTATATCTTCTGCAATTTATTATTTCTATTATTATATGTTAAGTTCTTATCAGAAGTGTTAGATGCTATTTCTAAAATTCTAAGGTAGTCATGGAAGGAGATTTCTGTAATGTTCCCCTGCCAATGTACGGCAATATGGAGAGCGTGCGGGTGTGACTGTACAGTGAAGGTGAGGGC
Source organism: Cryptomeria japonica (assembly GCF_030272615.1). Lineage (NCBI taxonomy): Eukaryota > Viridiplantae > Streptophyta > Pinopsida > Cupressales > Cupressaceae > Cryptomeria > Cryptomeria japonica. The sequence goes on along the minus strand of NC_081406.1, from coordinate 543,834,172 downwards.
ATATGGGAGGAATGACGTACGGTGGGAGGTAAGGCGTACGGTGGGGTGTACGGTGAAGGAATGGCGTGTGGTGGGAGGTAAGGCGTACGGTGGAGGAATGGTGTACGATGGAGGTATGGCGTACGGTGGGTGTGTACGGTGGAGGTATGGCGTAAGGCGGGGTTGATGAGATGTACGGTGGAGGTGTGAGGTGTACAGTAGTATAACCGTACGGTGTGCTCCAGTGAATGTGCAGTGAAGGGTTGATCTTCCGTAAGCAATAAATTCTGCATATTAGGGATTCCTTGTGCATGTATCGGATTAACATATATGCAACTGGAGTGATAAACAATGATGAGATTCAAGACTTGCCAAATCCGGAATGAGTACAAATAAACAGAATAGGGTGAGCGGTGAATCTCACCGAAACTGCAAATACCAAATAGGGAGGGTCTTTCACCTCCAAAATGGTGGATACCAGAACTCCAACAGGAATTCACACAAGAGAACAAAATATCAAAATTTGCATACCTACAACAATGACTAACACGGCCATATATATGGGCTCCGGAAAACTTCCCGAAGGGTTACAAACAGGTCGACGCAACCAACCAAAACTTGCCTAAACTAATTAAATAAAAGGCCCCAAAAGATTTGTTTATTAAATTTGGGGCCTTACAATAAAGTAATTAGATTTATTATTTAATTCTATCGAAGACATCACAATTTCCTAGTTGTAATAGATGCTCTTAAGAAAGAGCTTGACACCTCTAATTTAAAGCTAAATAGTTATGTTAAAGACATCCTAGAGCTAAATGAGAAATTAGTTGATTGTAGCTTTCAACACTATAGGTGCATGTTGAAAGCAGCATCGTACTTTCTTGCCAATATGGGAGTTGAGCAAGAGCCTATTACAACAGTGTGTAGTCATATTTCCAATACATGGAAAGAATTTGATCGTTTTCTCAAGTTCCAACATCCATCAATTATAGCATGAAATTTGGATTCATCAAGTCGTCACCTACATTCAAAAAGAAGGGTCAGAATCAAGACTCTAAAAAACCAAATGGGAAAAGAGCCCAAAAATAATAAAAATTATTCTTAGAATGGAAAGAAAAATAAGATTTCAAGAAAAGAGAAAATTTTAACAATGATCGACCCACAAAGAAGAAAGGAACACCTAGTGGATGTTTCAACTGTGGTGGAGATCATTACGAGAACCTGTACCCAAACAAGAGTCAAGGAAACCCTTATCAAAATCAATCTCTACCTTCCCACCAGACAATGGTTCAACAAAGGGTTCAAAAAGTTCTTGATAACTGCGAAGCAAAATATCAAATTGCTCCTATCGAAAATACAAGTACATTTTTTGCTATACCTATTTCAATCTTAGTAGATACTGGTGCAACCAAAAAAATTTAATGCACCTAGTGTGTTAAAAAAACTTCCTATACAAACTAGTTTTATGGCTAAACCTTGCTCATTTGAATATGCAAACCAATCAAAAGCTTAGGTAGAGCAATGTCTATTTGAAGCCAAAGTAAATTTGCCTACTTAACAAAACTTAATTTGTATGTAGCACCTTTAGGTTCTGTTGTGGCGTTTTCACACATAGCCCCATTGCAAATTGGGAGCCCCTTTTTTTTGCTTTTTAGGTAAGTGTTTTGGCATCTTAGGGTTTTATCTTTGATTTCTCGCCTCTGCAAATGAGTCAAGGTTTCAAAATTTGAAAGAGTCACCAAAGTCGGTAAAGTGAAGGAATGATCGAAAGGGTGTTTTGATGCTACAGATGTGCCCTAACAGGTCGAAGGAGTAAAATTGCAATTTCATGCGGTCAATTCAAACAACTTCCTATTTTTAGGAAATTTTATTTTTTTCTAAATTTAGAAAGTTTTGTTTTTGGCATTTTGGGGCCAATCCGATAACCTGCTTTTTTGGTCTGCTTTTTTTCTAAAAATAGAAAGTTGTTTTTTGCTTTTTCCAGCAACACAGGTGGTCATTGTTAGTTTTAATTAGGGTGAAGAGCGGATTCCAATTTCCTAAGGCAACATTGGAATCCACCCTTTAGGGTTGGGCCCCTTTTCCCTCACACGCCACTCTTTAGGGCTGGGCCCTTTTCCCTCACACGCCACCCTCTACAGTTGGGCCCTCTCTCACATGCCAACCTCAAATAGGGCAGACCCTATCCTCACGCCACTTGATGTGGCTTTATGAAACGTGCTAAGGAAATAAGTAATAAATAAATTTTATTTATGCTAAGCCGACTTTAGAGGTTTTACATCTAGAGGAAGATATATATGCGGGTGCATCAAAATGAAGTAAAGCAATTCATATCTCATACAATGCGATATGCTCTGCTCCTAAATGTGATCTGCCCTCCTACACTTAGCGAATCTGCTCCTTGGTGAACTGCAAGAACATTTAGTTATTTGTTGCTTCAGCCTGTTGAAGTTATCTTCTGCTGATGGATGTCTTGGTCATCTATAGCTAGGGCATCACTCTACATCACCTTGGCAACTTGTTGTTTGGACAACAATCAAAGATAAGTATTGTAATCAGAACATTGTGTTAAAGCATAATCAGATCTGAGGATCTTTCTTGCTGGGTTTTTTTACTCCTAGGAGGTTTTACCAAGGTACTTGTGTGTTGTGTGTTGTGTGTTCATTTTGTTCATTTCTCTACTTTTGCTTAATTCTGGAAATTCCTAAACACTAACAGCAATTAATATTAATCTAGAAATTAAGATAAATTTCTATTTTTTGAGTATTGTATTAATCTAAAAGACTAAAATCAACATGGTATCAGAGCTATAGGCTAGATCAACTTTCAAATTTCAGAATTTGGTACTCTTTTATTTCCAAATTGTTGTCTCATTCACAGGTCAGGTCAATGGGGCTGAAAGTTGAAGATAGGCTTGATGGAAATCTCAACTTTGCTGCATGAAAGGTTCGAATCATGGTTGCTCTAGAGGAAGAAGATCTTCTTCACTTCATAGAAGCGAAAGAGCTAACTGAACCTACAAATGCAGCTGAGCCAAAGCAATTTAAAAGGGATGTTGTCAAGGCCACAAAGCTCCTTATTGATTCAGTTAAAGACCACCTAGTCACCTCCATTGCCTCATACACTACTGCAAGAGAAATATTCAGTCATCTACAAGGTAACTATGAAATTAACAACCTCAGTAGCGCAATTACTTTAAGGTAGCAATTAGTTAATATCACAATGTCAAAAGAAGATTTTGTTGTCTTATTTTATGAGGATTTCACAACTAAAGAATTAGCTAGGTACAATTGGACATAACATGGAAGACAAAGATCTTGTTATGATTGCCCTAAATGGTCTACCACACTCATGGGAGTCCTTTATTCAAACCATAAGTGGTAGAACTGAGTTACCTACCCTTAATCGCCTTAAGAATGATTGCATTCAAGAAGAGTTGCGTCTTATCACAAGGGGGTAACTCAAAAGTCCTCAAGTAGATGATCAACACATGCTTGCGGCCCAATGCAAGAAAGGTGGAAATTGGAAGAAGTATTATCCTAAAAGGAATAGAAATTTCAGACCACCTAGTTCTCAACATTCTTGTAAGAAGCCAAAAGATATCTCTCGTGTTCGATGTTTCAGATGTGACAAATTTGATCACTATGCTAAAGAATGTCAGAATGATCCTACACAAAGAGAAGCCAACCTAAATGAAGTCTCAGAACAAAATGATGACTTCTTATTCATCTTTGCCCTGTCAAGCAGCTATCTTATCCTTGCTTATAAGAGTATTGCCTCTTTAACATGAATTTATGAACATTTTTGCCTAAAGGATATCTCCTTGGTGTTGAAGGTGGGTATCCTTGATTCTAGCTTCCTTAAGACATCAACTTAGAGCTATGTTGACATATTAAGGGGGGTCATACATATCGACCTCTTTGTACTATATTTTACTATATTTTTGCACCCACAAACAGTAACACATGGCTGATTGACGGTGGTGCTTCCAGACACATCACAGGCTACCGTGATCACCTTTCAGACTTAGTAGAAAAGGATACCAGTCTACATGTGGTAATTGGTGACGATGCTCGATATTCGGTAAGAGGTTTTGGAACTACTTTAAATTTAAACTCTGGTATTTCATTTCACCTTAATGATATCTTATTTGTTCCTGGAATTAAAAGAAACTTAATTTCCATTTCTGTTCTAGAAGATAAAGGTTATCAAATTGCATTTTCTGAGGGAAAAGTACTTGCTTGGCCTAAGAAATCTAGTTTTAAATCTGCTCATGTAATTGGTAATAGATATGATAGTTTATATAAGCTCTCTACTAACCGTGTTCAAGCCCTCATTAATGAGGCTCCCAAATCCTGTGAGCTATGGCATAAAAGACTTGGACACTTACACTATCAAGCACTTCCCTCCCTTGGAAAGTTAGTCAAAGGTATGTCTAAACTCAATCAAATTCATGATGATACATGCAAAGGTTGTGCTATAGGTAAAACTGTTAAAAGCCCTTTTCATAAAAGTGAAAGTAGAGCTAAAGATAAACTAGAACTTGTTCACTCTGATTTGTGTGGCCCTATGTCTATAGCATCTCCTAGTGGATTTATTTATTATGTAATCTTCATAGATGATTCATGATGATACATGCAAAGGTTGTGCTATAGGTAAAACTGTTAAAAGCCCTTTTCATAAAAGTGAAAGTAGAGCTAAAGATAAACTAGAACTTGTTCACTCTGATTTGTGTGGCCCTATGTCTATAGCATCTCCTAGTGGATTTATTTATTATGTAATCTTCATAGATGATTTCTCTAGGAAAACTTGGATCTATTTCTTGAAATCTAAAGAATCTGATGAAGTCTTAAGTAGATTTAAAGAGTTTAAGGCATTAGCTGAAAACACCTCTAGTAAAAGAATTAAATGTTTAAGATCTGACAATGGAGGTGAGTATACCTCTGGTAACTTTCATGATTTTTGTGTTGAGACAGAAATTAAGAGGGAGTTTTGTGTTCCATACAATCCTCAACAAAATGGAGTTGCTGAAAGGAAGAATAGAACAATTGTTGAGGCTGCAAAGGCTATGATTCATGATCAAGATTTGCAGACCTTTCTATGGGTTGAGGCTTCTAGAACAGCGGTATATATTCAGAATAGATGTCCTCACCATGTTCTAAAGAATATCACTCCTGAAGAAGCCTTCACAAGATCCAAACCTGACATTAGTCACTTAAGAATTTTTGGAAGTCCTGTTTATGTTCATGTGCCCAAGGAAAAGCGAACCAAGTTGGAGCCCTCCGGGAAGAAAGGCATGCTATTTGGATACAGTGAATCCTCCAAGGCCTTTAGGATCTATATTCCAAGTCAAAGGTATGTTGAGGTAAGTAGGGATGTTACTTTTGAAGAAGATATTGCCTTTAAGAAATCAAAAGGTTTTCTTGTTATTGATCAAGTTAATGACAATCAAGATATGAATGTTGATACTGTTGTGAACTTTTTCCACACATCGCCCCATTGCTATTGGGGACCCTCTGATTTTCCTGCTTTCTAGGGTTTTGTTAGCGTCCTGTGACTTTTTGCTATAGTTTCACCAAGCCTTGTCCAGTTCAGAGCATTTCATGCCCTAACGATTGAAAGTTAGTTTTTTGCAAGTTATGTGATTCCGAAGTATGAACACCACCAGAGTGCTTAGAGAGACCAAAGGACGAAGATCGCAATTGATTTGGACAAATTTGGACAACTTTCTATTTTTAGAAAGTCTGCTTTTTTTGCTTTTTCCTATTTTTTAGTAAGTTTCGTTTTTGGCCCTTTTAGCCCAATCCCCGATATGGCTATCTTTAGAAAGTTTTCCCTATTTTTAGGGATGTCTGCTTTTTGCTTTTTCGGGATGCAAACCTAGGGTTTACACTTGTGCCACTAACCTGCTTTGACCGGAACTCGAAAATTCCAAGTTTTGACCTAAAAAGATAAATCCCTAGATTTTAGGCTTTTTGCTTTTTCCGGGATGCAAACCTAGGGTTTACACTTGTACCACTGACCAGCTTCGACCGGAACTTGAAAATCCCAAGTTTTGACCTGAAAAAGCTGAATCCCTAGATTTTAGGCGTTTGCTTTTTCCGAGATGCAAACCTAGGGTTTACACTTGTGCTACTAACCAGCTTCGACCAGAACTCGAAAATTCCAAGTTTTGACCTAAAAAAGCTGAATCCCTAGATTTTAGGCTTTTTGCTTTTTCCAGGATGCAAACCTAGGGTTTACACTTGTACTACTGACCAGCTTCAACCGAAACTTGAAAATTCCAAGTTTCGATCTAAAAAGCTAAATCCCTAGATTTTAGGCTTTTTGCTGCTTCAAATGATCCACCTAAGCATGGATTTCAAATTTCAAGTTAATCCGGTTAAATTAGATTAAACTGTAAAATTTTGAAGTTTCTCTGAAAATTATGCTAAGTCTGGCTAACAAAGGTTTTTGAAGTATTTTTGCAGGTTCAAACCCCACCACAATGCAAGAGAGGCCATGAAGGAGCCTTGCCTGAAGTCCGCCATGTCTTAGGAGGCTATGTGGGTGCTCACCCTGAAGTCCCCCATGTTTAGGGAGGTCACATGGGAGCACGCTCTAAAGTCCGCCAAGGTCTAAAAGGTCAATGTGGAGAGCCCTCCAAAGTCCGCCCAAGCAAGAGGAGGGAAGGTTAAAGTCCGCCACACCTCAGGGGGGCCATGAGGAGCTCTCACCAAAGTCCGCCATGAGTTTGAAGGAGGTCATGTGGGAGCAAAGGCTAAAGTCCGCCCCAATGCCTTAGCCAAATAACATCAATGATGGAGGCCATGAAGGTGCCTTAGCCAAAGTCCGCCATGCATTTGGAGGCTAGTGGGAGCACTCTCCAAAGTCCGCCCAAGGTTGGGAGGCTAAGGAGGAGGAGTAATCAAAGTCCGCCCAATGAGGAGAAGCACTAGAAGTCCGCCCAAGATGGCAAGTCAAGCGAGAGGAGCCTTGCCTAAAGTTTGCGCAAGGAGGAGCACTCTCCCAAGTCCACCAAAGTTTGGGGGGTCCCATGGGTGTGTTGACGTGTATTTTGTACACAATCATACACAGAATAAAATACCAACAGGCATCTTATCCTCTCTTGAGAAAATAGTCTCTAACTGCTGAAGATCTGCAAAAAGGATCAGTTAGATGGACTCCAAGGTTCTTTTAGTGGGGTCTCCACGTGTGGACAAGCTTTTTAGTGGTATGATGTGATTTGCTGTTTCCTTCAAGGCGTCTTACGGATTCAAAAGCTCGAAGATTTTACTAATCTAAAAGGAACTTTCAAAAAAAAAATGGAAAAAGGACAGGGTTTAAGGAAGTCTAATCTAGCCTAACCCTATGAACGACTTAGCATGAATGAGATTTGGCAGGACTCAACCAACTTCAATTTTGCCATAAGGTAACAACTCAATTGAAATTAGTGCGATCTTCTAAGGTAATATAATGGTTCAATGCATCAAAGACCAAGGACACTACTACGAAGGTACATATCCTAGATGCGAAAATGCTTGAAGGTTAAGGACTCAAAATGTTTTCCAGTCGACCACGCAAGGCGTTCCTACAATCAGCAAGAAGCTAGTGGTTTGGATAGCGAATCCTACCAAATATCAAATCTCACACTTAGCCTTTCAAATTAACAAACTACTTTGATTGAGCGTGATTCAAGTACATCCAACAACCATGAAGATAACTTAAGAGATTTGCAACAAAACACCATAACTTCAATATTTTATTGATTTCCAAGTCATCATATACAACAATTGCTTGAATTTCTCTCTTCAAGACTCAATCTTGCTACAAAATAAAAATTGCTTCTAACTCTAATCCCTCTATTTCACTCTTATCTGACTATTCGACTATTAACTCTCTCTAAATGAAATGAAAAATGGGGGTATAAATAGCATCCCCAGTTACAATGAAAGGTCCAGATTGAAAGTAAATCAATGGATAAGATCATGACACCTAAACCCTAATTAGGGTTTGTTACAAATGACCTCCTTTTTACTGAACAATATTAAATACATAGCCAAATATTAAATTTGGCACAAAAATCTAGGAGGTGTCAACCAATGAGAAATAAGATGTCATGTCATCTGTAACAACCTTTCATCTAGAATCTTATTCCCTTTCCAATTCTCTTTCTTAGCATATGCAATGAATTTTGTCACGATTCCTTCGATTTCTGTGCTTGGAATCTCGGGAAGATTCTTGATACTCTCTTCTAAGTGGATAACCTGATCAAATGCATCTAGAAGAGCTGTGTCCCAAGTAGGTTCAAGTTCCTTTGTCCTATCAATCAGGAGCATGGTGGCATACATCTGATCATACTGCTCATCTGTAACATCTGCGTCCTTGCGAAAGATGATCTTGATTCTATCTTCAAATTCTTGTAAATCCACATCTGTCTCGACCTCGATCCTTCTGCCAAGAATGGTACGAAGTACCTCAAATACTCTGTCCTAGATCGGATTGATCACCTCCTCAACTTGACCACATCTAACACTGATGTCCTCAAAGAGAACACTCTTTATATGGAGTAAGGTTGACCACTGAAACAAACTGTGAGAATCACCTTCTAAGATCCTCTCTTGTGCTAAAATTCTTCTGGATGTGTGTCTTATAACTTTCAAGACAGGGATGACAACGTCCTTGGTATGGGCAAATGCAGCTACTGTTGCCATCAATCTGTGGATAATCTCAAGAACTTGGATAGCCTGATGGGTGATCTTCGACATCCTTGTAACAAACTCAATGGCCACTGTGTGAGATCTATCCATCCAACTACATGTACGCTGGACCATATTCCTGAATCTTTCTGCTTCATTGATTGATTGAAGGGGCAATGCCTGCAATGGTGATCTAACTGGATCCTGACGTCCCAAAGGTTCATTGATGTGACTGAAATATGTCCTCCATGCACCGACCTCTTTCTCAAGCTTCCTATTCTTTTCTACTTCTTCTCTAAACTTGTCCTTCAATGCCTCAAATGTGTCGGTGGCATCATCTAAAGTCTGCTCTGCTGTAGACGGTCCTAACTCAATAGTCTGTATATGATAGTCTTCTGCTAGGATCTCACCCTCATATTTGTCTGCTGCCGGTGTAGCTATCTGCAGTTTTCTAGATCCAGTCTCATCTCGAATCATCTTGGACATCTTTGTAGCCTTCTTCTTCTCTGTTGTCATATGTGAACGTCCAACAAGGCTCTCTAAATCGATTGCACTGTCCTCGTCCTCAATTACGATCACCTTAGTCAATCTTTCCTTCAACCAATCTGGGATATTTGATCTTGTCTCTTGAACTTGAATCTCTTTATGTACCATTTCTTCTTGTCTGGGAGGAGATGTTACTTCATTATCATTATCTAAATCATAGTCTTGGAGAGATCCATCGGATGAAACATGTTGTGCCTGTTCTTCTTCCTGTCTGTCATTTTGTACCATCGATTCCATGGATTCTTCCACTCGAACTGTTCTATCCTCTGGCCTGGAAGAAGTACCTGGTGTTTGATCTTTGTTAGCACCTTGCTTTTTCTTGGAAGGCTCTTTCTTTTCTGATCTTTCCTTTCTCTTCGAACCTCTCGAATGGAGATTGCCCTCACTGGCACATCAAAGGTTACCTTCACCTGAATTCCTAGGATTAGGATTGCCTTCACTAACACTGGCTCCACCTTCGGCTGGCTTTTCTTCCAAAGTAAAAGACATGGCTATGCCTTGTTCTCTCAACTTCTGATGCTGAACGTCTACCCATCTGCGAGTACAAGACAAGACTGGTGCCATCAAATCATCTAAATCCACGGCCTCGGGCTCATTCCAATTCAAACTTATTGTTTTGCTTTCTCTATCATATGAAGATTGGATGTGCCTGTCGTTGTCCTGAGCTTGGTCGGCTACTCTGTAAATCTTACATTTCCTGATGAAATCCAAAGGCAATCTAGAATGTATCTTTCGTTTCACTTCGAGATCATCTAGGAGATTCATCATAAAATCTTCAATCTGGTACTCATGTCTAAATCTTCTACCGACCGTCTCCTCTAAATGTCCATGTGGATCAAAACTATTCCTCCAAGCAAAAGATGAAAAAGGATACAAGGCTAACTCCTTCTCTGCGTCATCCATGGCTAAGACATTAGGACATACCTCAACTGAATTACCCAAAATAATAGGTACCTGAACTCCATTCTGATGTCTGTGTCTGAATGCCTTCACATATGCTGCCAACTGCCTCGTTACTTCAAGTAACACAATTCTGTCTGTCGGGTACCTCGGCAACATGTATGGAGGTAAAGGACATCCATACACTCTAATGTAAGTGAACTTGGGAAACTGAATGAACCAAGCACCGTACCTCTTGATGAACTCCTGGGCATCCTGAGATAATCTGTTGTGAATCCCTCCTTGCAACGTCCTTGTGATGTTCATCGTGAAAGTATCATTGATTAACTTGTAGTTCTTCCCTGGTGGATGATGCAAGTAGGTATAGGATTCACAAACTCTGACCTCGCCGGGTCCTCTTCCAATCACTCCTCTGTGAGGTAGTCCTGCGTACTCAACGCTCCTGATTAAGGCATAGATGACGTATGAACTCATGTGGAAGGACTTAGTAGCCCTGAGTCTTCTCAACTGTACGTCTAAGCAATGGCTAATTATCCTAGCCCAATGTATGGTACCCTTTCCTTGAACAATCACCTGGATGAAGTAAAACATCCATTTCTCAAAATAGAAGGCATGAGGTGCTCCTGTAACTCTGTTGAGCATGGTAATCAAATCTCTGTACTCCTCCTGGAAATCAATCCTGTGTGGTGTGTTCGGTACTTTGCTCAGACGGGGACGACTCTTAAGTAGCCAGTTCTTGTTGATTATGCTTAGGCAAGCATCTGGATCATCATCGTACACTGATCTGGCTCCTTCAATGCTCTTGTATATCATGTCCCTGTGCTCTGGAAGATGGAAGGCTTCACTTATGGCTTCCTCTGAAAGGTATGCCAAAGTGTTTCCTTCATTGGACACAATTGTCCTGGACTGTGGATTGTAGTGACGGGCACACTCGATCATTAACTCGTGGCACTGAATAGCTGGAGGAAAGCCGGCCGCCTTAATGATGCCACTCTCTATTATTCTCCGGGCGACAGGTGATGGCTTGCCGATGTAAGGGACCTCTCGGAACTTCTTCGTGCTAAAGTTCCCCAAGTTGGTATCTCCAATGTTGCTCCACTTGGACACGATCTTGGTCTCCACTTCTTCGGTCTTCTGATCTTCTTTCATGAGAGCCGAGCGACTGGTGGATGCTCCCGCCTTTGGGGTCGCCATACCTACACAACATTTCATTGTAAGAAATAGATTTTGCAATAAATAACGCAAATAAGAGAGATAAATTTTAGGAAACCTCATGATGAGTCTCTAGAGTTATCATTTCCTAAAATACAACGATTGAGCCAAGAGAAAATCAACTCAAAATTTCAAAATTTGAAATATGACGATGAATGAATAAAACAATAACAATTAAATCGCCATACCTCGATAGAGAGCTAACTCTAGAATGCAAAAACAAAATTTGCCTAGGCAAAATTTGAGGTATGAAGTAATCTTCAATATGATCCCCTCAAAATTGACTTCGCCACCTCTGGATAGAACGTGATCTTCAATTATCGCCTTTGACGTGGTCTCAAATGGATCTTCAAGTTCGCACAAATAAATCTCCAAGTCTTTAGCAAATTCGCCTTAAGCGTGGTCTTCAAATTCGCACCACCCTTTGATTGCTTACGCCACCTTGGATGGAATTCGCACCTCTTCAAACACACTTCGCACTCCACACAAGATGATACTAGCGCCACCTTTGGATGAATGAAACTCGCGCCACCTTGGATAATATTCGCACTATCTTTGAACACACTTAACACTTTCCTTCGTCCTCCTTAATTCGCATGTAGAGAGGTAAAACAATGATGTGAAAATAATAGTTTTCACCCCCCTATATATAGCGCTCTCATCGATTTATCCCTTAGGCCGACTTGATAAAATATAACAATTTCAAACGATTTTTAAATGATTTGCAATGACATAACAAGGCCGACTTCCATATATGAGCGCTTGAAATCGATTTTTTATTAATTAAATAAGTAATTATTAATGCCTTGCGTTTTTTAATTTGCAAATTTCGATTTTAATAAAGGCAAAATAATTAATAAATGTTTAACGCCACATTAAATGCTAGTTTAAATGGATTTTCAATTTTATCGAACTTAGCATTTTAAGGAAAATTTGAAATGTTTATTTGGCGCCAAAAATTATGAAAATGAAAGGGACGTACCTCATCGCTCTGGTCCCTTGGAGAGGGACAGGAGCGATTCACCATCTTTGGCATGATTCTTGCGTTTTCAACGTTCAACTCCTTCATCTCCATGTTGATTTTGGGATATTTGTTGGGTCCTTCAAATTTGAATTTCATTCTTGTGCGAGCAAGTGCATCTCATGACCATTATCGCCCTGGTCCCTTGGAGAGGGACAGGAGCGATCCTAAGGTTTTTGCTTGAAATTCTCCATTTTGGTACGATCCTTTCCTTGTGTCATCTTCCAGATGCCATTTAAAACCTTGTGCGTCCTTGTCTTAACGTGACTTTCAAAGAATGTCATGTGTTTTGTCTAACATCGCCCTTGTCCCTTGGAGAGGGACAGGAGCGATCTTCATGTCTTCATGTTCATCTTGTATCTTTGACCTTCGTACCTCCATTGTAAGGCGAATAATATCATCGCTTGTGTCCTTTGCGCACGTCCCACTCGCTTTTGCAAGGTACCTTCGATGTTATAAGGATCATCGCCCTTGTCCCTTGGAGAGGGATAGGAGCGATCCATTATTTCTCCTTGATCTTGGCGACTTTTAAACTTCGATCTCCTTTGCAATGTCCTTCAAAACGTTGTCCCTTGCCTTGCTTGTCCTCGCCTTGCCTCGTTTTGAAGGAACATGAGTGCCTTTGATGAGATCGCCTTGGTCCTTGTCCAAAGGACAGGAGCGATGTGAGCTCTATGTTCATTTTGGTGATTATTTTACGTTTGCAATCTTCGTGTATCATCTTCCTATCATACCATGGATCCTCCAAGACGTTGTGAAACCTTGACCTTACGTAAATCTCGCATGAATTGGCCAATATATCCAATATCGCTCTGGTCCCTTGGAGAGGGACAGGAGCGAAGTTTATCATTGCGAGCTTGTTCTTGTTTATTTCAACTTACAATTATCTTCAATGCGTGTAATAACGTCCTTTCGATCCTCTTGGTAGCTTAACACTTGCTTGTCTTTTGAAATCGATGCTTTAATAGAAATATCGCTCTGGTCGCTTGGAGAGGGACAGGAGCGATATGGGTCTTAGAGCGCACATTCCTTCCATGTGATGACCTTTACAACCTTGCGCTTGATGGAAATGCTCTAAAATGTCTTCGCCACCCTTCGTCTTGACTTGGATCGGTCTTGAACCTTGGAGGAACGACCTTGAACTTGTGTAGAGAGTATTATCATCATCATCGCCCTGGTCCCTTGGAGAGGGACAGGAGCGATCCTTCCCTTGTGGCCACTACCTCACTTTGCCAGGTTCCAAGTTTATATTCAACGGACTCGTCCTTCTTCTCTCTATTCGTTCATGCCTTGACATCATTTGTAACTTTGCAAGAAAAGCAATTATATCAAAAATCGCTCTGGTCCCTTCCTGAGGGACAGGAGCGAACTAGGCATTTAATACTGTTATGGACGTCCCAAAAATCTTCAATTTATATTCAATGCGTTCATCTCATGTTCTCCTTCGTTTTTGAACGTAAACTTGCCTTGACCCTTGTCTGGATTTTGCAAAATGAAGGAAATCGCTCTGGTCCCTGGGAGAGGGACGAGAGCTACAAGGTACCTCGCCCTGGTCCCTTGGAGAGGGACAGGAGCGATTTAGTCAATATAGGTCATTTTCCTTTGTTTTTGCATCTCAAATTATATTCATTTGGCAAAGCATCTTCCCTTGGACGTCCTCAAATTGTTAAGTTATCAAAATCTTGCAAGGACAAAACGAAATTTGAATCGTAGCTCCGGTCCTTCACTGAGGGACAGGAGCGATTTTCCTCCTGGAGGCCTTTCTGTGCTCATGAAAATCTTCAATTTATATTCAATGGAAAGATCTCGTCGTTCTCCATCACTTCAAACGTAAAATTTGTCTGGACTCTGCAGGGACGATGAGATATTTGAAAATGAGCTCCCGTCCTTCACTGAGGGACAGGAGCGATTTTGCTCCTACAGGCCAAAATAACAAGATTTTTCACATTTTAACACTTCACGAGGCGAAAACAAATCAATTCCCATGCCCAGGATCAAAATTCAAAAAAGTCAAAATTTGGTCAAAATATTCAATCAGACAAAAATTCATATTGACGGTCAACACTTAGACAAGTTTAAGCTCTGCATGAACATTCCAATTGAAAATTAGACCATTTTGGCGAAATCATTGCATTCAAAATTTGCATTCTAGAAAAGAAGCTCAAAAGCTCTCAAAATTGACTGGATTTTGGCTTGAAAAGGCAAAATTTAAAACCCTAAGGCTTGGCCCTAAATCCAGACGACCAACTAACTGACAAAACCCTAAAAACAAAAGCGAAAACGAGCGAAAAACAAGCAAAACGAGGGGGTCCCCATTTGCTATGGGGCGATGTGTGAAATGGTCACAACAGGGTGCTAAGCCCAAAGTCCGCCATGAGTTTGGAGGCCATGGGTGTCATAGCCAAAGTCCGCCAGGATGATGGAGGCCTTGAAGGTGCCTACTCCAAAGTCTGCCCCACCTAGAGAGGCCATGGAGGAGTCAACACAAAAGTCTGCCAAGGTAAAGGATGCCTCGGGAGAATCATGAGGGGACCTTAAAAGTCCGCCCCATGCCTTAGCCAAAATTTTGCCTTGAAGAGAGCTATGAGGGGAGCCTTCCAAGGTCCGCCCAATCATGTAGGAGGCACCACCAAAGTCCGCCATGCCTTGGGAGCAACCTCCAAAGTCCGCCATAGGCTAGGAGAGATGCCTAAAGTCCGCCGAGGTGGGAGAGAGGTCACCAAAGTCCGCCATACCTTGGAGAGGAATCCAAAGTCCACCAAAATTTGAAGAAGATGGAGATAAAATTCGAAAAATCAACCTACACATGGAAGGTCAAACAAAGTCAACATGATGTCACAAAATCCACAGAAATTTCAAAATTAAATCCAAAATGAAGAAATATCTAAATAAAATATTAAAAAAAAAAATCCTCAAAATAAATCCAAAATGGAAAGTTTTTTTTGAGAATATTGAGGGAATATTAAAAAATTATTGAGATATTAATTCAAAATGGAAAGTTTTTTTTGAAAGGGAATATTGGACGATTGATGAATATCTTCAAACTTAAATCAAAATGGAAAGTTTTTTTTAAAATTAGAAGTATGAGTTGGATGATTTTAGGGGTTTTGCTTAAGCCTTGTCTACAAATACCTCATTATCAAATTCATTATTACACCAAGAAGTTCAAAATTACTAAGGAGAGCTTAGTAAAGTATGTAAGTTTGAAGATCATCTCGTGAAAATTCTAGATATTGCTGGAAGTGGGATAATATTTTTGGCAGAAGGCTTACAGATTTCTGGAGAAAGGCATCTTTTCTGAATTTTCTCAATATTTTGGAGAAAAGTCTAGCCTTACTCCTATCCAAGTCAGAAGTGAAATTAAAATTGTGAATTTTCTAAATATTTTCGA
Source organism: Cryptomeria japonica (assembly GCF_030272615.1). Lineage (NCBI taxonomy): Eukaryota > Viridiplantae > Streptophyta > Pinopsida > Cupressales > Cupressaceae > Cryptomeria > Cryptomeria japonica. Next base: position 543,818,445 of record NC_081406.1, on the reverse strand, counting down.
GAATTTAATAAATGATTTTTTCAAAAATTTTGGAGAAAGAAAATCATTTTTTTGGCTAAGTATGAAATTTTTTTGAAGTTTTAACACTTGATGGTGACTTCAACCAACCTCAGGGCTGAGGGTCTGGAGGTGAAAATTCAATTTTTGTGGCTAAGTATGAGAGTGAAAAATGGAAAATTTTCCAACACTTAGTCATTTCGCGGCCCCGTTATTTTTTTTCAAAATTTTGCAGAAATTTTCTAACTTAAAGTTTTCATCATTCATCTGCAGGTCTTAAGCACCATGAAGTTCCAGGTAGATAAAGATGCTCCTCCAGAGTCGAGGATGACTTCCAAGTGGAAGAACATCAGCGACACCAACCTCGAACACATCAACCTGAGGGAGTTTAAGAAGCGAATGTTTGGTCTGAACAACCTTGTACCTACCACCATTGCGCGAAAAATGATGAGTGGTATCATGCACACTGTCGGCTTCCTCCCCACCATGCAGTGCAATGAACTAGTAGTTGAATGTGCCAAACACTACAACCCCATCAGTAAGGATATTGTTGCACCTGATGGAAGAGTGTTGGCGAATGTCAGCGATGAGGACATCAGAGAAGCCTTCAGGATCCCTGAGTACCACAACGTAGTATATATGACCAAGGACAAAGCTGGCAGTCTATACCACGATCACCTGGAAGAATATGATGCCATAGTTAATCATTCCTAGTTAGACAGGCCGAGGAAGGGCGCCTCCAAACTCCAAAGAAAGAGCCTAGTGCGACCATACTTCAAGGAGGACATTGGGGACATGATTGTCTTGCTCAATAGAATAATAGGAAATCCTCAGGGAGCTCCATTCGAACCCTGGATGTATTATTTCATTAACGAAATAATCAATGGAGTAAAAATGATAGACTGGGCCCGTATGATCAGCGACAACCTAGACAGCCAGCTAAGGAATTTGGAGGCGAATAGGACTTTCTTCATGAGTTCTTACTTGTTCTATTCTTTAGCCAAGACCTACAAGTACAGAGGTCTCACTTGTAGAGGAGAAGTTGGGAACAAGGAGAACCAATTTCCGATATATGATTGCTATCCCCAGCTCCATATGGAGGAGAAGTTCCATTTCAAAAGGGTGAATGATGCCTTCCAGATGCACATTACCTGGACCTTTCAAGGTGGCCTGCACCAGAGGCTCTCTCAAGAGTCTATGGACTTCATCGATCCGTTCGGGTGTTGGTACATCCAATATCCAAAGTTCACTTACCTCCGAATTCAGGGATTCTCTGGGCCCCCATACAAGCTTCCAGCTTACCCTACCAACCGAGTGGTGTTGCTCGAGGTTGTGAGACAATTGGAGGAGTATATAGTGATTCAAAGGGATAAGCAGAAGAAGGCAGGGACATCCTCACTTACAATTGGTAATGGGCTGGAAACATGTCCATCATCACAGGCTGCAGCTACCGCTGAGAAAGAACTAGCCTGGTATCCCTTCTACCAATACAAGGCAAGAAAAGATTTCGATCCATTCCATAGGATAAAGAAGATCGAAGGGACAACGTTTGAGCACAGACTGGATCTGGAAGACTACTGGGCTAATGCAATCGATAGTTTCGAGATCCGGAAGAGGTTCTGGTCAAGAATTCCTTTAAGTATGGTGAGAGCAACAGAAGTATTCAAAGTTGCCAATCAGGTAGAAGAAAGACTAGAACTTCAGCAGCCGGGTTTTGAGAAGATGAAGAATGAACCTTTAGTCTTGATAGATTGGACAGAGGGAGAAAAATCAGATCTAGCAGACCTCATGAGGTCGGTGGTTGAGTACTCAAGGTGGTGGGCGTCCGAAAAGACAAAACAGTTGAAGGTCAAAGGTGTGGTTCTAACTTATGAATTAATGGGAGTAGATGATACTATGTCCATCCATCCTTGTACCTCCACCGGTGATGCTCGGAATCCAAAAAGTGTTGGATCTCAAAAGAGAAAAGAGTTGGGTGGAAGCTCCACAAAGGTCACAGGGAAAAGGGTTGTAGGTGAGAGAAGAGAATCCAGCGAAAGTCACTCCATCCTAAGTGTTGCTTCCATTGCGCCTGATCAAAGTACAATTGGGGAGCAAGAGATGAACATCTATGTGATTGATGATGAAGTAAGAGTGCTTTCCCAGCCAGTTGAGGAAGTGGTGGAGAAGGTCTTCCGAACTCCAAACAGGGGCCAGATTGAAGCCCCTACAATCTTCTTGGATGGCATACCAACGAACCCAGGAGAAGCAGACGATGAGTTTGATCGGAACACTGTAGAAAAATCAACAATTCCTGATTGGCTGAGAGCAAGGATAAAGGCCAAGGTTCCCAAGGATGCCCACTCAACCAAGGAGGTTCCCGCAGCATTCCTGGAGAAGGTGAATGAACCCGCTATAACTAAACCGCCCAAACCAGCCAAGAAGTTTTCCCTAATTCAGAGAGACAGTGCCGGATTCAGGACAGTCCAGATAGCAGTGCCCAAAAAAGGGAAGACTAGGGACAATGTCACCGCAGATGACTACAAGATTACCACCTTAGAGATGGGTAAGCCTACCCAGGACTAGGAGATCCAATATTTTGATGACTCCTGCAACGTTCTAAAGATGAGGCTGGCTCATGAAAAAGAAAAGAGGAAGAAAGTGGAAGAAGAGAACCAGCAGTGGAAGAAGTATGTTCTCCATCTTACCAGCCCGCTCAACCATGAAGTCCCGGCTACTCCACCACAGCCTCTTCAGCAAGGATCAATGAAGGACTATGATGATATGAAGGAATCATACACTCAAGAAAAGGAGTGCATTTCAAACACTGTGATACGCCTTGACACCCTGGTAGAAAACTTAGAATCAGCACATGAGGCAACTTCTTTGTTGATTGATCGTATCCAGGATCTAGCATCCAATTGGGAAGAAGTGGATGAAATTCAGAATGAAATACTCCCTCACCTGAAGGTTATCCGAGGCATGTCAAAGAAGAGCTTAGTGGATGCAGGCATCATACAGACAGGAGACAGGTACGACTTCGGCACGTGGTACTATGCTCTGGTCACTTGGATTGAGGTTCTGAAGAAATCCGAGACCAAGTGTTTTGAGACGGAGGCAAGGGTTAGAGAGATCCTGGGCAAGGTATTTCGTGTGGTGTCAGAGATCTGGCAGAAGGAAAGCCTAAGGGACAAGCATTTACAAGCAGAGAACCTGAGAGCCAGGATTCAGGCAAGCTTCTTCTGAGATTTAGGGATGATTAACAAAGGCGATCTTTCGAAGATTGCAAACTTCCTCTCCATCGATGACAACTTCCTCACCCAAGAAGTGGAGTGGGAAGGCATCCTTGCCACATGCGCCGACAATGTGGATCTCATCGACTTCCAGATTGACGGTTTGCCAAGTGTCACCATGGAGGAGGTCAAGCTCGTGGTGTCCAGATATGTTGAATCTCTGAAAGAGGAAAGTGGCCACTCACCTCAGTAAAATTCAGTGTTCCACGAGGACGCCCCCCCCCCCCTTTTTGGGCGCGTCCCCCCGTCAGAAACGTCTCGGGGACGGGGGGACGGGGACACGACGTCCCCCGCCGTCCCGCCACCGCCACCCAAGCTCCGCCGGGACGCGGAGACGTCCCCGCGTCCCTGCGTCTCCCAAGGAGACGTGGAGACATCTCCTTGGGAGATGTCTGGGCATCTCCCAGAGAGACATGGAGACGACTCCACGTCTCCTTGGGAGACGTTTGGGCGTCTCCCCTTCCTTCAAGAGACGTGCAGACGTCTCTCCAAAGACGGGGAGACGCCCAGACGTCTCTTGTCGCCCCCACTTATATGCAATGTTTAAAATTAAAATTTAAAAAAAAAGTGAGTTTATAAGTTTTTTGAGGGTTAAGGGGTAACTCTAATTGGACGTGGGCCAATAGAAAAATAACACCCGACGCCTTTAGAAAATAATAAAAGTATTTTTGGCCTCGCGGGGCGCTGCCCCTCGACCCCGCCCTGTATCGCAACAGGGAACGTGCAAGGGGCGCTGCCCCCAAACCCCCGTTGAAAAATATAGGGAGAAACTGCGCCGATAGAAGTAGGAAAAATCTAACCTCCAAGTTTGATTAGGCTCCATATAACAACACAACTTAGAAATCTTGGAATTTAGATTTAGTATTTCAAATTTCCTATAGTCTCATTTGAAATGTAATTCTTACACTGTAATACTGTCATACATCTTTTCAAAACTAGTTTTTCAAGTGCTATATGTATATGTTTAAGTATGTGAGCACCACCACCCTGCCACCCCCCCTGCCGCCGTCCCCAAATTTAGGCCCTTGGTCCCCTCGTCCCAGAAACGCGTCCCCCCCGTCCCCAACGCCCGTGGAACACTGGTAAAATTAGCAGTTGCGCCACTTGTCACTCTTTCATTTGCTTGAACTGATAGTATTTCGGGAAACCCTAATTACGGTTTAGGACTTTCAATCTTGGCCCTTGATCACTGTTTGATCTCGGCCATTCATTTATTTTTGAGAAACTATATAAGGTTGCCTCCTCTCATTTGAAAAGGGTGAGGTTTTCGATGTATTGTTGCTTAAGGTCATTTCCAGATAATATATTGCATGTGCGCTGCTTTGTAATCTCTAATATTTGAATGATTTGCATGGTTTCAATTGCCTCAACACTTTGTTAGAAATAATTTAGATTTGCTTTCATTGTTGTTAATTTGAATGAAAGATTTGATAAGTATCAATTGATGGTGTATCTCCGCTCATACTTTTGGTGTATGGATGATTTCCATCTCACTATGCAAAGTTAGTCTGAGCCCATCTATAATGTCCCCTTTTAGGATTTGCCGTAATTTAGTCCTGAGACAAAAATTCCAACTCAATATGAGAATTGTAATATAAAATTTATCTAAACTGATGACATTTAATTATGATATTTAGCTTAAAATTTTAAGAATAGTTTGGAGGGTAGAACTTATCTTTGATAAGATTCTCTATTTTGACAATGGGAGAAATGCTAAGACTGATAGGATCCATGATGTCTGCAGATCTGAAAATGTTGCTCCTGATTAATGCTTCTAAAATCCTGCGATATAATTAAATATATGCACACTACTTTTAAGAAGCCATATCTGATATGGTATCAACTTCCCTTATGCTTCTAAGAATAACTCCTTGCTGCTCCGTGAGTACTCCATAGTGGGAATATCATCAATATATATTCCATTCCTCCCCCCTTTCCCCTTCTCCATTTTATACTTCCCACAAGGGTTGATTCTCTTAGGGACATCTCTTTTGATAAATGCACGTAACTCTCCATCTGATCGTACCCTTTCTTTGGACAATGTATCTCATAGACAAAACATTTTTACTTATTAATTCCTGGTTATGGATCGAGCCCTTCCATTGGTGGTTATCATCCTTAACCAAACATCGCACCATTTTAATGTTTGCGTTATTTGATTACTCATTATAATTGCTGTTTTATGCTGATAATAAACTGCCAGCAAATGGTGTTAATACTCTACTATAGTCGCTGTAGATATCTTAGCAAATCTGATACAGCCAGGTCGCTACTTTCATATGGATTGCTGAGTATATTATCCCGCCACTTTAATTTATACATCTCTGCCATTGATAATGATAAGTGCACTACTCTTCAATGTCATGACTATGCATGCTTATTCGGTAATTCGTATCATTGAAAAGTCCGATAACTTCTTAATGAAGTCGGCTGCCCATTAAGAAAATCTCCAACCAAAGAAGTTGCTACTCTCTATCACCTTACCAATCATGGGTTACATTCTGCGGTTCCTTTGATTATTGGGGTGAGGATTTGTATTGAGGGGAGCTTCTAATTCCTTATCGCCAAGTATATTGATTATTATGTATGGTGTCTTCTTCCTCGTAAAGATCACTGCATATTCCCCGTCTATTCTGCCACCTCCCGTGCCGCAAATGAACTCCCCTTTTTATATATCCCGTGGAGGGGAAAGGTTGCATCCCTCCACGGGTCCCTTTCCACGCGAAGGGATGCAAGGATAGTCTTTAGCATCACTTCGTGCGGGGTAGGGGGGGTAGTCTTTAGTATTAAATATATTTCTTTGTTTTTTTATATTCTTTATGGTATTTTAATCGTTTACTTTATAATACCATTCACTTATAATATCATTTACTTTATTAGACCCATTAACATTTTAACCATTTACTTTATAATACTTTCCATTATTATTTAATATATCAAATGTATTACCAATTTAATCATTTGTTTGCTAATACTTTTCCTTTATTATTTTATATGTATTAAATCTATTAATATTTTAATTATTTATTAATGTTAACCCTATTTAATTAATCCATATTTAATGATTTATTTCCTCTTAGTAAATTATTATTTAATAAATTTACATTGGTGATACTGTTAACTCCTTCCTTATGATAATCGATATTATTCCTTAATCGCTACTAACCATAACTGATGACTATTATCAAACTACCCATCATCTCCACTCAAACCGATATTGCGTAAGTCCCTACTCGTCGTCTTTCAACCTTAGAGGAAAATCGTGAAGTCTCATAAATAAGACGATTTTTCTAATATTATTAGATGTTATTTAATAAATGTTTTAATTATCGTATTTATTTAATCACAATAATCCAATGTCTAAAGAGGGGTTATGACACCATCCCCTATGCATCCCAACATCTCGATCATAAGCACAAACCATTGAAGATTGCACCGGCCTTGTGTAGTTGTCCCTAGTGTGGCGAAGCAAGGTTTGGTTTCTCGAGAGCACCCAGTTGATACCGTCTCCTGAATTCGTAGGATTAGATTAGCCTTCCTGAACCCTAGATCTCTTTTTCCCTTTCTTTTGAAAGTCTAAATCCCAAAAAATTTCCAAAAAAAAAAAGAGCCTAAATTGCTAAATCCATCTAAGTCCAGCAGTTCAAGATCCTTGTCAAACGTAAGTCCCCCTTGAAATTTCAACATACACTACCCAAGAAGCTATTCCACTAAAGTCGCTTGTTCGCACATATAGACCTTGGAATCAGTAGTGATTTCTCAGGAGAGGATAGAATACCTTCGGGTAACCTATCCTAATGTTTGGTAGATGATAAAACAGACACCAACAGATACTAACCCTGAGATTCAGAGGGAGACTTTTGAACCTCCACCTCAAGAAGAGCATAATGATCCACCGGAGCCTATGAATCCCACTGATATACCTAGTGACATTGTTGTTAGCAAAAAGAGGCCACTTTGGTAAGAAACACCATTCAAGAAGCTAAAAGATTTGCAGCTCCCAATGGCACTTTCCGAGAAATCAAGAGACCTCAAGTATTCTCCAACTACGTTACATTGATGTGCAATCTCATTGAGTCTGAGCCATGCAATGTTGAAGAAGCCTTGAACCATCATGCATAGAAGCTTGCTATGGATGAAGAGTATCAGTCAATCATCAAGAATGATGTTTGGGACATTGTGCCTAGACCCAAAAGTAAATCTGTTGTTTCCTCTAAATGGTTATTCAAAATTAAACATAATGTTGATGGTAGTATTGAAAAATATAAGGCTAGATTTGTAGCTCGTGGTTTTTCTCAAAAGGAAGGCATACACTATGAAGAAACATTTGCTCCTGTTGCTAGATATACCTCTATTAGAACTATAATAGCTATTGTTGCAGCTAGAGGTTGGAAGCTACCTCAAATGGATGTTAAGACTGCCTTCCTTAATGGTGTCATTGAGGAAGAAGTCTATATTGAACAAACTGAGGGTTATGAGATTCAGGATAGAGAAACTCATGTGTGCAGATTGAAGAAAGCTCTATATGGCCTCAAACAGGCTCCTCGTGCTTGGTATGAAAGAATTGATAAGTACTTCTTAAGTTTAGGATTTTGTAAAAATGATGCTGACTCTAACATCTACTTTGAGATATCTAATAATGAAATGCTAATTCTAGTTCTATATGTGGATGATTTATTTCTTACTGGTAAAGATGAACTTATCATTAGATGTAAGAAAGAATTAGCTTCAGAATTTGAAATGAAGGACTTAGGTCTAATGCAATATTTTCTAGGTCTAGAAGTATGGCAAAGATCTAACGAAATTTTTCTAAGTCGAGGAAAGTATACTATTGATATTTTGAAAAGGTTTAGAATGATGGATTGTAAACCTGTGTCTACTCCTATGGAATCTAACTTAAAGAAGCTAAGTGTTTCTACAGCTAACTCTGATTTTGCAGATACATCGAAGTACAGGTAGTTGATTGGATCATTGATGTATCTAGTTAACACTAGACCAGACATATGCTATGCAGTGAATGCTCTCAGCCAGTTCATGAGCACGCCCAAACATGTTCATCTTGTTACAGCCAAGCACATCCTAAGATACTTGCGAGGCACAGTTGGTTATGGATTGAAGTATCCACTTAACACTTCAATAACCTTGGAAAGTTATTCAGATGCAGATTGGGTTGGAAATGTCAAAGATAGGAAAAGCACTCCTAGCATTTGTTTCAGCTTAGGATATGCAGTGATCTCTTGGGCTTGCAGAAAACAATCCTCTGTTGCACTAAGTACTACTGAAGCCGAGTATATTGCAGTAAGTGTTGCTTCTAGAGAAGCGGTGTGGCTTCATAAGCTTCTTGTTGGGTTGTTTGGCCAACCTTGGGTACCTACAGTTATACATTGTGATAATCAGAGTTGTATCAAGATGTTTGTCAATCCAATGTTTCATGACAGGTCAAAACATGTGGAAACTCATTATCACTTTATTCGAGATATGGTGCAAAGAGGTGCTATTCAGCTGAAGTATGTCAGCACTGATGATCAGATTGCAGATATCCTCACCAAGCCTCTATCCAAGGTGAAGTTTGTGTACTTCAGAAACAAGCTTGGGATTTTAGAAAATGAGACCTTGGTTGAGAGGGAGTCTCATTCCCAGTGATGCATTGTGTTGCATCAACCACCTTCTGCGGGCAATGTAAGTTGGTAGTCTTCTCAAGGAGAAGAATAATTGTTACCATACTCTGCAGGCAATGTAATATAGTAGAAAAGATCCTCACCACCCTCTGCGGGCAATGTAAGTTGACTTCAGTCTTTGCTTGTGTGCAAGATGAAAGGATCTTTTGTTATGTAATTCCAATCTTTGCTTGTGTGCAAGATGGAAGACCTCTGATTATGTAATTCCATTCTATGCTTGTGTGCAAGATGGAAGTCTAATATGTTCTGATTATGTAATCCATTCTTTGCTTGTGTGCAAGATGGAAGATAGCAATATTCGGATTATATTCTCTTCTCCCTATTTAAGAGGGAGTGTTAGTTTTAATTAGGGTGAAAAGCGGATTCCAATTGCCTAAGGCAACATTGGAATCCGCCCTTTAGGGCTGGGCCCCTTTTCCCTCACACGCCACTCTTTAGGGCTGGGCCCTTTTCCCTCACACGCCACCCTCTACGGCTGGGCCCTCTCTCACACGCCAACCTCAAATAGGGCAAACCCTATCCTCACGCCACTTGATGTGGCTTTATGAAACGTGCTAAGGAAATAAATAATAAATAAATTTTATTTATGCTAAGCCGACTTTAGAGGTTTTACATCTAGAGGAAGATATATATGTGGGTGCATCAAAATGAAGTAAAGCATTTCATATCTCATACAATGCGATCTGCTCTGCTCCTAAATGTGATCTGCCCTCCTACACTTGGTGAATCTGCTCCTTGGTGAACTGCAAGAACATTTAATTATTTGCTGTTTCAGCCTGTTGAAGTTATCTTCTACTGATGGATGTCTTGGTCATCTACAGCTAGGGCATCACTCTACATCACCTTGGCAACTTGCTGTTTGGACAGCAATCAGAGATAAGTATTGTAATCAGAACATTGTGTTAAAGTATAATCAGATCTGAGGATCTTTCTTGCTGGGTTTTTTCCTCCTAGGAGGTTTTCTCAGGGTACTTGTGTGTTGTGTGTTCATTCTGTTCATTTCTCTACTTTTGCTTAATTCTAGAAATTCCTAAACACTAATAGCAATTAATATTACTCTGGAAATTAAGATAAATTTCTATTTTCTGAGTATTGTATTAATCTAAAATACTAAAATCAACAGTCATCAGGTCAAGAGAAATGTCAAATCAGGGGAGTGCACCCAAAACAAATCAAGTATGAAACAAACTTTCGAATCCAACGGAAAATTTTCAGAATGCTAATTGAAGGTCATGAAAATTAACTAAGTCCGGAACTTGAATTGAGGATTTCCCTGTTCAAATCACTATAATTGTCCGGAACTTGAATTGAGGATTTCCCTGTTCAAATCACTATAATTGAATACCCATGAAAGAAATTCCTTGCTCCAAGACCAAATCCACCCATGGCATGGTGAAAATTTCCAATCCATCAGGAAGTTCGCCTTGGGAGGTAGAAATCTTCCTTGTCTCATGCCCAAGTCCGCCTTGGAATGTAAAAAATATTCCTTGTCCCACACCCAAGTCCGCCTTGACACATATAAATCTTCCTTGGCAACAAGCAAAGTCGGCACAAGGTGAGAAAAAAAGTTCCTTGGGCAAGAGCAAAGTCCGCCCAAGATGAGGAAAATGTTCCTCGAGTGCAACCAAAGTTCACCCCTCCCTAGGTAAGAAATTTCCTAAGACACCATGAACTCCGCCCTCTAGGTAAGCAAATTTCCTTATCCTCATGCAAAGTCCACCCATGGCATGGTAATAATTCCCTATCAGCATATCAAGTCCGCCATAGGGATTAGAAAAAATTCCCAAGTTATGATGAAGTCCGTCAAGGAAAGTTTTGGCAATGAATAAAGCAAAGAAGAAAAATTGCCTAAGTGAGAAAAAGGAGTTAGAAAATTTGTGACAATGTAAAAATAGAGATAAAGCAAAAAGACTAAAATAGGATGAAGTTCGCTCAAGAGAGGAGGCTCTGTTCAAATCACTATAATTGAATACCCATGAAAGAAATTCCTTGCTCCAAGACCAAATCCACCCATGGCATGGTGAAAATTTCCAATCCATCAGGAAGTTCGCCTTGGGAGGTAGAAATCTTCCTTGTCTCATGCCCAAGTCCGCCTTGGAATGTAAAAAATATTCCTTGTCCCACACCCAAGTCCGCCTTGACACATATAAATCTTCCTTGGCAACAAGCAAAGTCGGCACAAGGTGAGAAAAAAAGTTCCTTGGGCAAGAGCAAAGTCCGCCCAAGATGAGGAAAATGTTCCTCGAGTGCAACCAAAGTTCACCCCTCCCTAGGTAAGAAATTTCCTAAGACACCATGAACTCCGCCCTCTAGGTAAGCAAATTTCCTTATCCTCATGCAAAGTCCACCCATGGCATGGTAATAATTCCCTATCAGCATATCAAGTCCGCCATAGGGATTAGAAAAAATTCCCAAGTTATGATGAAGTCCGTCAAGGAAAGTTTTGGCAATGAATAAAGCAAAGAAGAAAAATTGCCTAAGTGAGAAAAAGGAGTTAGAAAATTTGTGACAATGTAAAAATAGAGATAAAGCAAAAAGACTAAAATAGGATGAAGTTCGCTCAAGAGAGGAGGCTCATTAAAACAAGAAAAGCAAAGTCAAAGGCAAGAAGGAAATCGCCTAAGTATTGAAGACATAAGGAATTAAAACAATAAAGCAACCGTGGAAAACAGCAAGAGGAATTCGCCTAAGTGTTGAAGGCATAAATGATTAGAGCAAAAAAAAATAGAAATAAAGCACAAGAAGAATTCGCCCAGCTGAAAGAGAGAAGAGTTTGAAATTCTTGGCAAAGTGTTGAAGGAAAGGAAAAAGGAATTAAAGCAAAAAGTTTGCCCACATTGCAAAGAAGAAATTTTTGCTAACTAAAAGAGAAAAAAAACACAAAAACGAAGCAAAAAGGAAAAAAGTGAAATAAAACAAAGGTTAAGCTCTTTATAAGCACAAGCATTGGCATTCATTCATTCACAAGTTGCTTCTCAGAATTCAAAATTAGAGCTCAAGAAAGAATTTCTTTCAAGTTCCAAGGTAGATTCTCAAAATGAATTTCAGGTGCAAGACGATCCAAGGAAGAAATCAGGCCAAGTTGGAAGCAATTATTTTTAGGAATTTCTTCAATATTTTCAGGTTTATAAAAATTCCTAACGCAAATTTTCAGAGTTTCAAGTTCAAATTACACTTCAAGACTTCCTTCTTTCAGTCTAAAAATTCTGATTCTCAGACTTGCACATGATTTCCCATCTCAAATTCTTTAAGGAATACTGTTGCTTTTGAGCTTCTTCAATTTTGAGAGCAGAAATTTCATAAATCAGACTTAGTTTCACGATTTCCAGAATTTTTCAAGTCTGATTTTAGTTTTCAGAATTTCTCTTACTCTGATTTTCATTTTTCCAGACTGAATTAAGTCTGATTTCAAGAATTTAATGAGCAAAACCAAAGTTATCCTTCAAAATTCCTTAAGTGAATATCAAACCCCCTTATTTTTTTTTAATTAGAAAGTTTTCATGATTTTCAGGAGATAGAAGTCAGCTAAGGAAGGGATTTCCAGAAAGGTGCAGATGAAGTTCAATAACAAAGGAACAGGTTGGAAAGATGATTCCACAACGCATGGAAGGACAACATTCATGCTTCAAGGTGGAATCCAAAGATGAATGAAACAAAGAAGAAAGACTAACACTCCATCAAAACATTCAAGAAGATCAAGTCATCCAAGGATGAAAGGCTCTACATCGACCTTGGATCTCTGAGTCAAAAGAAAAAAACTTGTCAATATGGAGGATTGTTCAAGAAGCGCAAGATCAAAGTGAAGATGAGGATTAGTTTGAACATAAAGAAAACTTTAAAATGATGGTGAACACAAAAGATTCCGCACCAAGGAGTGATAAGTTCAATGAAGAAAATGTTCTAATCATCTTGAATTTCCTTTGGAGATCCAAGAGTAAGGTATCAACACTTATTCATGGCGGGGAATCAAATCTGCAAGGCAAGCTGAGGTGGCATCCCAATCATCAATCAACCAATCCAAGGGTTCCAAGTCAGACATATCCAAGTGCAATGAACCAGACTCAACAAGTGGAAGATATTAAATGGCTCCTATTTTCTCATTGGATATCCAAGATATTGTAATTTTCTGATTGGCCAAAAGGAGTTTTTTTGCAATTAACCCTAATTAGGGTTGTATCCGTTAATCTTGGTCATTGATCTTGGATTAATCTGGGCCATTCCTTTGTAATGGGGTGCCTATATAAACCCCCCTCCTCTCATTTGTAAAGGGAGAGATTTCGGAGAAATTGTTGTAGTGATACTTCTTAAGTGCTAAGACATAATTCATTGTTCAATTGTTGGTGAATCTTGTCTACTTTTGCAAGTTAACATGGTTTCTTGGCTCTCAATAGAATAGATTTTATTTCCAAGATGGTAGATTGAATGAAGGATTTGATGGAATTGCTCTATGTGGAATGATGAGTTCATAATTTTGATAATTGGATGATTTTCAGTTATTGTGCAAAGTTAGCTTGAACCAGTAAAAGAAATTTAACTTCTATTGCTTTATTCATTGTTCAAAATGTTGGTGAATATGAGTGATATGAAAATCTTTTGAATTCCTTAGAAGATTGCACCATCCTTATGTAGTTGTTGAATTTGGCGAAGCAAGGATTGGTTTTGATTCCACGTTTGCAAATTTTGTCTCCCGAGTTCATAGGATTAGCTTAGGGTTTGAATTATCTTCTTGAACCCTCATCTTTTGCCCTTTTTTTACAAGTTATAGAAGTAGGATCAAAGTTGAACTTCTTGAAAATCGTTCCAAAAAAAAAGTAAGTCAAGAATTAGCAAAATCCTTTGATTGATTCACTTCTCGAACAATTATGTAAGTCCCCCTTGAGATTACCAGCATATCACAACGAGCCAACAAAGACTATCTGCATGAATCTGGAACCTTGGAGTTGCCTTTGTAATCACAAAATCCATCTATTTAGCACATAGAAGATTTTGATCAAGAGAGAATAGGATATATCTAGGTATTTTATTCTGAGTTGCGTGTGCACAAAAAACACACCAACAGGTTCCTACGATGTCATTCTAGGAATGAATTGGTTGTGGCAACATAGAGCCAAAGTAGACTGTTTTGACAAAACCATTGAGTGTCTTCATGATTTTGGGAATGCACCCTTGATCCAGGGGATTCAACATAAAGTCAAGATCAAGCAAATCTCTGCTATACGACTGGAAAGAGCTGAAAGAAAAGGTTGTCAAATGTTTGCAGTAAAAGTGGAACAAGTTCAAGAGTCTAATGAAACAGCTAATTTAGCCGACCTGTTTTTTGCAATTTGCAGAAAATGTGTGAAGTTAGCAAGGAATTGACAGGGAAAACCAAGCAACCATCTGTTAAAGATTACCCGTTCCTTTATGAGTCTCGAGATGTTTTTCCTAAAGAATTACTTGGGTTACCTGGCTCAGAGCATGTGTCCAAAGCACTCTACCAAATGATGGAATTGACAGAGTTAAATCCCAATTGCAAGAGCTTTTAGCCAAAGGATTGATTAGACCCAGGGTATCACCTTGGGGAGTGCCAGCAATTTTCGTCAAGAACAACGAAACATGCGCTTGTGCATAGAGAATCGTATGCTTAACAGTAACATGCACCCCTCAATTTTTTTTGTTCTTTTGAATAGTTTTTGCCACTCAAGGTAACTTGACCAATTCACTGAAAGTACTTGCTGATATGTTCTGATTCTGATGTTTTTTTATTATTTCAGAACCCATACATTGCATTGGAAGATGCAAATAAACAATCCAAATGTGCTATCTTCAAAGTAAATGACATTACAAATCAATGACAAACATATTACACACTGAAATACCTCTGATGTGCAGTTTGAAAGTTAAATCACAGATCTGCTACAGGTCATAAAATGTTGGTCATTCATCAACAGCAAAACATGGTGACTTCCCTTGACTGAAAACAGACTTCTAAGGGCAGACTTCTAAGGGCAGCGATAGGTCAAGAAGCCTTCCTTAACATGCAAAGACTCCTCCAAATCTGCTCAAAACTATGTAACAGCAAGAGAATCTCTTATTAAGACCGGATAATGCTCAAAAAAAACCAAGATAAGACTGTTGTAGCTGTGTTTGCTGCTATCTAGTACTAGGACAGCTAGCTAATCTCCTCTGAACCCTTTTTCTACTCCAAACTGCCTTAACAACAAATGTTATCTTATTGATCAATCTAAACGCTTCAAAAGGGCAGAGTTTACTATCATCAAAACTTACCAGAAACCCATGGCACGAATTCCCAAGCAACCCACACCTATATGGCTTGCCTAGAGCAATTCCTTCTAGAAAATTCAAATTCACTCAAAAACCCTCAAATGACATATGAATCTTAGTCACCCAGCTGGGGAAAATGCAATGAATCGATATCCAAAAGAGAATGTTCAATATCCAAGCAAATGTGAACCAAAAAATAGGTAAATCAGCAGATGGAAGTGCACAGCCAGATCTAGAAATCCACCCCAAACATGCAAATGCTCCAAAATCACAAAATCTTACCAATCATATCAAAAACCCTGAAGGCTAAATCAAAATATTATACAAATCTTCATCCTTGCAAAACCCAAATCACCAAACTCAAGGCAAATCAAGCATATTCTCTTAATAAAAACCAAGAACCGGCTAGGGTGGGTCTTTCACCACCGAAACCAGACAAATTGAAGAGGGTTTACATCCTCAACAAATCCACAAAGAACTCTAAAGCTTATTCTGAAAACATCTCTGTATGTGTGTAAACTCTCTATGCAGAAAGAGAGCCCAAACGCAAATATATAGAGCTTGAAAGGAAAAATTAGGGCATTTCAAATATTTGAATAATTTATTCCCTTGAAAAGGCCCCCAAAACACATTTTAAAAACTACTTTTGTCACCTACAACCTAGGCGTCCAACTTGGGGACATAACTAGAAGAAATATTTAACACTTGAGATAAATATTTGAAGTCACTTTTATAACACTTTTGCAAATATTAAAATAATCTCCATCACCTTATAGAAAAATCGCCAAGGTATAGAAAAATCGCCCAATTCAGACTAAAGCAAAACTAAAGTTGAAGTAGATGCCAAGTACCCAAAATAGCATATACTATAAAAAGCACAATTGTTGAAACCCACTGAAACTGAAAACCCAAGCTCTCCCCATACCCACGAGTCCCCTAACCAATGCTGAATACCCTACAAGAACCCGAAATAGGCTAACACAAAGCAAAGCTGATTAGGTGCAAGAAGGGGATATTACCTTAACAAAGCAACCATAAAGAATGCATACCCCTTACCCCACATTGATGATCTTTTTGATCAAATGAATGTCATTGTTGTCTTTGCGAAGATTGATCTAAGATTAAGGTACCATTAATTGAAACTGAAGAATGAAGACATCCACAAAACTGCCTTCAGAACAAGGTATGGACATTATGAATTCACAGTTCTACTTTTGGACTAACAAATACCCCAACAACTTTCATGAATTTAGTGAACAGTGTCTTCAAAGACTGTCTTGACGAGTTTGTATTACTGTCCATGGATGATATTTTAATATATTCCAAGAATGAAGAAGAGCATAGGTAACTGTTGTCATTTTATGACACCCTTGATCCATCAATGAGAACCCATCAGAGATATGTTCCATGGACCAGCACTGCCCCAGTTGATCAAGGAGAAAAGCAATGGAATTATGAAGTGTAAACTGTTGTCTTGTCAGAAGGAAGTTCCGAAGTCTTCAACCCTAGACCTCCGGAACCCCCAGGTTCCCAAATTCCTATTTCTTCTACCCCAGAACTCCGGAACCCCCAGGTTCCCAAGTTCCTAAGTCTTCAACCTCGGAACTCCGGAACCCCCAGGTTCCCTAGTTCCTAAGTCTTCAACCCCAGAACTCCAGAACCCCCAGGTTCCTAAGTTCCTAGTTCTTCTACCCCAGAACTCCAAAACCCTCAGGTTCTCAAGTTCCTAGTTCTTCTACCCCGGAATCCCCAGGTTCTCAAGTTCCTAGTTCTTCAACCCCGAAACTTCGGAACCCCCAGGTTCCCAAGTTCCTAAGTTCTTCTACCCCGGAACCCCGAAGTTCCCAAGTTGCTAAGTCTTCCCAACTTCGGTGACCCAAATCTCCGAAGTTCCCCCAACTTTAATGACCCAGGTCTCTGAAGTCTTCCGAACTACTTCTGGCTTGCAACACTTCAAGATGGCGTGATCGACACTTAAAGCTTTAAATGCTCTGACAGCTTTGGTAACATGCACCTTCTTTTATGGAGCCACAGGGCTGCATTTAATGTTTTTGGCAGGATTTGCATCAAGGGAGGTACGAGGCCATGCTTGTTGTGGTGACTTATGTCATGTCTGCATACTCTCACTTTGGAAGGTCAGCCAATCCACCCTTCTCAGAATTGCCTTTTGTGGGTATGGCTAGTTTGCTTGCATGTACAAGTCAAGTGCATGCACTTCCCTGCACTCCCAAACTGACATACAGGGGTCATAATCACTCTTGTAACCAGTTTTCTATATAAGAGTTGTTAAGCCTCATTGTAAAGGGTTCTCTCCCTACTGGGTTGAGCTATTCCATGCTCTCCCACTTCTCTTGTATATATTTTGCATTTGTGCAACTGTAAGTTTGGCCATTGCCTTATAATTAATTGAAATTACCATTCTTGCCTACTTTCAACTTACGTATGATGTGTATGGTTGCTTACCTTCATCATAGGTGTATGTTTTGTGGTTCTTCTCTCATATATGTTGTGTTAAATTTATTTTTGAGTGTGCCTTGTGGGAAACCTTCTCCCCTCTTGGCATTCAGTGAATTCTAACCTTCATACATGCATTGGGGTCACTCATACAACTGAAGTTTGTGCATCTCTTGGGTGTTTCAGTTGATTTTTTGTGTCATTTTGGGTAGGGAGAGGAACAATCTCTTCTTGGTGCATCACCTCCTTTTATTTCAAACATTTCTCTCTTCCCTTTACCTCTACAATTTGTTAGGATAGGCCTAGGAGTTAATTTTGAAGTGTTAAGTTGGTTCAACACCTGCACCTGGATTGAGAAGGAAGCCAGCCTTCTCTGGAAATTCAACCCCCTTGCGCAAGGTTCCACACTTCGAGGTTGTTTCCATGTTTCACAAGGTTGCTGAGTTGATAGCTCAGCAAGGGTGCAAGCTTTTGTGATAACAGTAACATTTAAGAATTGTCTTGCAACGGCTAAGGGAGCATAAGTTGTATGGCAAGTTGTCTAAGTGTACCTTCTTTCAAAAAGCGAGATAATATTTGGGTCATATGATCTCCGCAAAAGGCAATTGCAATAGATCCTTCGAAGATTAAGGCTATATTGGAATGGCCTGCACCTAAAATTGTACATTAAGTACACAAGTTTATAGTTTTTCTTGGGTACTACATGAAGTTCATAAACAACTTTACAAAAATTGCCAACCCCATCACATCTCTCCGAAAAAAAAGGCAAATGGTTTAAATGGTCCGAAAAATGTGAAGACGCTTTCCATACTCTTAAAGAGAAGCTAAATACTATACCTATTCTTAGACCTTATGAACGAATAAGTCACTTTGTAGTCGTCACAGATGCTTTGGGTGATGTACTATGGCCAAGTAGTGGCCTATGAGTCCTTAAGATTGCAACCTTATGAGCAAAACTATGCTTCACATGATTTGGAGTTAGCAAAAGTGTGCACGCTCTCCAAGTGTGAAGACATTATTTGTTAAGAAAGCAATTCAAGCTCAAATCTAATAATCAAGGTCTCAAGTATATTTTCCCACAACCAAATCTCAATGCTTGTCAAAGATAATGATTAGAATTGATATCAAATTGCGACTTTGAGATAAGTTACATTAATGGGAAAGAAAACGAACTTGTCAATGTGTTGCGTCGCAGGAGGCACATTGCAGCGATAGTTTTGATTCACTCTAATTTTCAAGAGCAGGTGTTAAGGAATTATGCAAGAGATAATTTCTGAGCAAGTTAAGAAAGCCTTGTCTGAAAACCCCCAGGACAATAGATATGACAGATATCAATTTGAGTTCAATGGACTTCTGAAATTTAATGGCAAAATGTATGTTCCAGATCAAAACGATTTGAGGACTTTTGTGTTGAAAGAAACACACTATGATCTGTTGACGTGTTTTTTATGACTACGTCGAACACAAAATAAAGTTGCCTAATGGTCACTTCACTCTCTCTTGATCAAAGTATGATTGCATACTAAGATTGCAGAAAGTTCAAACAATAGACTCCAAGGTTCCTTTATGCTACGAAGGTAACTCAGTTGGCTCATGTGTTTGTTGGTAATCCAAGGTGCCTTACGTTTGCATCATTCTTTCACTTCATTGTTGTGGCTGGAACTCCATCATCAGATATGGCAATTTTGTAATGCTTTTGCTTCGAACGGACTAAAATGAGTTGAAAGTAAAAGGGAAAGGGTTTAGAAGGATCTAAATCTACTCCTAAGGGCAGTGATAACAATGAATAGTGCTTTGGTGGACAAATTCCAAATAAACCAAGCTCTGCTTCGCCAAGATCAACTACAACTCCGCAAGAACCGGTGCAATCTTCTGGGGATGCTAGAGGATTTTCAAATCGAGAAAGTACATTTGAATACCCAAAAAAGACGCAATCCAAACGACCATCTACAATCAAACTTAGCACAAATTTAGGGGGTTCAGGCAAACTTTACACTGCAACTTACAATCAGCAAGATGCAATATGTATGAACCATGGAAATTCATCAAACACCATTACATTCTCCATTGAAATCAAAGCACTATACTACTTCTACTCTAAGTGAGGAAGGTGAAACCATGCAAGTTTTGAAAAAATAACTTAAGTGGACACCATCAGAGATCAATGTTTCACTATTATTTTCTCAAAAACTTATCACAACAATTTCATGCAAAGCTCCCTCCTTTTACAAATGAGGGGGGTCACCCCTTTATATAGCCCTCAAGCCATGATAACATGCAAACCCTAATTAGGGCTTTCCCTAAAAGATTCTCCACTCAAGATGCAACAAGGTGGGAATCAACAATAAATGCCCATTATGCCCATATATAATTAATTACCTTCCTACCAAAAATGGCGTCCATTGTGCATTGAATGCACCATCATCCATCAAGCTCGCCCAATAAATCATAAATGCAATTTCTGAGTGTTAAATTTATTTCTGCTTTTCATTCTTCCTTGACCCTTGGATTTTCATGCCTAAGACATTCTTTCTTCATTCTTTGACTTGAACGTGGAATCCAGCTTGGTGAAGGAATTTCATTATTTCCATGCCTCGAAAAATTTCTCTTCAACTTCCTGACTGGGCATGGAATTTTGACCTTGATGGAGGAAATCTCATCTTGAAGCATTCAACCTTGATCCCTGGACTTAGGCACCTGCCTTTGGACTTGGGCAACGATTCCGCACTGGTAAGGAATTTTGTGATTTTGAAGCTTTCCATGACCATCAAGTTTTGGCGCCCTGGTACATTCCTTAGGCGCAATTCTCCCTAAGGCAAGGAATTCTAAACTTTCTCCATTCTCCTTGAGCACTCCACTTTGGCAGCCTCCCTTGGAGTAGGGCGGAATTTTCACTAAGTGGTGGAATTCACAATTTGCCATGCTTTCCATGTCAACTTCACTTTGGCGCCCTTGGCCAAACTTGGGCGCTGAATCGACTTGGGGAAGGACTTTCATTATTTTTCCTCATTCTCTTCATCAGGATATATATGAAATATAACATTTAAGTATAAGAAAGGCACTTATACTTTAAGTTATATTTCATATATACTGTCAGGATGTTTAAGAGTGGTTTCAGGTCCCTAGGAATCATAATGCAAATTCTGGATTTTGGAAGATCTTTCAAGTTTTCAGACTTAGTCAAATTTTAGGCCATTTTCAGATCAGGATGACATTGGTGGATTGATGTGAATTTCTGGTGGACTTAGATGATTTTGCATGCTTTCCTCTTCTAGAATAGGAGTTCCAAACTTAACCATTTTTTGATCCAACTTGTCTGCCTTCTGACTCTTCTGGATTTAGAAATGGTCTTCAGGAACGTTCAATCTTCAGCGTCTTCAGAGATATTCAGCTTTCAGCGTTTTCTTGTGGAGATCCTGCCAAAAATAGATTTTCTCAAATAGTAAGTGTTTCAAAATGTCAAAGTTTGGGCAAAATAGGTCAGAAAAGCACTTACTAAAAATAGAAACTTACTAAAAATAGAACTTAATAAAAATAGTAAGTTTGATTTTTGGCAAAATTAGAACAATCCGGGTGGCAATGAAACTTACTAAA
The DNA here is from genome assembly GCF_030272615.1 of Cryptomeria japonica. Taxonomy (NCBI): domain Eukaryota; kingdom Viridiplantae; phylum Streptophyta; class Pinopsida; order Cupressales; family Cupressaceae; genus Cryptomeria; species Cryptomeria japonica. The sequence goes on along the minus strand of NC_081406.1, from coordinate 543,797,186 downwards.
AATAGTAAGTGCTTAGAAATCGCTCAAATTTTACTGGGAGGTTCCTTGGAGAGTCCCGATTCTAGTTCTAAATTCAATTTTTCCAAAACCCTAAAAGAAACCCTCTAAAATCTAGCACTGAAGGCAGAGACCCTAAAATTGATGAAACAAGCCCTAGACTTTACCAAATTCACTCAAACCAAAAAGCAAATTTAATCAATATGACCCCCGAACACTTGCAAAGCAAAGAGACTGACAAGATTGTTGCGAAAGGACCCAAAAAACAAAGCCAAAAGATCGGAAGGGCCTAAAAAGTAGGGGGTCCCCGTTTGCAATGGGGCGATGTGTGAAAATGTCACAACATCTAGCCCCCACCCGAATAAATGTTCCTGAACATTTAAAGATAAAACAAAATCTGCAAGGGAAGTGTTGAAAAACACTTCAGGGCGAGAACCTCGGATTAAAGCATGTTCATCTGAGATCACATAAGTGTGTGCATTTGCATTAATCCTATCTCACAAGATCATCCAGACTCCTAGAATTAGTCATGGCAAGCTAAAAGGTATCTATACTTCAAAAGCATTCGGGACATTGCCTCGCTACCAGTCAAGCGTCCATAGCTCCGACGAGGTTGTCTCTAGAATTCCACGAATATTGCTCCACTGCCAACCAGGCATCCATAGCCCCGATGGAGTTATCCGCACATTCCCAAAGCCAATATTTTGATAATTCTTTCACCTTTCTTTTTCTTCTTTTTTTTTTTGATATTTTGTTTTTGTTCCGTCAATTCCTTTGGCTCGTAAGCGATGAAGCTTACTAAGGGTTTGGAAAATTCAGTGGCGCTGAAGCAAGATTTGGGATTTTCACCAACCATAACTTCTCCCAAGAGATCTAAATAGTTTAGAGCAATTGATAACATAAGTGTAATATAACATCATCACCCCACCCACAAATAGGAACTCCAAACAATTTAGGCCACTCCAAAACCCCAGACCCAAAGCAAAACCACTTGAGCGGACAAGCTCAAGAGAAACCAGCACCAAAGGCTGAAAACCAAAACCCAAAGAAAAACAAAAGGAAAACAAACCAAAGGAAAGCCAAAACCCACAGGGGGGACAAAAAAAAGGAAACCTATTCTAACAAAAATTTTGGACGAACAATACTCACAAGACCTAGATATATACAACTCCTAACATGATTTCTCAGGATGTGCAGGAGCAACAAGGCATCAGTCATGGTTTGAAGCCTTGCCGGTTTATCTTTAAACTCAGAAAAGTAATCTTTCATAATGCAACTCTCAAACTTAAACAAAACTCCAGGAAAGATTAACAATTGTGGCAACTCATCAGGACCATGATCAATCCATAAGCAAGTTTTTCTTCCTAAATCTCCATAATCAAATTCATAGCTTTCAAATTCAGGAGCAAGGAAAGAGACAACTTGGTGGTTTTTGTGCATGGGCGAGAATTCTGGCGTGTCATCCAATGCTTCATCAGAAGGTCGAAGCTGGTGATGTATCATTTCACTTGCATCTGAAATATGCAAATTGGGATCACATTCAATGGCGAGCAAACTGTGGTGTGAGCTGGATTTGAATGGGAACTTGGAAATAGAGGACAATTCTCCAGCTAACTCCTTTTGAATATTTGATAACGAGTTGAGCCCCAACCCGAATTGCTCTTCATTCTTCACTTCTATCATGGTAACTTGTTCCTCAATTGGCATCTCACGTATCTCACTTTCTTTTAACAATTCTTCTTGGATATTGAGTAGAGGTTCAAGCACCAACCCGACCTGCATTTCATACTCTACTTCCATCTCAGCGGCCCACTAACTATCACATATTCCTTCCCGCCTCGAGCTGCTCATCATTTCTTCCATCTGGAGCATGCACGAACACACCTCTTCATCAAGGACATTCTCTTCTTGCTTGATTGTGAAATCATTGCCTACATTTGGTTGAATGTCTTCTACCACTTTCTCAACCTCCACTTCAACGGGTGTTTCTTTCCTCGGCATAAGGTATACAAATTTTTGCTTGACTGAATTGTGTTGATTGTCCCACTCAATCGTTCTTTCTTTAGTACAAGATGTTGTGGCAATACCTTCTTCATTTGATGCTAAGTCAATTGGTTGAAGGTGAGCATTCCGCCACTTTTCTTTAGTGTACATCTTTGTCGATTCTTCCAATTCTGCCTGCATCTTAGCTTGGTGAATAGCTTCCCTGCATGATGGACAAGTGACTTCGGAATGAGTAGTATTGTGGATCCTACACCAACACGGGAACAAGATGCCCTCTACGCACAAGTTTTTTTCAATACTTAGGCCTTCCTTAACCATCTTCTTGAACCTCATGAAAAATTCAATTTCAGCAATTGAAGCTTCGAGTTCCACTTTCACCGGTACAACGGGCTCATGTACTTTTGAAAAGGAGACTTTCCCTTGCAAGGCTAATTCCATCCTTGACAGAAATGTTAAACAATGCATCTCATTGTGTCCACCAGTGTTATGAATTCTACAACTATTCCTTGATGTGAATTCAAACAAACTCCATGGATGTAACTGTGCATTCAATTTCCACCATAGTTGAAGAATGTCAACTTCTTGCTCCATTGAGAAATCTTTTTTTTATTTTCAATTTTCTGATTTTTTGGATTTTTTAATTTTTTCACTTTTTTTTTAAATTTTCTGACATATAAGAGATCTAACATATCTCTGATTCTGCACTTGAAAGCTCATGCTAGTTCCAGTCGAATTTCGCGATCAGCCCTCCTCCTAGCGCCAATTCTATTGACTGCGGAGGAGAGTAAAAAAAATGGCTTGAGATAACCTCCACAAATTTGAAATGAGAGAATTTGGAGTCCGCGTATTCAGCCCTCCCTCTAGCGCCAATTCTGTTGGTTGCAGGAGGAGGGTGAAAAAAGTCCTTAAGATTACTCCTCGCCAATATGAATTGATATCATTTTGAGTTCAGCTGTTCAAGAATTCATCGCGATCAGGCCCTCCTTCTAGTGCCAATTTTGTTGACGTGTTTTTTATGACTACGTCAAACACAGAATAAAGTTGCCTAATGGGAAAGAACGAAGTTGTCAATGTGTTGAGTCGCAGGAGGCACATTGCAGCGAAACTTTCAATTCACTCTAATTTTCAAGAGCAGGTGTTAAGGACTTCTGATATTTAATGGCAAACTGTATGTTCCAGATCAAAACGATTTGAGGACTTTTGTGTTGAAAGAAACACACTATGCTCCATATTCCAATCACCCAAGAGTGAAAAATTTGTTGGTGGATGTGAAGCCGCTTTATTTTTGGAAAGGAATGAAACAAAATGCAGCAAGATTCATGGTGGGATGTCCAAAATGTTAGCGATTCACGGTTGAACATCAACATCCAATAGGAATATTATACCCCCATCAACATCCAATAGGAATATTATACCCCCATGAAATCCCTGAGAGGAAATGGCAAGTGATTAACCTAGATTTTGTGCAAGGCTTGCCTATGTCAACAAATAGACATGATGCAACTCTTATGGTAGTAGATAAACTTACTAAGGTGGCTCACTTTATACCAGGATATCTTACAAATGAAGCACCCAACAAAGCAAGAAAATTTATGCAAGAAATCTTTAGATTAAACGGAATTTCAGGGAAGATTATCTCAGATATAGATGTGCTGAAGACCTCAAGGTTCTGGCAAAACTTTATCTAAGCGCTAGGAACTCAGCTTAACTTGTCACCAAGTGTTTTAACAAGAGCTTAGTTATTGGATTTGGTTCTGCCAATACCACAACAGCAGGTGATAGACTTCATCTATAGTACATATTTGTATCAATGTACTGTGTGCAAGTTAAATGACGTATTATCATAAGTATGTCTTGGCCCTATCACTTTGAATGATTGTGTTAGCAAACACCAATGGTATATTATTATTGTTCTTGTGCAATATAAATTGTAGATTATATCATCATAACTCAGTTAATTCAATGGTTTTGACCATGTTAGGAAACAGAGAATGATAAGCCTCTGAGTTTTAAACAATAAAGGAAAAGTAAATAATTTATTTAATGAAGCTAAATTTCAACATTCTATAAGACAACCTAGACAATATGTGGTGTATGTCAAAGTTGTATTTGCAGATCAGCTTAATGTGTAATGAATTCAAAATTCTAATTTTTGTAAGATATGTGTAGTACCCCTCCTCGATTGAACTTATTAACACTCATATTTTACTATTGTTTACTTTCAGTGGATACATTACCATTATATGTTATTCAGACTTATATGACATCAATTCATGCTTTATCTAGATATGGGATGCCTACTTTATTTACAGTATTTCAGTACTTGTGATTTATGGTATTTATGGATTATTGCTATGTACTGACACTTTACTTTATCTATGCAATGTGTAATTATATGTTGCGTGTCTGCGAGTGTATTGGATGCGAGGGGATGATTTTCCTTCACTCACTCCAGTGAAACAAGGAACGTCACGATTCTCCCTCATCGATGTGTGTGCCGTGTATTCCATATTTGTATATATGCATGTGTGGTTCGATAATGCAGGTCATTGCAAGTACAAGTACCGGGTAGGTACAGGGTATCGTCTCCACCTGGCTTCACAGGTCTGAGAGTGCCTTATTTGTCCGATGGGAGTGGAGGAGATAGTGGTTGACCCTAATTGTACCTCAGTTACACTCTTGTGAGTGTCGCCAGTCGATCGTCCCTTTTGGTTTTGTTCGGTCGTCGAGTCGGTTTGTTTGACTTTCAAAATCCTTGTTTGGGTCTTCTCGGTTTGTGTGCCCTAGTAGATTGGATTCATTAATTGAGTTTATGGCGTCACTTTATAGTTAGCATATTTAATTTATGAATTATAATGCTTTAGTGATTATGAAAACAATTAATTAAGTGAAGTGATTAAATTTAGTTGCAAATTGCATTATATTAGAAATATAATTTTATTTAAATTTAGTAGAAAATAAGTTAATTGCATTTATTGTTCTCTAGATTTTAAAAATAAAATTTCTCTCCTTAATTAGTTTGCAAATTGCATGATTTTAGAAATATAATTTTATTTAAACTTTAATGGGAAAATAAATAAAATTAAAATGCATTTATTATTCTCTAGTTTTTTTAAAATAAATTAGAAATAAATAAAATAAAGTAAATTTACTTTCCTTAAATGTTTTTTTAGAAAGTTAATTAAATGGGAATGAGAAAAGAAAAGAAAGAAGGAAAGTAATGATTTTTGGGGGAAATTGCATTTTCATTTGTTTTTGTGGAAATTACGAAATAAAATAAAATCCTTTTTGTTTTAAAAATGGAATATTATATTTTGGAGAGGAAAATATTTTCAACCTAAAAAGGTTTAGGTTAAATATATTTTTCAAAAAAATTATTTTTGGGGAGTTCACAGGAAGGAGGCAGCAATCTGTAGGAGGAAGTTTTTAAAATTTCTTGGATGCATGTTGGAGAAGGAAGGATTTGGAAGAAAGGATTGGCGTGGATATCTGCTTGCATGAGCTCTTCCTCAAGATCTTCCAGGAAAGCTTCCAAGGTTGGATAGCTTCTGCCTAGTTATTTATTTTTAATATTAGCTCAAATATCTTTCCTTTCTCTGTAGTTTTCTGGTGTGTATTTGCAAAAGAAAAATTTACTAGAATATGGTTGTGTCTTCCATTTCTGGTTGAGTCTTGATTTTGTATATGGTTAAGTGTTTTATTTATTTCCTTTCTGTGTAATTATCTAGCTTTGATTTTGTGAAAATGTAGGCGGTTATGCTGGCAAAATTTTGCCAGATTTACCCTCCGTTGCTTCAAATAAATTCTTCCTGTGCATTTGATTGTGTTCTTCCTGTTGGAAAAGAGATTTAGAAATATGGGTTAAAATTTATTTCTTATGGTTCGTGTAAGAAGTTTTTCCCTTTTAAAGAAATTTGGGTTTTCATCAATCTCAGTTCTGTCTTAGAGTTTTGAATCTTTTGGCAAGATTTATTTGCCAGTAAATGTTATGGAAGAAATCTTAGCGAATTTTAGAAAACAAAAAAAAAATATAAAATTATATTCTTCTTGTGTATTATTAGACTATGTTGTCTCAGAGTGGAGTGAGAGATTTTATTAATCTCTGTTTTTGTATATAAATTTAAATTGAATTTAAAAAAAAAAAATTAATGGGGGGAGGCGGCAGCCTGCTACCCCACGGTAGCAATGCTACCCTAAGGTAGCAGGTGCTACCATGAGGTAGCAGTGCTACCCCAAGGTAGCGCCTGCTACCATATGGTAGCAAACTACCCTGCGGTTAGCTAGGGGCTACCGTAAACTTAAAAACAAACTGCCTTCCTTGCAAATGTTTATTTCGTTTTTAATTTTTTTTATATGTTTAAAAAATATATATATAGTTTTTCTCTTTACCTTAATATGTTATTTTGGAGTATTAATATTTATTTTATTGGAAAATTAAATCTTCATTTTATTATATATATTTTAAATACGATATAATTATATGGTTTATATTCGAAGAATATATACTCATGTAATTATATTACATTATTATATATATTTTTAATTTGGAATTTAATTTATGTTATGGAAATCATTTAATTGGGGGTATTTGTAAATTATTCTTGAACATAAGATTAGGGGGTTAATTTTAATGTGATTTAATATAGCCTTTTTGGACAAATGACAACATTGAATTTCTTTTATTAATATAGTTGTATTTTCTTTTTCTCTGGAATATCTTTAATTGCAAGTATTTTATGCTTTTGACTGTTTAAAGAAAAGATTGTCTGTATTAGGATCTTAGTGTAAATGGTATTTGTAGTCAAAGCTTAATTTCGTTGCAATTCTGGTTGAGTTGTCGTTATGTCGTATGATGGTTATACCCCTTGGTCAGGTGTTGTTGTGTAGACCTGTTGATGTGAGCCATTGTGTGTTTTATTCCAATGGTCAATCCTGGGTTTATGATTTGTGCATCCTTCACCTGTAGTTTGTCAGGATTAGATATGGCTATCAATTTACACCATAGAGTTCTCGTAGAGAGACCATTCCAGTTAATGTCCTATGAGAGAGAGTGGCTTTCGAACAGGGACCGCACCCAAAGAGGATGGCAGGATAACCCCTCGAAAGTCAGTTAAGAAGTGATAACCTAATAATTGATTAGGGGGTGGGTAGCTAAAATATTTAATTAAGATAATGTGCCTCGCACATGGTTGAGTGCTTGTATAGGCTCGGGATGTGGTGAGAAGGCCTGGAATGGCAAACCTACCACCTTGTCGTCACGAAGGGATTGGTAGGGTCCGCATGATACTTAGATGGAGCCGGGGGTTCGGGAGAGGTTACCAGAGTAACCCAGGATGGGGGCCAGGACCTATGGAGACCTATCTAGGGTAACCACCTTAAACCATGCGATGACACTCTCTCCTTAGGGTCACCAATGTTTGTGAGTTGAGTCACATGGGTTTTGCGGAGTCATGTTATACTGTTGTACTTGTCTTGTTTTGCTTGCTTGAGGGTCTTCTGCTATCTCCCAGCACGGTGGGGCGGTTCCACTTTGGGATCACATGGTCGAGTGGTAGTGCCACTTCCCATCGGATATCTTTGTTCATACCTTCATGCGAGGATCGGCTTCGCTGGTGTTTCTTGGTTCGTGACTCTTGTATCAGCTCATGTTTAAGATTATTGTATATTTGAGACCATGTGGTCATTGTATCAGTAAACTATGTAATCCTTGGCATTGTAACCTATGTATTCATTTGTATTATTGGAAGCCATGTAATTATTGAATATTGTAATCTTAATTCAATGGAATGTATGTTAGTTCAGTTTTCTTTCTTCTTATGTGTAAATGAATCATTGAAATAAATATATTGTAACACTTCAAATCTTTCAATATGGAATTCAGTTTTATAAGAATGGTTTTATTAAATGCAATTGAATTTCCTAATTAAATGGATAATTGGATTAACCTTTTTGTAGTTGTTTAGTTTCGAAGTAATCTTCATTGGTAACCCTTTAGGATGTCATTGTTGGACTTCCGCTTGTGTAATTAAACGTGCAATGTTATAATTAATGCACTTAATCTTTTTTTTTTTAAATTATTTCACATTTTAGTTGCCTAGATGTGTTGTTTCCCTATAGGGTTCCTAGCGGGGCATTACAATATGAGTATGATTATTTTCACTGATGCAAATCATACTTTGGGATTGATCATGCATTTACATTTGTACAAATGAATGCCACAAGCATATGGATGCACAGATGTACATACATTATCATTAGATGTTGTTTAATAATCTGAAGTAATCCTAAGATATAAGGCTGTTTGAGTATGAACATATATATATATATAAAGATATACCTGTGCATATGTTATATTGTTCGCTATGCATGAGGACACATGTAAAGAATTAAACGAGTCTTAGGAAAAGAGTTGATTTCTGTAAAAATTAAGTATAGAAATGTAATGACATTGGCTTATGATATGCACGTTGGAAACATCAGTTGTAAAAGATTTTGTGTGAAACTTTATTGTCAATAACCAATTTGAGAAAGAGGTACGCATATATTTATTATTGAAATGTTTGGCCAAAGTGATGCAAAATAACTGTTTGCATTGTCAATTCAGAGTGTCTAAAGCACCAAATCAATCAGATGAATCATACTTAATTAGACAGTATCTACTGTTGTTTGATAGAATGTTTGTATTAGCACACAACACTAGTTCTCAGATGAAATGGTGACCTCAGAGTTATCTCAATCTTCTACTCTCATTAAGGATAGGGCCACTTCCACATGAAGGTGTGTCAGGGACCACCGACCTGTGGTTGGAGGAAAAGCACTCGGATGATGCTCTCCCTCTTGCAACTCAAATGCCGAAGACTTGGTTTATCAGAGATAATATTAAAGACTACACTTGACATTGTACTACTATTTAAACATTTTATTATTATTGAAACATTGTACCATTATTTAGATATCATGCAACACGTCAATACTAATGATGTTTGTATTATGTAAAAGTGTTATTTTATTTCTCTTCTTATCTATCTATTATTAATGAATGTTCAAGTGGTTTTTATTTGATTATAACGAATTTAAAAATTCTAGGGCCTTCTTGTTTAAGATAGCAACGATGTGATTCAGGTCAAAAAAATGTCCAAGTGGTTTTTATTTGATTAGAACGAGTTTAAAAATTCTAACCTCTTGTTGTTTAAAATAGCAACCATGTGATTCATGTCAAAAAATAATAATGTTCTCATTTAATGGACCAGTTGGGTTCACTTCTTGTTTTAGATAGCAACGATGTGATTCATGTCAAAAAAATGTCCAAGTGGTTTTTATTTGATTAGAATGAGTTTAAAAATTCTACCCTCTTGTTGTTTAAAATAGCAGCCATGTGATTCATGTCAAAAGAAAAACAAATGTTCTCATTTAATGGACCAGTTGGGTTCATTACAGAAATAGCCATTGTATGTTTTGTTTCATGTAGTATTCAGTCTTGCTTGTTTTGTTGTAATATTGGGAGCATTATGGATATAATTGTGCACTGTTTAAAAAAGGTGGGGCCCAAATATAACCCCAACTATTAAATCTAAAATAAGTCCTAGTTGATAAAAGAAAAGGAGACCCCAATTTCAATGAAATAGTGGATGGCATCAAGAAAAGAAAGGTTGTTGAACCATCCCCTAGTAACACTAAAGCAAGAGGAAAAGGGAACAAAAGATCTTGTTGTTTTGAGAGGCTATACAAAAAACCAAGGCATTAACTGTCCCCACCCTTTAAATGAAGATAAATTATATAGGTCGGAAAGTTAGGGGCCTTAAAATCTTTAAGAGGAAGTATGTTCTAAGATCATTTTGCAACTCTAAAAGTGGTTTATATTGTCTACTACTCCAAGAAGTTAAAGCCATGTCATATCCACAACCTAGCTAGGTCAGCTCAGCAATCCTAAAAGGCACTTTTAAATACCCCTATTAAATAATTTATATTTGAATAAAAATAAATATATAAATAATAATAAATAAAATAAAATTTAAATTTAAATTTTGGGCGCCCAATTCTAGGTCCTAGGTGCCAACATAAGCAAGTATAAGGGTGTGTTTGCAGGTTAGGTGCAATCATCTAAAAAGTTGATGAGAAAATTGGGAGAAATCTTGACTGTGAGTGCTCAGACGAAAAACCTCAATTACTCAATAAGGTTAGGATGCCAAACCCTGGCCTTCTTTCTTGACAATCATCCTATCTATAGTACAATCTTTTACCATATCTTCAAAACTGCTCTGAACAGAATCTTCCTACAGCTTTTCACTGGTGTGAAGGTTCTATGCTAGGGTTTAGTAGACCACCATCCACCATTTTGGTCACCTGCGCACTTCCAGTTGTAGGCACTAAGAATTTACTGTTGTTTCAAGGAAGCTGGATGGAACACAAAGAGTAGTTGTGCATATATCACTCGAAACCCTGGCGTTGTGGCTTGCCAGTAACATGCATAATCATTCATCAATAAGGACTATCAAGCAGCAATCACAGAGCAGCACCATCATTCCAGATCAGAGGACTTGCACCCAACAACAGTATGGAGTTGAAATATATATATATAAGTTTTGATTACCTACCACAGCAAATAGGAAAAGCAATTTCAGACCTAAACCCTTACAGGAATCTAGTGTCGGAAGGCACAATTTCATTAGGCCATTTCGTTGCACAGAAGTCCAAAGGTTTAGGGCAATTAGAGTGTCATTTCCTGAGGGTTTCACGCCTCAGGATACCTGGTCAGCTCAAAGGAAAACTCTTGCCAGTTGGAAGGAGCTACATCAGACCCAAGCCACCATTAACTCGCCCTAGATCAGATTGAATTCACCATTGGGGAAATAAATTTTGGTGGGGAGGTTGAAGATAGTTCACTGCTGTTTGTTTTGCATCAGACCAGGTTCACTAAAAGCCCTTTGATTTTCACTAGCCGTGCATCTATTTTGTAACGGATTTTGATTTTGAAATTAAATCGTCTTTTGAAAGCTAGATAACTGAGCATTACTGTTTTTTGAGTCATTATTGTTGTGTTGAAGAATTGGTTTGTAGTCACAGATCTGAAACTGGTTAATCAATTGTAAACCTAAGTTACCGGTTCGGGTTCGGGAGTGGGTTCAGAGACACAAACCCGGTTCGTGGGTTCAGGAAAAAAAAAATTGCCTTTTGGGTTCATGGGTTGGGTTCGTGGGTTGGGTTCATCTGTACATGTGTATATATATATTATATGCAAAAATTTAAAGAAACATACAAAATTGCAAATCTAAATACATTTAATAGTATGCTACTTCATCATTGATCAATGCCAAATGCCAATTGATAGTTCAGAATTTCAAACAAAAATTAGTTTTTTAATATTATAAAGCCAGGTGACTTTGACCAGCCCAGCCCGTGGGTTTGCCTGGGTTCGCCCGGGTTTGGCCAGGGTTCACCATTTTGGCTGTGGGTTCATCTTGGGTTCGCCTTGACGAACCCAGGATGAACCCACAGGCAAAATGACGAACCCTGGGCGGACCCAAGGCGAACCCAACGCAGACCCGGACCCGCACAGACCCGGTTCGCGTTTGGGGCCCAAAATATGCAAACCCGGTAACTTAGTTGTAAACCCTCGAGGTATTTACATGGGTATCAAAGCCACTGTTTCTTGCCAATGCGTTGGGTTGGTGTAGATTTATGCAGAAGACTGATCATCGAATCAGGTAGCAGCAAAGGGAAAATAAAAAAGAAGCAGCTATGGTTGAAAAAAAATGAGGAAACCAACATCCAAGAGGTCATTAGGACCAAAAACAGAGAGCTGGCCAGAGAATTTCAGTCCATGAGAGAGTCCATGGAAAAGATTGTTAAAACATTGAGGGAAATGAACCAACAATGGAACGCTAGGAGATCCAATCCCAATGGTGCTGAAGGAAATCATTCAGCCAATGGTGGAGTTTCAATCAATCCACCAGCTAAAACATTCAAAGCCAATTTTTTGCAAAGAGAGGAAGAGGACCCAGTTGATGAAGAGCAGCAAGTACCACCTAGCTCTAATGATGAGATGGCAAGGTATCATGCTAAATATAGTGCTCTAAGCCTAGCCATCCACCATGTCATGACATTAATGGAGTATTATGACATGAAAACAATAACTAATCATCGTAGAGGAAGGAGATATCAAGATCAGCCAAGGAGAGATATACAACAACAGTTGGAAAAGATCACTATGCTCACCTATGGTGGTTCCAATGGGGTTACAGCTAGAGCTTGGTTGCAGAAATTGGATAACTATTTCTCTGTATACCCCATGCATGTGGATAAAGCAATCAAGTTTGCAGAATTTCACTTAGATGGTGTGGATCATTAGTGGTGTTACCATGGCATGGTGACCCAAGGACATGGTTCGATCACTACCTTAGAGGAGTTCAGCCAAAGATTGATGAAAAGGTTTGATAAAAAGGATCTAGAGATTCACTTCAGAGAGCTAGCACAATTGAGGCAAGAGAACATAGTTGAGCAACATGTGGCAGAATTTCAAAGGCTATCAATGATGGTCCCCGATGTGATAGAGAGGAGACTTATAGTTCTTTTTGTAGAGTGGCTATTTGAACCACTCAAGGATTTGATAAGGGCATTTGATCCGAATTTTTTGCAAGAGGCCATCAGGAGGGCTCTAAATTTGGACACAATAACCAAAAACAAATCCTACTTGAAGAATGCACAACCAGTTCAACAAAAGAAGTCTCCTCATAAGAGTTTCCATCAACCCAACCCGCTACCCCCAAAACCAAACAAAGTTGAGAAATCCAAGAATGAACTCCGCAGGAAAAAATTGTGCTCCACTTGTAGAGAGCCATGGCAACCAGGTCACAGATGTTTGGGGAAAGGACAAATTAACTACATATAGGTGGTCTCCAATGAGGATTATGAGGTAAAGAGTCTGAACTTGAGATTTTTGTGGATGAGGTTGAGCGTGAGTATTAAGGAAGAGAGCATTCAGTTAGCACACTTGCAGTACTTTCAGGAGCACCTAGATATCACTCTCTCTGTGTGAGAGGAGTTGAAGAATTGGTGGCTAAGATGGGTTTGAGGACAGAGGGTTTTGAAGGGTTTAATGTTATCATGGCTGATGGATTTACTATTCCATACAACAGAAGGATTCAGCAATTGGAGTTAACTCTAGGAGGGCACAAGGATGGGAATCCCTATCATGTTGATATCCAATCCATCTTGGATAAAAGAGCAAGGTGTTCAACAAAATTCCTCTAGGTTTACCACCAAATCAGGGTTTTCAACATGTAATTGAGCTAGAGGAAGGACCAAAACCCATCATATTATCTTGCCTCTCAATCCTCAGCTGAGGAAGATCTGTCAGTGTTTCACTACTATACTCCTAGCCTCTCTTTCTCATACACATGCATTTTTTTTTCTATAAAATTATTTGCCTAGAATAGACAGACCAATAATAGAACCGCCTAGCATCTGAAACAGCTGCCAGGGCCCAGTATTAAGAAATAGGCACAGGGATGAAATGATGCCAGCAGAAAACTGTGCACCAGTCAAAGATAATAAGCTATTAATGATCTTAATTTCAAGTAGCTAACATCTCTTTCTTCTGGACTACAGTTTATAGTTCATTATTACAGTGAATGATAAGATTACAAACTGGAGCTGCTTATATAGATTAACTCCAAAATATGCAACGAGAGTGATAGACATTGCAAGCACAACAGACAATATATTTATTGCACAGGAAAATAATCAATGCTACAAAGGAAATTAATTAATAATGTTTCCATAAACTTTAACAACACCCCTATTGACATGAATTATTTCCATTAAGGCTTGAGCTTGTAGATGACTAGTTTCATGAGTTACTCTTAAACAAAAATGTACTCCTCGAATGCCTTTTTTGTACAAAGACGCCAATCTGAAGATAATGACTGAATCATCGATTGCAAAGTATTTTTTTAGGAAAGAACTATACCTTCGGCGGTCTATTTCAGTCTGTGGTCTTTCAGGAAGCTTATGCACATCAAGATAAACAGTTCCATTTCTCTTGTGCACCCCCATCTCCCACGGATCAAACCGGTTGTATGCAGTTTCTAAGATCTGCACAACCACAACTCTCGCATGAACTACTGACAGAAAAAGGAAACTTACTATTAGTCCTTAATCATAATTGAAATTACAGAAAGGATAAGGATATCCAATATTATTTATGCAGTCAAGGAGTTCCTATAATCTACAGAACTGGCAAGCACTCTCAAGATCAAAACCTTGTTATCCCCATTGCACAAAAACAATGAGACCAAAGAAACCTAATAACAAACCGCAGTACACAAATGAATGAAATGCCTGAAAAGTTTTTAAAATTTACTAAAAAAGAGCTTTACCTTGTTAAGGTTGTTACGAAAAGTCTGTTACAATGGAAAACAACAGATCTATTAGAAACATCTATACCAATTCAAAAAGAACTAGACAAGTGTGTCTCTTTACGAACAGCCCACACATTTACTAGAAAACACTTCTAAAAACATGTAAAAAACATGCACACGAGGTCAGACATAAATCTTGAAACCTTCTCTAACCTATTAAAGAACTTGTGGCTACATCCAACCATTCCTTAAGTTTTTATGAAAAAAAAGTAAATAGAAGCTATGAAGCATACATAGCTCCTACAAAAAGTAAAGTACATAAAGATTTACCACAAAATGAATATTCGTAAGTGGAATATTTGCATTCCTTATGCAAGCAAGCAGGTCACCGAATCCATGACACTCCAAGTCTGTAATCACATGTACAAGCAACTGATCAATTAATGATTTGCGCATATGCAGGTCATAATCTAGATCGGGAAAAGCTTTTACAGTTAAATACAATACAACACTCAATATAATCATGGTCACAAAAACAGGAAACAATCTTGCAGAAGAATCTTCAAATTCAGAGCCAATTCTAAACATTCAGAACTGGGAATAGGAACTATTAGAGAATCTTAATCCTGAAACCAAATGTTTATTTCACCATTTCAAACTGCATCTAAACGTGACAAAAATTGCAATTTTAGCAGACAACACATGTTTGAGCATCCATAATATTTCTAAAAAATAATAATTATAAATCTATAGAGGAGATTATCATGTCCGATTCAAGGAAATTGAGCAAAACATCAAAATTAGACAAAATCAACACCAAATATGATATAAACTGTCAGGCCCAAAAAATGAAATTTTGTATGACCCTTTGCACATAGGAGATTCACTACACGCCACACAGAGTTCCACTGAGGACGCTTAGCACCATCAAACATAGGCAGAGCAGTCAACGTAGCACTCAGGTGACAAATTGTGGCACAGGCCCATACAAATCACTATTCAAAAGCCACCACTATGCAGTAATTGCACCAGAGATCACATACCTTATTGATGCTGCCGTTGACCATGATCAGGGAAAACCCTATTTTATAACAGTTCTCAAACTTCTTCTTGTATAAATAAAAGCTTGTATGGCATACCTCATTGTTAACAGGTAAATAGTAAAAAGAAATGAATAAGCAAGTAATAAATGACCATAAGAGTAATAAATGATCATAAGAGTAGAAAAGAGGCAAGGAGCATGTGCTATTGATTAGCCTAGCATGTGCTAGTCGATAAGCAAGGCGGCATGAAAGCCATTAGTATGAAGAGGGTAATGACTGACAAGCATATGAGCCTTTATGGAGAAATGTAGATGGTTATTTTTGAAATGCTTCCCAGTTTCTGTGTGTATGTTATAAATGTAATGTTTACTTAGATTAGTAAAATAACATTGCTATTATCTCTGGTTATTTTCTGCTGTCATAACCCCTCTTTGGACATTGGATTATTGTGATTAAATAAATACGATAATTAAAACATTTATTAATTAACATCTAATAATATTAGAAAATCGTCTCATTTATGAGACTTCACAATTTTCCTCTAAAGTGAGAGGGTTGTCATAACCCCACATCCGGGTGATGTAATTAATAATAGATTTTGTGATTCTTCATCATAATAATAAATTATCATTTATTATGTAATTAATTGAAAAATAATTTACTAATAAAATTAAGATACAAAAGAATACAAATAAAAATTAAATATAATTAATACACTTATTTGGTACTGATTCATCATCCATTTATTTAATAATTAAAGATTCATTGAATTAGTTAAACTAATAATTAAAGAATGTGTTAATAATTAAAGAAAGTGTTAATAATTAAATATTCATTTGGGCTGAGTGTGTATTAAACCAAACGAAAAGATTAATTAAAGTGAATCCCTTATATATTAAGATGGGAGGACGTGACTCAAGAATAAATCACGACTCTCCCATTGCTCGTGCCTTTCACTCACCATAAAAGGTAAGCTTGCGTGGGAGTCAAATGGGATATAGGGGGGATAAAGGAAAAGGAAGAGAAGATACCGAGCACACCACGCAAGTTGCCTCAGTCCATGTCCGCACTCTATTGAACACAATAGGGGTGTAAAGCAATCAAAGGGAATTCAGAAAGGACTCCGCCAGGTATGTCTCGTCAACTCTAAAGAATAGAGTTATAGTGACATAACAATAGAACACCGTATCCAATATAAGTGATAATAAACAGTCAAGTAATATTCTGATTATATACAAATTTCATCAGACTATTAAATCTGTTAATAACCTTCTGAAATACATAGTGCAAATCGGATGGTATTTATTTAATAATAAGGAAATAAAACACATCATAATTTTGTATATAACTATAATGAATTCGCATTCTGTATAACTGGTACAGCAAGCATAAAATACGTATAACTGCAATGTAATCCAGAACTGTCAATAATTCAATAAGATGACAATACCATGGGTATACAGTATATACTTAATACAATCTGTTAAATGAGCAATGGTGTCAAATAACATAATGAACATCAAAATAAATAATCAATGAATGGTAATACAAATAATGGTACCATTTAATTAATATCTGGTCAAACATGATAAACTGTTAAACCATGGAGGGAAGGTTGGCTTAGATGGGTAATAGGGTTAATGTTTTCTTTCTAAGTAGCCCACCTATTGATGACAAAGTCTGCAATATGCCAGGAGGACTAAGATATGCTCCTGGGCTTAGATTGATTAAACTGAGAACTCCACTATGCTACCCATACGATTCCTATATTAATAATGTACCAGGGTAAAGAGTGTGATCTGGAGAATAAGACCCACACCATGTTAATAAGACCAGGAAGGCTTAGCATGGGTTGGCTGGGCAACCCAGTCATGACTCCATCCCCAAATCAGAGTATGATCAGGAAAAATAAGACCCACACCATGTTAATAAGACCAGGGAGGCTTAGCATGGGTTGGCTGGGCAACCCAATCATGACTCAATTCCCAAAACAAAAATCTGCAACAAATTCTTACAATTTAATCAAACCATAAATAACCAAACTTAATATGTAAATAAATTCTGTGCTCTTATTTATGGTATGGGAGAGGAGGCTCTAACGTACATACACCAGCCAATGTGTATATAAATTATAAAGAGAATAAATAATTCAAAGACAGATTTACAAAGGGGATACATATGATGGGGAACCACCGATCAGAACACATCAGAATAGTATTGACCTTGATGGTATGCGTGGGGATATACTTTTACTGTATGAAATAATGTTTCCATGCAGAGGTTAATATTAATGAAAATATTAACATAGAGTGCCATATATTTAATAAGGATATCAAGTCAGTGGCAGACCAGATCTGACATGCGTCAGATCTGTCTGCCAATATCAGCCCCTAAACACATTACTAATTAGGATTGTTTATGTGGTAATAGTACAATAATAATATAAAAGGATACTAGTAAAACCATAAATAATTGGTAATACTATTTAGTTGTATAGTAATAATATAAAAGGATTACTAGTAATCCATAAATAATTGATAATACTATTTAGTTCATATATATACTCAAATCAGAATGAGATTAATATAATGATGTGTAAATATAGATATTGATAATAATAGATATTAATAAAATAGTTAAGGTTACATGATACTTTAGAAATTACTTTATATCATGCAATAATTTATACAAATAATAATTAATAGATGCGTAAAGGATTTATATGAATCAGAATAAGATTGGTTATTTAATATGGTAAGTTAGCCAGTACTTGATAGACTAAAGAAAGATCAAATATCACAGATTTGACTCGTGTAAGATAGACTTGATTCTTAATCAAGTTAGTTTAAGTCATTAGTATTTTGAAAATAGATTGATTATGGTTAAAATAGACCAAATCCGATTAGGGGACATTACATCTGCTATTTCTGCCACTGTTATTATGTTCTCCCATGCACACCCATATCTGTTTTGTGTGCACACTTCCTTATGCCTAAGCTTTTCCCTGCATATCTTATCTTGCACAACCAATAGGAGGCTGACACTCTGTTCTACACCTTAAGTGGGCACTCCTCCCCTCCAAGAGGAATATTCCACTGCAGTGCAACAACTTACATACTTTCTCTTATGTTGATATATATATCTTCTGTTATTTAAATTCTTTTGTATTTAAATTTTTATATAATTAGAATCTAAATTTCTTTAGTTCACCCTTTTGCTTCGATATTCTGGTCTTTTCATTCTTATTTACCCATTTTTACTCTTATTCATTCTGATGTGCATAAATATACACTTATGTATATATAGTTATACACTAATATTTTATGTATACATGCGCTCAAATATGATTACTCTGAACCTATTTCACAATTATATTTTTAGATATCCTTTTGGTCTTCTACTCCTTTTGCCCTTACTATGATGTTATTTATCCATATCCATTTATCTAAGTTTAGTTTGATTGTCTTGTTTATTTTGGATTCCCACTCTCTCCCTTTGATTGCTTACATTTATTTTATTTTACTCTAATGTTGCTCTTCCTTACATTGTACTCCTGTTATTACTTTCTGTTGCATATTATTTACCTCACTCATTTGGTTTCATTCTTCTCTCATCTCCACTCACTTTTTACATATGTTTAGTTCAATCCTTGCATTAGAGTCAAACATTCTTCTTCTTCTCATTCCATGATTCATTTGGTTGGATGTTCGCAATTCTATCTACCCTCATTGAGTTATATATTGTCTTATACATTTATTCCTAGTGTAGCATTCATTTTATATAAATTCGCTTATATTCAGTGGCATTTTGTTATTTCTCCTTGGTGTGCTTTCTTGCTTATCAATTGTTTTGGTTGTCTCTCCTCTGCTTTATTTTGTTTGACTTTACCTTCTCACTTTTTCTGTTAGGTGTGTTTATCTTTCAGCTTTCTACTTTTTTGTATTTTTTAGCCTTTGCTTGTTGGACATTCAGAAAAATGTATATGTATATATTTATTGTTTATATTCATATATGTAAATGTATAGAATCTATAGATATTGATATATTGATATAAGTATGTGTGTGTTACCCCCTATTTTTGCATTCATTGATTTTTCTCTGTATTGGAATATTTATACCGAGACAAAGTGTGTCAACTTTAGCATAGTCAGTTTGTCTCGCTCGATGTGTCTCTATGTCTAAAGTGTTCGTGTCTTTGAACCTTTTGTTTGAACCCAAGGTTTAGTTCAATAGTTCATCGGTTCATTGATTCATCGAGTCTTTGTATACTATGTCTTCGTTGCGGCAAGTCTAACTTGTGCAGAAGGCTCGTCCGGGGAATGAACTTGAACAGTTGAACATCCACTAGTTCAAGAGTTCACAAGTTCAATGGTTCAGCGGCACCACATTCAAAATGGAAGCTTTGTTAGAGCGGAGGTTGATGGAAGAAAGTGATTGGCCTAAAGGGCAATATTCCGGGCTTCTCGGTGATTTATTTGAAAAGATTTTTAACTTAAGATGACAATCATTTTTCTGATAAGAGATTGCACAAAGTGTTGTGCAATAAAAGCGGGTGTCAGAAGTGTCATCTCCGTCGTCACTCAACACGAGTGAATGAGATGTGGTAATCATGAAACCGTATTTTTAGCCATTTATATCGTTTTTGTACAAAAAAAGGTTTGTATCTTCATGAAAAAGCTAAATTAAGAAAGGCGGAGCTTCGGCATTGGAGATAATTTTCTCAGAATTAGCAGACACTCAGTTGCATGAAAGGTGAGTTGAAAATCTTCACCATCTCTGTCATTATCGCACTTCAAGGAAGAAATTGTTAATTTTTGTTGTAGTAGCTGTAGTGGGTGTTATTGCAGCCTATTTTGGTTTTGAAAATGAGACTCGTTCCACCAAAACCGGTGCCAGAATCAGATCTTAGTTGCTCCCTTCCAGAATTTGGGGATACATCCCTAGCTCATGCTGATTTCGATGAATTTTTAGAAAGAGCTAAGAATTCCTCTGGTTCACCCATGATTGGAAGGATTGTAGATAGTGGGTTAATAGAAGCTTCAGTTTTCCCTTCTGCTATACAGTGCCCTGAGTTAGTACTCGGATGCGTGAACAAGTATGACCCCGAACATAGATGTATCAGAAATGCAAATGGGGGTGTCTTGTTGAATGTGAATAGGGAAACTATTATGGTTGTCTTTAAAATTCCCGCTAAAGAGCCGTATGAAGATTGGACAATAACCACCTCATATGGGTTTTTCTCAGAAAAGAAAACCCAGTACAGAAGTGTTATAGCCAGAAATTGGCTCCTGAAATTTCAAAAGGGTGGTTCCAGACTGCCCAAGCCCTTAACTAGAGAGCATTTGATTAAAGAAGTGAGGGACATTGTCATTTTGCTGCATAAGGTAAAAGGAAGCCAGTAGGCGTTTTATTGGGAAGACTGGATGTACTTTTTCATCCAGGTCATATTGGATGAGAAGAGATATATAGATTGGGCAAAATTAATTGTTGAGAGATTGCATGAAGGGCTAAGTAATTGCCTTGGAAATAAGAATTTATATACGTCCTCATACTTGTTTTATTGTTTGGCGTGTGTCAGACCTTGGCCAGGTTTGCATCATGCAGAATGGGTTGATGGGATGAAAATTTATGATTACCATCCGCACCTTCAGCTACAGAAATGTCATGAGGATTTCAGAAGAGTTCATGATGTATTTGCAGGGAGACTGGTTTATGAACTGCAAGGAAATGTGAACAAGCGATTATCTGATGAGGCTATGCAGCTAGTGAGTACATATGGAAGTTATTTCATTCAGTATCCTCGGTTCACCTATATCAGGGTTGGAGGGTTCGGAGGAGAACCATTTAAATTATGGAGGTTTGCCTTTGATCGCTTTGTGCTAATTGAACTATGCAGGCAGCTTGCTCATATTGACAAGACTCTAGCCAAACAAGATTCAAGCGTTTCTTTCCCAGTTGAGCTGGGTTATTACATTTGTCACTCTGTTTCTGATGCTTTGAACCTGGAGGTTGGTTTTAAGAAGCTTGACCTTCAACACTGTGCAGCTCGACCAAATTTTGACAGCAAAGGTTATACTCGGGTGCATTTAGCCCTTAAAGAGGACTTCTCTCATGTTTCACAACTTTAAAATTTCTGGGAGGATTGCGGAGATGAATTTGAAGTGAGGAGGAGAACATTCTCCAGGCTTACAGTGGACCAGATTATTTCCTTTCAACTCATAATGAATATAACGGGAATTGTGGATAATGGTGAAGATTTGATTGACCCACAATATGCAGAAAAAGTACAGGGTTCCCTAATCCCTGAGATAGAATGGGATAAGAAGGAGAAAGATCAGATTCAAATGTGAACATTCCCTGTTATCCGTAGAACTGAGCAGTGGCTACGAAAACAGAGACTAGGAAAACTAGTAATCGAAGATTCTCCTGTTCAAAAAGTTGTCTAATAAATCTGTTAAAACTTGTGTTGCAGGTGGTGCCAACTCGTGTTACCAGGTCAAGAACCAAGAACAAGGGCAAAAAGTTGCCAGAAAGTACAGTGATGGTTGATTTGGAAGGGTCTCCTGAAGCTGAGAGTAGAATGGCAAAACAAAACATCGAGATGTCCACCTTGGAAGTTGGAAATATTGAAGACCCTGAAAAAGAAGAAGGCACTAAAGGTTCATTGATCTTGGCCAATGTAAGTGTTGAGCAATCCCAAGCAAAGAAAGATGTAGGTTCCAGTATATTACAATAATATCTTTCTCTTTCTGTTATTAATGGTCATTTAAGTTGTTTCTAATTTCGCCTCTAGTTAACGATTGCTTCTTTTAGAAACATCGTCTTTGTAACTCTATTTAAAGGAGTTTTGTCTCTTTGATTAATTGAACAACATCGATTCTTTGAAATCCATATGCTTTTGCATCTGTATTATGGTATCAGAGCCTTGGTTATTTTCGAAATAATTTTTCAATTAAAAATTCATCACGAATTTTTTATAGTTTTTTTTTTAAAACTTCTTTGTTTATTCGAAATTGCTACTTTGGCAGTTCGTTTTGGCTGCACTAATAAGGTTTTCAGCTATTTTCTGGCTATTTTCTGCCATCTCCCGCGACCCATCTCTCCTGCATTTCACGCGACCATGCGACGCGATTTTTTTCCCTCCTACAAATTTTTTCAGCCATTTTTTGGACGGAAATCTGCATTTTCGACTAGGGTTTTTTCCCTTCAGCTCAAGTCGAATTTTTTTTTCCGATTGCAAATTCTTGGTGGGTTTTTCGACATCTCAACTGGGTCATCGTCAGAATTTTTTGGGTGCCTCGATTTTCGAGCCAGCGGATCCAAATTCCGATAGCAGATTCATTCTAGGTTTTTCGCAAGGATTTCTGGGTTGTCTTCGGATTTTTCTGGATCAGCCGGAATTTTTTTCTTGAAATTTGTGCCCGCCGCACTTCATTTTTTGAAGTCTATACTTGCATCTGCCTCTGTTTCTGCATTGGGATTCAAATTTTTTGAATTCTGTGCCAATGCCTCTTCTCACTTTTTCATTTTCCGTGCATTGGGAAACCTGCAAGATAGCGTCATTGACCAACTTGATGTTGGAAGGCAGTCAAGTTTTGTGCACTTAGCATCTTCTCAGTACCTCGTTTTTTCGTGCCTCAAAAAGCGTGAAGATGGCTTATTGGCATTGATGTTTGTTTCGGTTTTTAATATTTTTTTACCGGAAAAAAAATTCTGATGGGTTTTAATATTTTTTTCCCTTAAGAAAAGTCTCTAGGTTTTTAAATATTTTTTGTCCCTGTCAAAAAAAAATCATGGGAGGGTTTATGATTATTTCCTCAAAAATTGTACTTTGTTGCAGTCTGTTTTTAGTCGCACCTTGAGTTGTTGTGCGAACATCTGTACTAGTCTCTTGTTTGCAGTCTATTTTCGAGCATCTTGCTCATTTGCAATAGTTTGGAGGGTTTGCCGATTTTTTCCTCAAAATCGTGACAACTGTTCTTGGTGTCTCTAGTTACAGGGAGGAACAGTTCTCCAACATCAAGTTGGACGGTTGGTGTTGTTTTGGGTATCTCCAAAAGTTCTGCAGTTTCTGGGAGGGTTGGTGGCAGACTCATCTCAAGTGGCAGAGTTAGTGGCAGGCTCTTGTCTTTTGTTGCAGCGTGTTCTGAGAAGAAGGGGGCAACCTTCTCTATTATTTCTCTTGGTAGTTAGAACGATGACCATTAAGGGAGGGTATTAGAATAATATCTTTCTCTTTGTGTTATTAATGGTCATTTAAGTTGTTTCTAATTCACCTCTAGTTAACAATTGTTTCTTTTAGAAACATCGTCTTTGTAACTCTATTTAAAGAAGCTTTGTCTCTTTGATTAATTGAACAACATCGATTCTTTGAAATCCATATGCTTTTGCATCTATATTACAGTACTCCTCATTGGTTAGACACTGCTCTTAGTAGCAAAAAGAGAAATGTGGTTCCTGTCTCGGTTCCTATTGAAGATATGCTTAGTAAATGCCTAGGTAAAACTCCAAAATCTAAAAGGTTGAAGACGGTTTCGAAAATAGATTTTGTTCAGGATACAAGTAATTGGACTACTGAGATAGCTCGCCCTGTTTTGGATAAAGAAGTAGAAAATCCGTCGGCAAAAAATTTCAGTGTTGAAAGAGTTAATTTGGGTGTTGGATCGCGTGTGGCAGACGTACACCATTTGGATGCCTCCACCAAAAGAATAATAAACAGTCAATGGAAGAATGAGAAGGATAAATAGGATCTCAAGGAAACGCTGAGGCATATGGCAGAGTACATAGACGCTATTCATAATCCTAATGCTCAGTCGATTTATGAGTTGCCAATGTCATTTGATCCTAAGTCGCTTGTTAATCAAAAACTTCTAGGCCAAATTCACAAGAGTAAGATGGTGACTAAGATTTTCCTAGAAAGGTTGTTGGGGATCACTCAATCCGGCACGGAATACTTCAAAAATATGAGCAAGGTGTACAAAAATGCCATAACTATGATGAAAGAGCTAGAGACAGAAATTGCCAATTGGAAGAAGGAAAAAACCAAATGGAGAGTTGTGGTAGCTCAAATGGTTGATGTACAAAAGTATGGCATCATGAAGTTTCTGTCAAAAAAATCAGTACAAAGCTTAGATGATAATATCCTCTGTGTGTGCAAGAAAAACATTGAGTGGCGAAATTCTGTAGTAGAACAAGGATGTGAAGAATCTGCTAAACTACGAGACGAGTTAGCTCAACTCGTTCTATCTATGCAGAATGATTTGAAGTGCATAGGGATTAAATGCTTGAAAGAGGATGGGAAAACTATAGAAAGTCTGGAAGTCATTACTCAGTCTTTTGAAGGGAAAATTAATTATGTCAAGGAATCAAAGGCTCTAACAACAAATGACTTCTCAACCATGGCGAAGATCGAATCCCTCCTTTTCCTGTGCATAGAACACTTGGGAAGTCATGCGGACATTGTGGCCTAGGTCAGGCAAGACAAAGAGATGTGGTGTCAAAGGATTGCTCACACTAAACTTCCACACTTTGTCGTTATACAGAACTTCTCAGCCGCCCATTTAGATTGGAAACGTATCGCCAACACATTGCTGAACCAGCCCGAGGATCCCGTTCCGTAGCTGCTATCTGGGTCGTGCATAGACTTTTAAAAACATATTAAAAACCCAAAGTTAGTTTTTCTAGTTATGCTTTTAGAACTGAATCTTGAATCAAGGGCAGAGTTATGTAACTCTGTGTTTCCCTAAACTTCAGTTAGCCGATATGTGGCTATTTATATGTTTTTAAAAGACTATGTGAAGGTCCGAGTTTTTGTTAGCTTTCAAACTTGATACATTTTATTTTGCAGTTACATAATGTTTCAAAAAGAAATACCAATTTATCTATGAATGAATGAAAAGGATTATTTTGAAGCCTCAAATCTGTGTGTTTGGTGTAGGAAATTGAATTTCTGTGGGAGTTCATTTCTGTCAAAGTATTCTTTGTTTCTTTATGGAATGTTATGCACTTAAGGAGTAATTTAGTCTAAAAGTTTCTTTGAATGAGAAGTGCGAAACATAACAAAGTCAGTGAGCTTTGTCATTTCAGAATTATATTTCAAAAACTGCATTTACAGCATAATTATTTGTAAATGTGAAAAATGTCTTTCGTACTTTTTGGTTAAAAATATATGCATAGTTTATTTTCTTGTTTTCATTCATTAAAAATACAAGGAGGGAGCTGTACCTCAGAAAAATTCAGAGGGAAACTTTCACAAGTTTACCCAGCTGTTTGGTTAATGTTTTGTTCTTTAAGGGGCAATAGAGTGGTGTTATGTTAGTTTTATCAAAGGACAAATCTGTTAACCAACAGTGTGTGTACGTGAATGTAAATACATATGCATATTTGCACACTTAAATACATATCTATTTTATATTCTTTCACCTATAACTAGGTTTATACTCTTATGTGTTATTTCATTATCTGGCTTGCTCTTTAGATATAGGTTTCTTAAACTTTATTTCCATGCTTTGCCTTGTTACATTTACATAAATTTGCACTCATACTCTTGCTCCGATCTTGCTGTCTTATTTCCCTATTATGCTGTCACGATGTTGCTTTTTTATTAAATTATTCCACTCCCCTTTCATCTTCTTTCTGTAAATTTTTAGAGTAGTAGAAATTGATTGACCTTTCCTTTTTCCTTTCCCTTCCTATTTTTCTTGGTTCTTGAGTCACCGTATTCCCTCCGTCTATTTAGCTAACTGGTTTGCTATTCATCTCTCATTTCTCTTCTCTGGTTATCTCATCCTGATGATGGATCATGAAGTGTCATACAAAACATTGATGAAGAAAAAAGCTTACATAGTCTAATCCAAAAATAATTTCATGCTGTCATTATGAACTGTCAAAATTTTGTCTTAATTAAATATTTCTTTCTTGTTCCATATAATTTAAAACTGTTATATCCCCACCACGACACCTATACCGAACCATAGTTAATAAAAGAAGATTGTCTTGGAACAAGACTTCACAATCTTCTTCAACCCAACTCGAACTAGTGGAAAGGATGACCGATCAGACTCAGGCTAATAATATTTATGAGAAACCAAATTACTAAGGAGTGTCCCATATGATAACATCCATGTCAGCGATCCCACATCATCTTCAACAATTATACATCGATTTAATATCTAGTTTGATAAATTATTAACATCCAAAGGGTGCGATTATCCACAAAACTCTAGTGGGTGTGAACAGGCAAGACGTGAAGAGATGCCACCCACAAAGGAAGGCTGTGGCTTTGCAAAGGGACATGACCCCTCACCTATGATGAGGTATATATATATATATATATATATAGGCTGGAAATCGGGACTCCAATGGGGGGATAAGCATGGATTAAGCAGATCCGTTCTGAGTTCCTAATATTCAGGCCATACAGCCAATTGGGCATTAATGTAGTTAAATTGGTATGAGTTATAATATAGTCTACATTAATTATTATATCGAAGGAGAACAGAAGTGATTACATACCCTCTGTGCTCATTGAAGGAAAAAGTATCCATAATTAATTCCTTAAAGAGAAATCAGAAATAGAGATAAGCAAGCAGACTCAAAATATCCATCGAAGGTAGTAAGAGAGGAATAAGAAATACACTTCTGGCAGCAATAGCAGAGATGGGACAGACCGATCCAGTTAAAAGAGAGCAAAGAAGAACGAACTACTGGTAATACCTATGCTATTCTTAAAGTAATCAGCATCACAACATTACTGTTATTGAGAATTTGTTTCAGCATTCTAAGTAACATGAATAGTCTGAGTTTACTCCCCATCATTATGTACTCAGCATTAAGGACTAATCTGTTTAGAGTTGTCAATAGATCAGCAGGGGTTACAGTAACAATAATTGGAGTTAATCATGTCTTATTATGAATCGGTTATCTTAGGCACTTATAGCTATGTTAGTTAGAGATGCTAAAATGTATTTAATATATTTTTGGTGTACATCATTTGTTGTAAATGTATAACATACATCTTTAGTGAATGACTATGTATGCTTGCATATGAGAAATACATACTTGTGGAGGATGAGATGTAATGGAGGGGTGATAAAGGACTCGTAAGTAGGCTGTTCTAGAATGACCCAAGTGGCGTCTAGGTCCTTGAGAGCCCTTACCTTGAGGAGTCAAGTAACCCGGTTGCATTCTCTACCTAACCTCACAAGACATTGTTAGCCTAGGAGAAAGGGGACTTGAAGGGTCAGAAAGTATGAGCCGCCAAGTGGAGCAAGAAGGTTGTAGAGGGCAACCTATCTTGAACTTGGTGTAGAAATGGCTCCAAGCAAACACTTCATGTCTCTTTCCCCAACTCTTATGTGTTGTACTATTAGTAATTGAATAATAATGAAATGTTGTCTAATCCTAACAATAAGTTAAATATGTATCTATGTATATGCTCTTATGTTTTGTGTGCAGGATTTACATACAAGATTTCATTATATTAAGCAAGAAATTATTTGGTAAGAGTCAAAACCCTAACCCTAATCCATATTATTTCTGATTCTTAGGTCAAAACTAGGGCAGATTGGGAAGGGGACATTACAAAAACCTACAATGATCCATAGTTTATCAACTTCATGGTTGTAGAAGAAATCGACAAAAAAAAATTGTGCTGCACAACTTAACTTAAATGCCAGTCAAAACACAAAGAAAATATAGAGAAAACGAAAGGGAACAACCTGTTTTACCATAGAAACTCTCAGAAGAGAGAAAAAAACAGATTTGGTAGTGGTAATTGCACTACTACCATAATGTATTATCAAATTCGCAAGAACAAGGAATTATACTAAAGGATAGGGATGCAATATGCTGCTTGCTTCATTCCATAAACACAATGGCTAGTGATACAATCTGTGAGGCCAGTTTTGCCAGTTATGGGCACCCTATCTAAATCAAACGGGCTTGGGGCTGGCTTCCGGCCTGACTCTAGCCTCAGTTTGCCCAAGGCATAGCCCAGGCAGCCCAAGGTCCACCTCAAACATACTCAAATAGCTTGCATTAAGGAGATTTATCAATCAAAGGTAAGTTTATATTGAGTTTTTTTAAACTTTTTTCAGATTTTTTCCAAGATTTCTAGTTTTTTAATAACATTTTGAATGCTCCTTTTTTTTAATTTTTATTCTTTTAAACATGTTTTAAAGTTGTATACTTGTTTTTCTTTTTCTTTTTCTTTTTTTATAATTTTCTAAGTTTAATTTCTTTTAATCTTTTTATTATTTTTTAAAATATTATAAAGTTGTATGGTTGTTTTTTTAATTTTCCACGTTAACATTGTTCGAATTTTTTCTAATTTCCTTGTAATAAGAAAGCATATAAATAAAATGGTTGCAAGTCCTGTTTCGATGAGCCCAAGGATAGATAGGCCATTCAAATTTGCTAAAGCATTGCCTCTATGGCAATATGTTACAATAACTAAGAAACTACCTAGAGGTGGGGGTTTTCTTTGGCATTGTTGTTCAAAAAAATATTGATGATTTTTATTACTTTCTAAAATATTGTAAATTCATACTGTTGTCTTTTTTTTGTTCCTTTAATTTTCTATGTTGATGTAGCTAGGGTTACATTTCAAAAAAAATTATTTTCCTTGTAACAGAAATGTACATAAAATGGTTGATATAATCCTATTTAAATGGGCCCAAGGATAGATAGGTAGTTCAAATTTGATCAAGCATCAACTCTATGGCAACATGTTAGGATGATTGAGTATCTACCACGAGGTGGGTGTTTTCTTTGGTATTGTAGTTAGTCCCAAAATGAGGATAAGAGCTTGTATACTTGAGTGAAACCTCGCCAATGTGCTTTGACTAACCAAGAATTTAGATTTTGTCAAGGGCTGAACAAAAAAATTAAAAATGATTGCCAAAAAGATTATCTCATGTATTAGAGAAGGAGAAGAGGCTAATATTGTTTATAATAGAGCAAAATTAAAATCTTGTCCTTTAGAGAAGAAAGGTTCACACAAGCCACCTATAAGGGCATCTTTGACAGTGGTTGCCACACATCCTTTCTTCGAGAAACCATATTCCCAAGACAATAATCACTCTCTTTCTCACAAAAGGGGTTAATTGCGTAAGGCAGTTCAAAATTAGGTAGGGGGCATTGCAAATGACCACAATGCACATTTCATTTAAGCCAATTGGCTTTCTTTCAACCTAGTGAGATCACTATATTGGCAAGAAACAGTGACAGCAATTGTCCAACACCTTGAGGTTATAGAGGTCTTGGGTATAAGAACATGTGCACCGCCTTATTGGCAAAAAGAATGTTTGTAGAAACATCACTACAACCAAACAAGGATTCATGGGCTGAAACAAGAGTCCATTATTTCCAATGGATGAAAATTTTGTAAAACTTGTCCTTTAATTAATGTCAATGCAATGTCCTCTAAATAGGAAATGTTTTCTAAGGTAGTTCATAGTGAGAGGCAACTAAAGGATGCAAACTTCATTTCTGAAACCCTCATAAAGTCAATAGAAATGGTGGATATTGAAAACATTTTCCAAGTCATAAGGAGCAATGCAAAAAATTGCAAGAGTATGTTTGTTGGTTAAGGAAAGATATGAGCACCGAACCATGTACCACCTACTCCCTCAACTTGGTGATAAAGACCATTCACATAAAAAATTAAGTGGGTAAAAGAAATACACACCGAGGATGAGAATATTCAAATGTTCATGACAAACCATCATATATCACCAAGCATCTTTAGAATTTGGAATCATTGAAGGTAAGTTTATGAAGTTTTAGTATTTATTTTAAATGGTAAGTTTATGAAGTTTTGGTATTTATTTTAAATGGTAAGTTTATGAAATTTTGGCATTTATTTTAAATTAATTTACACTTGCAATAAATTTTTATTTATAAATTTATGACATATCTACGTATCTAAATTCTAAATTGTTATATTTTTACACTATATTAAATTGTTCAATCATAATTTGCATCGCATGCAATATTTTTGAAACAACTCATGAAAGTGAGATAGGCATCGAGCACATTGGTCATTAGCAACCATCAGAGTGTGCAAAAGCAACCAAATTCACATAGGACTCAAAAGGAAAAATCATTGATCCTAAGTGATGATTTATCGGCTACTG
This sequence comes from Cryptomeria japonica, assembly GCF_030272615.1. Classification (NCBI taxonomy): domain Eukaryota; kingdom Viridiplantae; phylum Streptophyta; class Pinopsida; order Cupressales; family Cupressaceae; genus Cryptomeria; species Cryptomeria japonica. Next base: position 543,766,646 of record NC_081406.1, on the reverse strand, counting down.
TAGATTACATCATGAGTTTCATTGATCCCGTGATGAGTATGATTAGCTTTGTTAATACAGATCAGTCATTTTTTGGGAGTAAAATATGATGCCATGGACTCCATGATACAAAAAATAAAGTTCATAATCGTGGCAAAGGAGAATGGCCCCATAGAAGCATTTTTCGAAAAGGGTGAAACAAATCATTATGGAGCATTGGAACAAGATGACCACACCCTTGTATTTCCTTGCACTTGCATTGTCTCCCAACATTACAATGCGAAGATACTTTCTTTTTCTAGGAGAGTGACACTATATATAAACATTTAAATTTTCAATGGGTACAAAACTACTTTCTACAGAATCTTCTCGAATCCAAATGTGGAGAATAGTGTTATGAGTGAGATTGGTAGCTTCATATCATCAAAGAATCACAGTCTTAGCACTCACAAGACAAGTACAAGGAGGATGCTCATAAAAGGTGTTTTTGTTTTGCATGATATTCAAGAAAGCCTTTCAGATCTGCATTGCAGAGATTGGATTGTTCAGAAGTTAGTGCATTTCCGAAGATTTATTTATGAGTTGTGGTGTATCCTATGGAGGATGCTATGGCCTCCTCTAAGTTGATTTTGAAAAAAGGAACAGCAGATCTGAGATTATGGCACAGCTGAGTTGTATGGAACTGGTTTTGATCAAATTTGAGAGAACCAGACTGTGCAACACTGCTTGCCTTCTTCAGAAGAACGTAGTTCATTTCCTGATTACTCTCTTCCAATGCCATTGACTTCACCACAAGAAAAATTAACAGAAAAGTTTGCATCCTTGTCAATTTTCTTATTCAAAAATCTACCAACTTGAAAATACTTAAAGAAAATAAATCCCCAAAAAGAATTGTGTCCCCCAACACTCTTTTTTAGCATAAGATGAAATTTTAAAACGTTTCTTATTTTTCCATTAAATTTTTAATGCTTTCCAAATCACCTTGACCATGAAATTTCTTATCCAATTTTCTAAAGATGGATTAAAAATCTATGTTTACTCGCATACTTTATACCAACACCAACCCCTCTGCAAATCAAACAATGGTTTGGCCCTTATTATTTCTAATGAAAAATCATGAACCAATTGTTTGGCACTATCAATCTCCCTTTGTTTCATGATCCACATTCCAGGATCTTCATTTTTTCATGGATTCTTGACTGAGACCATTTTAAGATCTTAGAAACATGATATTTTAAAAGACAAACTACAACAATATAAGAGTTAAGAAACAGATTGCACGTGTGAAGATCAGTAAGCCAACAAAATGTACCAAACAGTTAAAAACTCATTTCATGCAAGTGCACATGCAGAGATTCAGAAAGCTGTTAGGTCTATCAAAGCAAACAAGAACAAATTGTAGCATAATGTTCTCTGTCTTCAGGCATAGAAACAAAATTCTTCCATCAAGATCAATTGCTTCAGAAATGACAAAACAATTCTCATAATAAGAGACATACCTTCTCTTTTCTCTACAAATGTCTCGAAGCCTTCATTCAGGTCTGCTCCTAACTCTTCAAGCAAACCACGCCGGAAAAGTCTCTGATGGCGACATGTTAAATATATAAATAAATGAATAGAATGTAGAACATATCTTCAAAACATTAGCATTCAGTAATTAATCAAACTAACTCCAGATGTTCACTCCTCAGCTGTACTAATGTGTGTGCCAAGTTGCCATTAAAGTCAAACCAATTTAATTTAGCGCTAACATTATTGCAAGTGCAGCCCCAGCATCCCACTAATAAAGGAACTGCTACCTCTTTACTAAACTACCATGTATACAACAAATTTCAAATCAAACTTACAGATACACATACAATTTCCAGAATACATATCAGGACTTTGTAAAGCATATATAAAATTATAAATATTCTAGGGAATGAAGACCTGGAGGTCAACCCAATATGAAAAAGCACAATACATGATAAAGTTCAATCAGAAATTTTCATACAAGACATCAATCATCGAAATTATAAATAGTCTAGGGAATGAAGACCTGGAGGTCAACCCAATATGAAAAAGAACAATGCATGATAAAGTTTATTCAGAAATTTTCATACCAGACATTGATTATCGAAATAGACACTTCCATCCATAGCTCTACTGTAACATGCAATCTCGGAAGGCTTCAGACAATAAACAACCCCAATCAGAAATATTCAACTTCAGTAAGCTACAAACAGATCTGAATAAAACAACTATAATCGAAGATAGTAAGATAGTGTCCAAAAAATAATTGTAATGATATTTGTGCCACGTTAAACATAAGATCCATGACAGGCAATGTATGACTCACTTGTTGAAATTGGGGACATTTCATTGATAGAGTTTCTTCATTCTTGAAAAGCTTTAAATCAGCAACAAGCCCTTCTGGGCGTCGAGCTCCTTGTTGAAACTTAGAATTCCCAGAACTGGAACCATGAAATTTCCTTTGTTGGTAAGTTCCCGGCAATGGAAGCAATGGAGGACCCCTATCATTAGCATTTCCAGATTGCCACCGACCACGCCCAGCATTAGAACGGTTGGAGTTGTTGAGATGACGTGCAATTGCAGGATAGCCTAGCAAGTGAACAATTATCATGGTAATCATCAAAAAAGAAATGATCAAAATACAAAAACCTTGTACACCTGAAAAAATATGCCCTGGCACCAAAACGTAAAACCAATAAAAAGCACATGCATCAAAGTTGAACCATATCTATACCGCATTGTAGATCAAAAGAAATTCAGCATTTCATATTTGCAACTAAAGCACTCAAGAATTATCAGTGAAACCAACAAAAAAGTGGAAAACATTTATATTACTAGATAAAATACTAGTTTCCAGCGTTGCAACAAACTTTGGCATGCAGACACCAATTTATATAATGCAAAATACTCATTTCATTTTTGATAAGTAGACGTTTGCAACACATTGATGAACCAGTACAGTTTTAAATGCAGCTAAATGAATGGGCAACTCAAAGTCAGTACTTCTACACAAAAAGAAGAGATTCTACCTTGATGTAAATGCTATAGAAACATATGTTGGTTGTGAATAAGGTATTTTACCTACTAGGTCATATTCACATGTTAAGCTTACTTAGGTCCTAGGGAATCTTTCTAGAAGTCTTAGTTGTCATATGATCTTATATTGGCATTTACTTCTTGTCCTAGGTCTTTTAATATTTGTAAGTTAGTTGTCTCATGTCATAAGATTAAGACACATACTCGGACTGCTTGGACATGCTTAGTGCTATAAGACTGGGACTCGGCCCAAACTCAGCAAGCTGAATTTTGACTCAGACTTGGACTTGGTGCCCAGACTCCGCAAATTAAAAAACCCAAGAAATTCAATGTTTTTTAAGGATTTAAAACTTGTTTCATGTACTCTTTAATAAATAAACCTTAAAGACACAATAATCTCATCAAATAGAAGCTACTTTGATCACATACACAAGTATACATCAATCACATAAGTATAAACACAAATTTTAGCTGAAGGAAATAACACATTAAATAAAAAATAGTCTTAAATGTATACAAAACTCAAGGAATATGAAATCCATGTCATCAAAAGTTCCAAACAAATATCAAAACAAAAGCTAAAACTAGAAGTCAATGGCTCAGAGGAGCCTATATCACTTTGCCTCCTCAGCCATCCTACGTATGCATCTAAGATCGTTCACTGGATGATGATGCAGCCATGCTATCTGCCTATGCCTCAGGCTCAGTGACATCCACACCAACATCCAAGGGGTCTCCTCATGCTCTTTCCTCCTCCTCTACCATGGCTACTGCCTTTGCCTCTCAATCCACCTGATCAACCCATGCCAAGTCATCATCACTGAAGACTTTTGAGTTTTAAGTTTTTTTTATTGCTTTTTGCTTCTAGCTACATGGTAGAGTCTTGGCCATGGGACTTGCTGAGTCTGGCGAGTTTTGTAGACTCGGCCAAACCTGAGTCTTGGATCCCTGGGCCTCTTTTGACCTGGCTCACCTCTGGACTTGCCAAGTCTAGGAGAGTCCAAGAGAGACTTGTAGCTATGAACATGGTAGGTCTAGTGGAAACAAATAAAAATTCTGGTTGTGCACTGGAAGGTACTTGTAAGAGAAAATTGGGTTGAAAATAAATGTCCCTAATAAACAAGATGCATCTTGGAACCCACCTCCTCAAGGTTTTTTAAATTGAATTTTGATTCCAATGCTATAGATAACTTCAACACAATAGAAAAGGCATATGCTCTCCTTCGGACCTTTTCTATGGGATGGACTCCCCCTCACCATTGATTGTTCAATTGTTTTTCAAGCTTCTATGATTTCAAAGGCACCATACGATTTTTGACCAGAACATACTCAAATGTTCATATAATTGCCCTACATGATTTGTATCATGTAGGGCTATCCTGCTTGGATGCATAGAAATTGCATCCACTTAAAGCAACACCACTAAACCCAACCACTTGGTGTTTGGAAAATGTTATCTTGCAGGCTATTCTTTGAGCAACAGACTCTTGTGCATTTCCAATGTGTTACTTCGATAATCCTCTAAAGATTTGCCCTACAACAAGGCAATCTTGAACACCATTTCACAAAATTTGTATCATCCTCAATGTTGTCATGTTTAGATATGCCAAGGAGATCTTGGGAGCCAAAAAGCTAAGTAATACATAGTTCTTCAAACAAGACACTCCATCTTGGAGGATTTTATCTAAAAATTGAGCACTAGGACCCCACATTCAAAGACTATGGAATGGATCCTCAATAGCATTTTACCAGGTGAGAACAATGTTTGTGACATCTCAAAGAGGGAGATATTCAAGGCAAGGTGTAATGTCCCCTACTCGGTATAGGCTTGTTTTAACCAAAAATTAAGCTAATTCAATATACTTATGACTTAAACTAAGTTGATTAGGAGACAAATCTATCTTAACATGAATCAAACCGGTGATAACATAATCTTTTTCCCGATACTTAAGTGATAGTTCAATTTGATTTATAGTCTCAGATTTATTTGTTTATTCAAATTAATATTGCTATATATATATATATATATATATATATATTCAGATAGTATTATACTATATGTTTTACTGCAGAGTAGTCCTAACAGATATTATATTAATTATAATCATTGTAGTAATATCTATTATCATAACAATATCTATATTTATTACCCTTACATTATTCCTTATTCTGATTGGAATATATATATAAATATACATAAATAAATAAATGAATTAAATAACATTACCAATAATTTATGTACTTGCTAATTACCTATTCTATTAATTATTAATACTGTCACTGGTTAAAAATATTGGTTTTTAATATATTTAGTAACTAGTAATGGCAGACAGAACTGACGCATGTCAGATCTGGTCTGCCACTGTCATGAAATTATGTATTACCATAATACATATTTCAGTCTATGTTAGTATTATTATTCAAATTCTGCATAAAGATAGTATGGGGCTTCATATATTAAACATACTTATCCCAAAATGCATTAATCTTCAAAAATGAATTCCCGTGGCTTTTTCCTTATTATTAATACATGCCCTCAGATTTATATCATTAATTTTCTGTACTTTATTGACAGATTAATGATCTGATGATACTTGTATATGTTCAGAAAATACTAGTCTGTCTATTATCTTTATTGCTGATACTATATTTTAATCTCCTCATACTTTGTTGCCATTATTATTCTATTGGTATAGAGTTTTTCGTGACTTACCTCCTCCGAGTCTTTGTTTTTTAAATCCCCCTAGATATCTTGCATGTAACCTTTCAAAGAAAGAGTGTATCGTTTCAATACACAACTATTCGGTTATGACTATTCAATACCTATATAAATCGTACCTTTTCATACTTAATAATCTTTCTTTATATTTGTTTCGGCATAATTTCATGTTGACCGTTCCCTTAATCCATAGTATGGAGACTTTAATTCTAGTTAATACTTTTAACTATATATCGGATGACTATGTAATCGCTGATTAGTAATTTGCTGACTCTTCAGAAATAAACTTTGTTAATAATTTATGTAATATATATTATTAATTTAAATATTTCAAGAATATTATTAATAATTAATATCAATTAAATAATAATATTTAATAAATAAATAGTTATTTGTTGGTAATTAATATATTAATTAATAATAATAATTGGTTCATTTCGGATATATATAACGATCAAAGAGGGGACATGACACAAGGAAGGCCCTTTTATAAATAGAATTGCAAAGACTAATATTATTAATTTAAATATTTCAAGAATATTATTAATAATTAATATTAATTAAATAATAATATTTAATAAATAAATAGTTATTTGTTGGTAATTAATATATTAATTAATAATAATAATTGGTTCATTTCGGATATATATAACAATCAAGGAGGGGACATGACACAAGGAAGGCCCTTGACCACATGGAAGAAAAGCTACAAAGCTACACAACACAACTCCATGACTTTCAAGAAAATATGCTAAATGGGTTTCATACTGCTAGTATTTGGCATTGTACATGGTTGGCTTGCATGTCACTTCATGTAATGGTTTCCTAGAGATTTTGAGCTTGTTTACCTTGCATGTAATTTCTAGGGGTGGCATTTCTCAAGCTAGGAGATGTTCCTTCCTTGAACCAAGCATCCAAGTGGCTCCCAAGGAGGATAAAGCAATCGATCCAAGCCCCTCAAATGGTTAGTATGGTTCTTTTCCAATCTTCTATAGTTGGTGATGAAAGTGTTTTGATTGTGCCTGATTTTGGGTTTGTACGTTGGGTTGTACCTTGTGCCTAACTTGTTGGTTGGGTGGTTTAGTTTTTTTGCCCCTTTTTTATAGCATTCTTGAACTTTATTTTCTCTACATTTTCTAGCTCCTATTGTACTGGTGCTTTTAACTTTAATAGGCAAGGGCTTTCTAGCTCCTATTGTGTTGGTGCTTTTAGCTTTAATAGGCAAGGGCCCCAATAGAACCCTCAATTTACTTTTCAAAACAAATAGAATTAAATTTATATCATAAATTATTTGTATTAAATAAATTTTAGGTAGGAATGGCTCCCATTCCTCTCCACAATACAATTGCATATCTTCAGCTCTCCTTTCCTCCCAGACATCTATTAGCATTCTTCCACTCTCAACAAAAGCCTATGGCAAGTTTACTTCTCAAAAAAACTTCTATGCAATTGTTGCATCTACAACTCCTTTAGCTCTATTTGGTAATCTAGCTAACTGCTCTAAGAATTGAGGGTTTGTTTCTTTCTTCAACAACATCATAGGGGTGCAAGATTTCTCATCAAATTCCGAAATCCTTGTTTCTACCTAATCCAGCTATTGTTGCGCGCACAATGGAGGGATGTGCCACAACCATCATGACAAAGGAGTTTCAAACATGTTCCTCCAAGTAATAATCAATTGTGTTGGGGAGCTAGCTAGAGATTACAAGCAACTTAATAGGGTAGTCGCTACCCTACTTGATGGACAAGTAGCTTTTGGCATCAAAAATTCCATTAAGCCTTCAAGATTTCACAAGTTCTCAATGGCAACTGGATCTTTAAACATTTCTAGAAAGTAATGGTTATCTAAGAGCAGAGATGCTGGTAAAGTTAATCTTTCTTAATTTTCACATATTGTTCGAACGTCAAACGCTATTAATCCCTTGTTGGAAAATCATAATTTGCTGAGGCATGGATCACTTTTGATTTTCAAGCCCAATCCAAACAAATTAAAATTTTCAAATTTGGTGCATACATATGAAATAACTTCTTTAATCCTCTCTTTGAGACCTTTTGAATTACTCCAGTTTGGGTTGAACTGCCTAGTCTTCCTCTGCAATTTTGGGGAATTTCCAACCTCTCCTTCATCGGCGATTCCTTAGACAAACTCATTGCAATCCAAGGTGAAATGCACTCACTTTGCCATTTTACCATTGCTTGGATACTTGTGAAAATAGATTTTTCCAAGAAATTATAAAAGGAGATATGGCTCAATTTTGGTAACAAAATATTGAAGCAATAGTTAGATTACGAAGAAATTTCTTTGACATGCAAATCGTGCTTCACTCTTGCTCATTTGGCAAACACTTTCCAAAATCATCCTCTACCAAAAGAGCCAATTTTATCATTCAATCAAGTTGGTGGAATGGGGCAAAACAACAAAATCAATTTATAGTTCCTAACACGATTTCTGCAATTCTTGGATCCCATATCTCCTTGGAGACTAAGGTTTACCCTAAGACACCTCTTCCTCCAAGTAGCAGCTATCTCCAAAGGAGGTTGAGTAAGCAACGCCCAAGAACTTGATTGGGATTGATCAACCTCAATTCTCTCTAATTGGGGGATTTGCAAACTAAAGTTTTCCCCGTGGACTGTCTTCCTCTAAATAGAAGCTCTTCCTCAGGGTAGGTTTGCCGGAATTCAATTTTTTTGATGAAAACTGGTGAACTCTTTGACTTAGGAACTTAGAGCTTTTTGACTTGTCCTTTCCCTTTGTGCCCTACACACTCCACTCACAAGCCCACTCTCCTACCCACCAAATGTATCATGCCCTTACTTTGGGCCCTTCAAACCCATATCTTAGGGTCTCCTCCACAATATTGAAGCCCTCCCTCCCCACTATACTGGCTCTTTTGTGCCAGTTTCATTTAATTAGTGGTACCGCACCTGTCACATCTTCTTAACACCTCCCCTTCACCTGAATATAAATTCACTCTTCAGAAAAACTTGTAAATTTTTTTAAAATTAAGGACTACTCTTCTTCGAAAGGAGGTGAATTATAAAACAGTGAATTAGAGAAGTAGGAGAAGGGGGAAAAAAGGTCAGTTGGTAGAGCAGCGAGCAGTTGTTATTCTGAATCAGAGCAAAGACTGCTCCACAATGTTTTGGCACAATACATGAAGTTGCACCTTTTATACAATCCATGATAAACGGATCTGCTCTGCATATTTTGGCTGCATTAGATCTAAAGTTATGGAGATTAGAGAGGGTAATACATTTAACTGTATGGAGATTAGAGAGGGTAATACATTTAACTGTAAAGCATTGGACAATTTAATCGTGGAGAGACCTCCTTGCCTCTTTTGGATGCTTTTTGAAGTACTTAGATGGAACTTTTCTTGGAACATTTGTTACAATTGAAGTGTACAAAAGATTTTGTCGAAAAAGATTCATGTGTTCATACTCAATCATTTGCAAAGCAAAAAGTTATTTTGTGTGTGAAAACAAGATTTGCCACCAATATCATTACTTTGCAAGGGGAGTTAGAAGAAATGACGACTTTGACAAAACAGTGGTTTAGCAGTGACTGTAAATTTTAACCTTTCTAAAGAACATAACTCTTAATGTATTGGAACAGTGGTTTAGCAGTGACTGTAAATTTTAACCTTTCTAAAGAACATAACTCTTAATGTATTGGAAGCATTCGATTAAGAAATGAGTCTTAAAAGAGGATCAATATCGTCTTGTAAGCATGTGATTCACTTGTCCCCATTTCGAAAATGTTGATTGCAGTAGACCTTGTAAGAATTTTGTTTATGAAAGCATGGACAAAGCAAAGGAAGATATATAAAAAGTTCTTTAAGACAATAACGAGAAACTTGGGGATATTCGACCATTTGTGGACAATCAATAAAGCATTCTAAATCATACTTTGAACTGGACTCCACAAGTATCCTGTGGAAGGTGGTGGAATCAAGGGTGGGGGTTGGTGGTGGCATGAGAGTTAGGGTAAGGCAACGCACTGAATTTCAAGAATGTCATGAGCAAACCAGTGAAAGCAAATCTAATAACAATTAGAGAGCTGACCTGTAAATGAATGAACAGAATCTTGCACCTGAATAGAAAGCACATCATGCATAGTATTGTATTCACTCTATACATGAGAAGAGTACAAAATATCATAGATGGCTATGTGATCTTCACAAGATATTGCGGGAAACTGTGTTCTATTGTTTGAATGTACCTCACATGTTATGAGTGAATTTCCAAAACATGTGGCTAGGCTGGAGAAGGGTATACAATGTAGGAAAAATTAACCTTAGAGTCTTAGACAGACCCCTATGCTCTCCTCAGCCATAAGAGATATGTATGGATGCGTATAAGTTGCAGGGGATAAAGGAACTGTTGTCACAAAAGTTTGCACCCTTGCTGAGCTATCAACTGAACAACCTCGTGAAACATGGAAACAACTGTGAAGTGTGAGACCTTGCGCAATGGGGTTGAACCTCCGGAGAAGGTCAGCTTCCTTTTCAATCCAAGTGCAGGTGTTGAACCAACTCAGCACTCCAAATTCTACTTCTAAACCTATCCTAACAGCTTGCAAAGGAAAAGGGAAGAGGGAAATGCTAAAATGAAAGGAGGTGATGCACCATAAGAGGTGTTCCTCTCCCCACCCCGAAATGGCACAAAGAACCAATCGAAATACCCTAGAGATGCACAAACTTCAGTTGCATGAATGACCGCAAACGCATGTATGGAGGTTAGTATTTGCTAAATGTCAAAGAGGAGAAGGTTTCCCACAAGTCACACTCAGAAAGAAGTTAACACAGCATATACATGAGAGAAAGCAACAAAACATACACTTATAATGAAGGTAAGGAAACATACACAACATGCATAAGTTGAAGAGAGACAAAAATGATGATTTCAATTCATTCTCAGGCCAATGGCCAAACTTACAGTTGCAAAAATGCAAGAAAATATACAAATCTTCAAGATAAGTGAAAGAGCAAAGAGTAGCTCAAGCCAACAAGGAGAGAACCCCTTACAATGAAGCTTAATAGCCTATATTTAGCAAACTGGTTGCAGAGAAGAGACCAATGGTCAAAGAGGGGAAGCCTTGACCCTGGCGTACGTAGAGGAATGTCAGTTTGGGAAGGTAAGGAAGTGCACAGATCTAACATGGTTGTGCGTGCAAGAAACCCATCCATACCTGAAAAGGCAATCCCAAGAAGAAAAGACTTCTAAAAGGTAGATTGTCTGACATTCCAAGGTCAAAGCGTACAGACCTGACATTAAGGCCATCAAGTAACCATAAATAAGCATGGCCTTGGACTCCACTTGATGGCAATCATGCAAAAAACATTAAATGCACTCCTATAGCTCCATAAATGAAAGTAGACAAGTCGCAGGAGTTGGTGGAGCATTAAAAGCCTTAAGTGTTGATCATGCCATCTGGAAGTGTTGATGTCACCTAAGGTCGGATGTCAAGCCTTCAGGAAAACGCTGCAAGGTAGAGGAGGTAGGAACCTTGGAGTCCAAAGGGAGGAGAGGGAGGAGATAAGAGGACCTCGGATTTCGAGGTTCGGGGAGATAGTATACCTCTTCCCAAAAGGGAAGGGGTAGATTGGTTCCCCACATTCTGTAATCCAAAAGGAATAGGAAGTCCGAGTTACGAAGTCCAAGGAGACGGCATACCTCTTTCCAATGAGGGAAGGGGCAGACCAATTCCCCACATTTCATAATCCGGAAGGAAAGGGAAGTCCGGGTTACGAAGTCCAAGTAGATGGCATACCTCTTCCCAAAGAGGGAAGGGGTAGACCAGTTCCCCACATTTCGTAATCCAAAAGGAAAGGGAAGTCCGGGTTACGGAGTCTGGGGAGACAACATACCCCTTCCCAAAGAGGGAAGGGGTAGACCAGTTCCCCCGCATTCTGTAATCCGAAAGGAAAGGTAAGTCCGAGTTACAGAGTCCAGGGAGACGACATACCTCTTCCCAAAGAGGGAAGGGGTAGACCGGTTCCCCACATTCCGTAATCCATAAGGAAAGGGAAGTCTGGGGAGACAATATACCTCTTCCCAGAAGGGAAAGGGTAGACTGGTTCTCCGCATTCCATAATCCGGGAGGAAAGGGAAGTCCTGGTTATGGAGTCCAAGGAGGCGTCATACCTCTTCCCAAAGGGGCATCATACCTCTTCCCAAAGAGGGAAGGGGTGGACCAGTTCCTCGCATTTCGTGATCTGGAAGGAAAGGGAAGTCTAGGTTACAAAGACCAAGGAGATGGCATACCTCTTCCCAAAGAGAGAAGGGGTAGACTAGTTCCCCGCATTCCATAATCCAAAAGGAAAGGGAAGTCCGGGTTACGAAGTTTGGGGAGACGGCATACCTCTTCCCAAATAGGGAAGGGGTAGACCAATTCCCCATATTCCATAATACAGAAAGAAAGGGAAATCTGAAAAGACCAAAGGACTCCAAGGCACGAAGGCAAGATGCAGGGGGAAAGGGGAAGGCCCAAAGCCCGCCTCATGATGAAAGAACACTTGAGCATTTTCATGATTACCTAACTTGGTGCTTGATCAACTACAGCATAACTGGTCCATGGAACATATCTTTGATCGGTTCTCACTGATGGACCAAGAGTGTCATAAAATGACAACGGGAACCATATGCAAGATGAAATGGTTGCTCTTACACGTGGTTCTTCATCTCCCAACAGTTATAAATAGTGTAATCAAGAAATAACAGTCCGTCCTGGCCCTTGAGTTATAACTGGCTCCACCCCGCAAGCACAAGATCAAGGGGGGCATAGATGGTGGGAGGAATGTTGCCAACTAGGAGATTGTGGAAAAAACTTATGCCCAATATAGGAGACATTCTGCCACCTCAAACGTAAGTATTCTTTACATTCGGTAGGTTGTTAATTAGACCCTGCATCAGAAGAGTAGACCATAAGGGTGATAAGGAGATAAAGAAGGTTTACTTGACACAACGAACAAGTTGGTTTGTGAGGATAAAGACAATGATAAAATCAGATGGCATATTACCATTCTTAGGAACCAAGAGAGAATATTTGGCCGGAAGGAGGCAAAAAACTGATAGGACTCAAACACATCTAACTACATGATAGCAGAGTCGCACTCCTCCTCCTAAATCGTAAAGGCTCGCCTTATGAATCTTCAATCATTTTTTCTATACTTCAGCGTCTAAACCAAAACAAAAATTCTACCATCCATGAATCAAATCCATAATATGCAAAGCACCAACTATGGGCTCAAAAACATTTTTTGACCTTGCGTTCATATTCAAAGGAAAATATAAATTTAACCTAGAGGGGCATTAGCGTTGGAGCACTGGAATTTACGCCATTATTGATCATGAATTAAAACGTTTAGCATGTTTCAACATTTAAAACGTTTATATTTTTCATTATGCCCTTCCGAACATTATGTGATATTTTATCAAACCCACACTTACTAGGTATAGGCAACTGGCTGTCAGGCAAAGTCCGGTGGTAGTCCTCATTATCTGAGGCAAATAGATCTTCTGCTGCATCCTCTTCCATCTCATTTGCATTATCTTCTTCTTCATCCCTACCGCTGTCACCACCACTGCTACTCCCACTGCTGGCACTGGCACCACTGCCAGCCCCACTACCAGCAACACTTGCACCCTCATCTCTACTCCCGCTCCCACTGCTATCACCGCTTGCATCATCTGATTCATGCCCATCCGAAGAAGATGATGATGATTGCTCGCTATCTTCTACTTCACTCCCCGATTGCCCCTTCTTCTGTTCATCTTCTACTTCAGATATATCCACTTCATCCTCTGATCGATCCATGTTAATACTTCAAAAAATGCAATACTCCTACCAAAAGAATTAAATTATGAAACTATGTATGGGTGTTTCAGTATAGAAAAATCCAGGCTACAAAGATGACAATTGCCTTGAACCCAAACCTGTAACTCGATATTCTACAGAAGAAAAATGAATTAAAGCCACACCTAAAAACACCCCTGAACTCCTTTCCAGCAACCACACACATGGGACGAAAAAACTGATGAAAATATAATACCCACGTGAAAAAATCTATACAGGTTACTTTCCCTTTCCTGCCTTACGGTATTAGAAAGGGGGGTTTCTTCTTTCTCCACCTTTGGATTGTTTGTGAATTTGAATGATCAGACTTGTTACGTGTAAGGCAATGTATCTGATCGAAACAAATCAGAGCAGTAAGAAATAATTCGCGCCCGCAATAGTACCGAATAGTACTTTTAATGAATTAAATCACTGAAGAAACATTAATTTCACGCTAACCATGCGGTTATATTCCTTCTGATATTCTTCTAATTGTAGTTTCATCTCGAGTTTACCTCCGGACACCCTTTTCAAGTCGTAATCACAGTGGGTCAATTTCTATGAGCAATACTTACTCCCTTGGGAGTACTTTTTCTCCTCCTTGGTGCATATATGCCTATAGGCATATAGAACAGATTAATATAGAATATCTTTAAATGTTTAGGAGGTTAAAACAAATTGTATATTCTTAGTATTTTTGTTTTAATGTGTGAAACATTAGATCTTATTATTAGTAATATTACGATCTTCCAAATATTTCATCTTGTTTTTGGTGTATGTAGAAAGAAAAAGAAAGAAAGAATTTTAATGCCTACGAGGTCAAGAATAGTCTATGGGACACCCTCTCCAATCTGAACCAACTTCTGAAGAACAGATCTCTACCTATGCAAGTTGATGATGAGTGCGTCCAACTTCTCTATATGTTCCTTGGTGAATAAATTATACCATGTGTTATCGGCTAAGATATTGGCAAACTTATCCCTGTTGTCTTTAAGTGCTGAAAGAACAGATTAAAATCAAAGACTTTTCATTGTTTCTGAAGTTAAAACATAATATGTGGAAGAGTAGATCTTACTATTTTTGTTTTGTGAAGTGTTGGTCTTTGCTATCATTCAATTTGGTAATTGTTTATTTTCTTCAATTTTCTTTTCACTAAATAAATTTTGAAAAGTTGTTGCTAAATTATTTATGTACTTGACCGAGATGTCTTTATATTCTTTGTAATCCAAAATAAAGTGTTTTCGTATTTCCATTATCCTCAATATGCAAATAACACTTACTTTCTCTTCCCAATCCTCTTTTGGCATTTTTTATTTACCTATTTCACACCAAAAGCAATGCAAATTTGTCCTCAACTGAACAATGAGAATCTTTGACCTCAAAGGGATATTGACCTCTAAATAGACCTTTTGCTAATGTTAGATGCAGAGTTGAATTCTTCAAAGTAATATTTGTTTTTTCTCCATAACATATCATAGAGTCTCATAAAACTTGTTTACAACAAAAGCCTCTATTTTTTTACCATTATTAGGGCAAGTATTTGAGTGAATGTGTCATTTGTTCATCCACCTGCATTTCATTTATTTTAAAACATATATAGTGTAATGATATTGTAGGGGCTAATTTTGTAATTCATTAAAAACTCATTTATTTTGATTGAATTGTTTAACATGGAGATTAGTGAATAAGTGGCACATTTTGGTATAGAACTTAGTAATTTACCCAAGCCTAAAGTATTCATACTTTCACACATCTTCTTGAAATGGTCTTGATCTTTAGTTTATCTGTTAATTTACATGGAAAATCTACAAGTACGAAAATGACCCCAAAACTTTGAAACTTAAATTTTAAATCTAGGTCCATTTTGACATGTTTTTTACTAGTCATGACTTTTCAACTTGAGTGTGGATATTTGTGTACCATAAGATATATGAAAGGAAAATCTCTAATTCATTATCAAATTATCTATGAATCAATGGAGAAGCTTACACATGGCATTATCATATGCAAAACATAGAATCAACATGTTGATAACATACACATGTCCCAAACAAATTGGATGGTTGTTTAATGTGTCTTATACTTTTTATAATCATTGGTTTGAATTTAAATATTTGACATTAAGGGACAATCCCTGCTTTACAAGATCCCAAAAGTATTTGTTGACACCACCAAGCAGTTATTGCATGTCTAGATATCAAGACGGACAAAAATATGAAATGTGAAGAAAGTCATGTTGAATTCACAAATAGAGTTTAATTATGTGCTCATGGAGTTCATTTTGTAGTCACAAAAATGAATCAAAGCATTGTGCTATGAGTTTTTCAATGATAATTATCATTTAAAAAAGGTACCAAGTATTAAACTAAAGGACTCATCACAAAATTTCATCTGTCAAAAATATTCTACATCAAACCTAAAACTAAGTATATATATTTAAAATTGTCAAACAAAATTTAACAATGAATTTATTTTCTATTCCAATTTTACCTTAATTATATGGGGTTCTTTATTGATTTTTTTTTGGTCGGTAATAAGGTGTATTTTATTGTATTGAGTTTTTGACCTAGCTCGAACCAGGTGGGGCTACATTCAAGGAGCCACCTTCCCACAACCACACTACTCTAAAGAGCAAGGACCCATAAACAAGTCGAAGCATTACAAAACTATCTAGCCTATCTTTAGAGCGAGACCATAGAAGCATATGACATGATCCGTCTCGATTTCATCTTTTGTCACGCTTTCCTTTCACCATATGTCAGCCCTCTTCCAACTCCCCTATAGCATGTTGAACCAACCCTTCAACATGCTAACCCTCCTTCTCACTACCTCATGGAGACACGCTTCCTTTATTTTCCAAGTACTCTGAAACTAATGGTCTTTAAACAAGCTTCACCTTCAAAACATGACCAGCATTATGTTAGCCCTAATTTCAAACTTGTCAAAATTTAAAATTTTGTGTCAATGTTCCTTCCTGGTGAGATTTTTCATAATGTGGCCAAGTTTTCAAAGATGCCAAGGTATTCAATATTGAGGCATTTTCGATGAGTTGTTACATTTTAATAAATCACCGAAGATGAAGCTTTTATCAAGTGGCATATCAAAATGATATTTATTTTTTTTCTCATTTCACAAAGTTTTTGAAGTATTTAAGACCGATTCACTCACTTAGCTCTTCACTTGTCGATGAATTGTTTCAATTTTGAAAGACTCCAATGCATTCTCAAGATGAGTAAATAGATATTTTATTGATATCATCGACAAGTTTGTGTGCTTTCACAAGTTGGAAAACTTGTTAAAATTACCGAAGGCACAATACACAATGGTTTGGCAAAGACAAGATAAACACTTTTGTTTGTTCATCTTCCCAAAGTTACTGATAAAGTGAAGATGCGAGCGGTAGATGATGTAATATTGGCAAGTTCGCCAACTTTACAGAGTATAAAAAAAACACCGATGCACACTTACACTTGTTTTGAGAGTTCTTCATTACTAACTTTAGATATGTCCCGCATAAAGTCGACTACGCCATTATTTGTCATCTTCTCTGCTAGTGTTGGAATGGGTGATTCGGCAAAAGTTATGGATATCCATGAAAGCATCTCGTATAGTGGAAAGTTGTGAAAATTGAATAAGATTTCGATGGACTTGCGGGTGATCATTCATCCACCGAGTGAGGAGGAGTTGTTAGAAATCAGCATGTTTGTGATAGAAAATAAGCAGCCGATATGTAAGTTAGTTATTATAACTAACTTATTAAAAATGCATTTGAAGTTCTTGAATGGGAAAGGCAAGAAATACGGAGAAACTCTATGCTAACATCGTTTGTTAGTTGCAAAACCGAATCCCACCAAATCTCTATGATTATGGAAGACATGCATGCAAAATATAGAATCATCAGGAGTGCACCCGAATTGCATGATCCAGCGCCTCAAGAAGATGTCGTCTCCAAGAATGAAATAAAACAAGTATAGATATGCACAAAAAGGATTTGTTGAAAAGAGACTTAAAGCTAGCAAGCAAATGCTATTGGAGTGTATAGCGCTTAATTCCACACAGATTCCTCCAGCATTCAGCACGCCATTGCCAATATGGGATCAGTGATTGCAGGATATAGGAAAATTCGATTTGTTAAAAAGGCTTTAGAAACTTGGAAACAAATGCAAGTGACAGGTTGATGCCAGATACCACCACCTTTGGAATTGTTTTCCACAGTTACACTAAGTAAATGCAGAAAATAGATTCAGTGTGAAGGCATTATTCAGTTTCAAGAAAATGCACTTGGCGGGTGTAGAGGTATTCATTTTCAAGTGAATGGAATTGCACGAATAGTGCCAGGCTCTGTGATTCTTTTGTGTCTGCACCGAATATGGGAGCTTTGGAGTAGGTTGTAAACATCCACCAAACCATATCGATGGGAGGAAGATTTATGTCAAATATTATAGTTGGAAATGTGCTAGTTGACATGGATGAAAAATGTGGAAGCATAGCCGAGACATGTGAAATATTCAGCGTGATGTATTAAAAAAAATACGATCTCATCATAGCATATATAGATAATGGATTTGTTGAAAAGGCTTTAGAAACTTTCAAGCAAATATAATCATCTCATCGCTTGGTTAAATGTATTAGCATGTTGGTGAAATGAATAAACAAGCCGACACACGTAAGTTGTGAAGATAGCTCATGGTTGGAAAAGGCTACTCGGCATGCGCTCCATGATAGGAGTATTGTGACACAAAGTTAGTTTTTATAACTACCTCTTAAAGATCATTCAAAGTAATATGTTTTCTTTTTGAGAATGTCGATAGACCATGCATGCCATCAGCTTATGTGTTTTTACAACTCCAGTTGCAATGAATGGAAAAGATAAATTAATATGTATGGAGACATGTATGGCATCGATGAAGAATAAAGGGGTAGCCTTTCCCATTTGTCTCGGGCACTATAGATGTGAGTCAAGTTCAAGAGCAGATGAGACAAAAAAAGCTTTATCCAAGGTCAACTTGTATCCATATCAAATGAGGTTTCCTTTTGATAGTAAGGATTATGTCAAGAACAGCTTAAAGTTAGGTCTTGGCTATTTTCATTTTCCTAATCTCGAAGACTTTTGGGAGGATTGCGAAGATGAGTTCGAGGTTAGAAAAAGAGATTGGACAAGGTTGACTTTGAAGCAAATGAATGATTTCAAGATGGATTGGACCATAGAAGGCATTGAAGATGATGGATCTGATTTGATTGATCCTATCTATTTTGAGCAAGTCCAGTTCCAGCCACTTCCCAATTTGAATTGGGCAGATCCAGAAGTGAGAGATGTCAGAGAAAGAACGAGTTTTGTAATCAAGAATTCTGAAGCCTAGATTAAGAAGAAGATTACTCAAATGACTGCTACCAGACCAATAAAGGAAACTCCAAGAAGAAAAGGAAATCAGCTTGAGAGCTCTACTTCGCTACATTCTTCCCATACTCCAGCTGGGGATACTCCTCCTTACCAAAATACTCAAGGAAGTGATGGAGATGAAGACCCTCCAAGGAGGAACAATCTTCAGAACACATGTGGTGATGAACCTCGACAAAAGAGGAAGAAATCCAGAGCAAAAGACATAGAAGAAAATTCTATTGCAAGTCAAGTAAAGGATCAAGTTCCAGTGGAAATTATGGATGACACAAGATTTGATGATGGAATGCAGTCCATATCTCCCTCAGTTCCTATTGAATCCCTACGACAAGAAGCACAACAAAATACTTTAGTCATGGATTCATCATTTCCAAGTAATCCAAGTCATCAAGTTGAAGAAATCAGAGAGGTGACAACAACACTGGTAGCAAGACAAGAAATCACCCAAGAGTCCACAGAAAATTCTTCTTTCCCATGGTTAGAACAAAGTCTATTGAAGAAGAGGAAGGTAGAAAAGTTGGTGGTACCTGAATTTAGTAGCATATCTGATCTCTTTGGAAGAACTGAAAAATCGAAGAAACTCAAAGTATCCTCAAGAATAAAGACTGATCCAAATTCAAGGAATACGTGCTTAGAGATTGCTCAACCCATATCTGAGAAAGATACAAATGAGGCCACCTCTGCGGACTTTATTGTGACAAAGATTGATATGGGACCTTCTTCTCATGAGTCTGATATTCTGAACTTTAATGTGATGGCAGCCAGAATGGTGGAGAGAAGTGAAAAGAATAAGCAATCCAAGGATCAATTGAAACAACAAGTGCACACTTTGTCTTCTTACTTGAGATCTGTAGTTGATACCTCCACTATGCCACTAAGTGTAGATCGCCAACCAATTATATTGACACCAGAAGGAGTAATTGAAAGGAATGTTATGGATAATCTTCAAAAATACCAAGCCTATGGAAAGGTAATTGAAAGTTGGGTGGAAAAGGTTAAAACTCTTGCATGTGATTTCCTAGTCCAAGCAAAATCTATCCACGATGAGGCCGTAATAAAGAAAAATACTATTGAGAAAGACTTGAAGAATGTCAAGAAAGAGGAAACAGCTTGGAAGGGAATTGTGAATGATTTCAAACAAATGATAGAAATTGGAATGGACACCCTTGCAACTGAGAAAATCCTGCCTAATAATGAAAAAGATTATCTAGAAATATGGATAGAAAGCATTAACTGGAAACTAGTGATCATAGATCAAGTTTCATCAACGTTAGAAAAGCTCATGCTTTCATGTGATCAAGTGTGTACCAAACTCCAAGGACAACTCACTGCTCTTTTCCCAGATGTGACATTGATGGAAGATTTGCAGGTGTTACAGAATAGCTTCCAGAACATGGTAGATTAGCAGCTTTTTAATAGGACAAACTTCAATGAAAATACCATGGAAAAATTGATTGATATTTACTCTTCCTTGAGAATCTCTATGTCTCAGATACTCAACATGGTGACAGAACTAAGTGGCATTCATAGAAACTTGAAGACATAGAAAATGAGGATAGCCAACATCCTAATTCCCAAAGGAAAATCTGTCACTTCAACCATCTGACTTTTCAGAATCTTCAGAGACAAAGGACCTGGACAACATAATGTGCCTACAGAAGCAACAGCCTCATCGGCAGCACAAGGAGTTAGCTTAGAATAAGTGCAAGGATGTATTTTGTATAGTCTTCATTTTTGTTGTGTTACTCGCATCATGTTTTTGTCTTTCTTTGTAAATAACTCTCATGATCTAGTTTCTCTCTCTCATCTCTATTTTTGTATCGTAATATAAGATAATCTTGGCTCTTTTCATATGAGGTAGTTATCCTAAGTTCTCATTTTGGGTAGTTATTCTAAATAGTTATTTTTCCCAAAGTTGAGGAAGTTATTTCAAGTAGTTGAGGAAGTTATAAAGTAGTTATAAAGGTGGTTAGGGTAGTCACCTCAGGTGGTTACCACTTCACTTATATATATACCTCATTATTATTCAATGAGGGGGATTCCACTTTTTCACAAGCTTTGTATGAGAGACTTGGATAGTATTATTCAAGTAATTAAGCAATAGAGATCAATTTGGATGTGTGTTCAACTCATCCTCTTGGGTTATTATCAATGTTCTTATGTTTAATTGATGATTATCTAATGCTTTCCCTTTAACATTGAATGTGAAGAAGATTATTTCAAGTTGTGGTATCTCAAACTTGATTATATGGAGTTTATTTTAATCTAGATTCGTACCTTATATGGCTTTCAATCTTTCTTTATTGTTCGTTCTTTAAATTTTTGAAAAATCCAAATACCCCCATTATACAAGGGAGCTGCCCCTCTCAAACGCAGAGAAGAATTACCATTTCTTTGTGATTCTTCAACTGTTGTGAACGCTTTGTTGCTAATTACAGGGCAAAACAAAGTTTTTCAAGAAAGTTTCTTAAAGCAACAAATCCATTTACCAACACATTAACAATGTTCGTTTCTAGATTCAAAGCCCCATCTAAGGTTCCAGAAGACTAGGGGTATATGACCCAGTCACTAAGTCTTAAGTCCTTTCTACTTGAATCCTCAAAGCCCTTCTCAAGATTCATGGCATCTTTCTCCACCAAGTAGTGGAGAGTTGACACATCTTTCCACCAAGTGGTTATTTTTTTAATTCGCATTTGACAAATTTAGCAACGATGTGTCAGTTTGAAAACATCTTCTACATCTGAAGGGGACCCCTCGTAGTCTAGTGGCCGCACCTAGTAACCTTTCAAAGTTTTGATACAAATCTCCTTTGGGATCCCTTCAATGACATCCATCTCCACCAAAATTTGGGCATAAGTTGTGTGCAGCAAGTTAGACGAACCCTCATCCACCATCAAGAAACTGCCTAGAGTTTTGTAAAGTTTTAAAGCAATAATCAAACCAATATTGAAGAGGTAGATTCGGTAATCTTACCCAAAGAGAAATCCTGTCAAAGGATTCGATGAGAGGATAGAACTCTGGGTCCCATGGGCAATTCATTTTCCTCCCAACACCATTGATGTCATAGAGGACTGTATTCCTATTCTCCACCATTTCAAAAACTACAACAAAGAAACCATGGGAATTTGGATATATCTGAACACACCCATCCAAAATGGGTTCCCAATTGACAATGATCCACTTGTGGTGATCTCCTAAACTTGGCCAAATACCCCCGAAGTGCTCAATCAAGCCCTACCCCCCCCCCCCCAAATACCCTCATTATACTCCACCTCCTTTTTAATCTCCTCGACAAGATACATTAAAATCAATCTTGCCTAGGATTGCTCAACATTTTTAGAATGGGCCACACCATCCCTCACCGCACTATTGCTTTAAAACCCCCTACACAGCACCAAAGGACATGGGTAAAGGTTATCCATTTGGGCAGAAGGCACTACAGCCAAAAGAAAGTCCCTTCTCAAACCACTTTGAGCACCCGTCATTCTACTGATGAAGAAAGACCCTCTGGTCCCAATCATGCCACAGCTAGTCGCCCCAGCCATGAAAACCCTTGAAATCCCATTTGTGCCCATTCACAGGGAAATCCTTTTGTGCATGCTTTAAACCAGGTGCCAACTCCTTTTAGGACCATTCATCCCTACCCATGGACACCCAATCAACTCTTCCTCCATTTTGTAACACACCTTCATTCTTCTTCAACTAAACCCTAACACCTGATTGTTGATTATCTAATTAATTAATTTATCCTGGGGCAATTATATGAGGTCCAATTAATTCCCTTGCATAAAATGGTGAATTGAATGTTTTAACCCCTTTAGGATTTTTCTAGGGTTTTATATTTCTAATTTTTAAATTATATACTTTTCATTATTATGCCTTTTATTTCAGAATTGATTAGGATTTGGAACCACCCTTGTGCTTTATTGTTCTATCTCGATTGTGGTTTGGGTATTCAATGTTCAATACATCTTTGATACCTACGCTCCCACCTTTCTTTAATTTGTTTGATCATTTATCACATATTCTTGTAGACCTTTACCTTTGGCCTCTATTCGTGCATTTATGATTGATCTTAATGTTTTATATGCTTTTTAGCATTTGATCCTTTCATACTTGACACTCTTGTGTCTTCTTATCCCTCAAATGGAGGATGATAGACGTGTTGTTCAATAATGTTATGATTTGTTTTCCTAGATTTAATTATCAATTTTTTTTTCTCTAGATACACTCAGTTACTTGTTTATGAGCTTCATCTCAATCATACTCTTCTTGCAAATGGTGCTAGTGATGAGAACCATGATGTTTTATCTTTGAACACTCTTCCTTCATTACATGTTAATTTAAGATATATGGTGACTACTTACCTCACATGCATGACTTGTTTTCTCCAAGTTGTGTGCTTTTCTTTGTGATGGTTATACTTCTTGTGTAGCATATGTGAATGAGGCCTTGCAAAACTACATTTTCATGAATACATTTAGAGAATTTGCTTCATGTGATGTTGTTGTACCTAACAAAAAAATATTTCTTTATCTCATGATCATTCTCGTATTGCATGTATAAGTTCTCTTACATGTATCTCTTATGCCAAATATTTATTTGAGTAACCCGGTGATGAGCTACTTGACTTGGGATTATCTATTCATGATGATTATCCTAGTGATGTATGGTATGGTGCTTGTATTCCTTTTGTCACTGGTGATAGATCTTCTTTCTCATGATTTGGATTATGATCTATTTATGATGTATTTAGTAAGGGGCTTACTAATAGTGTTTATCTTCTCACGATGTAAGTGATTATAATCTACTTCATGTTGAGAATATTGATAATGATGATGATATAAGTAATATTTAGAATGCATAACATATTTATCATTCTATGTTACCTAGATCCAGTGATTTGGACATGACTTTTGTAGCATCGTAAATTATCACCGAGGCAATTTAAACCTCATGTTTGTGCCTCTACTTTAGCGTGTCTCCCCCTTATCCCTTATTCGAGTCCATTTAGTGGCTTAACCCCAGCTTTTATTCCATATACACTTGTCAATTAATCCTCTAGAGCTATGTCCCCCTCCTTGGGGCTAATTTGAGGTCTTTGGTTGAGGGGGACTAGGGTGCTAGTGCCTTGGTCCCCCTCAATGGGACCCAATTTTTAAGTGGAGGATAAGACCTATGACTCCAACAGGAAATGAAATTGGTGGATCTATGTGACCATTGGAGGTTGGCCTAATCAGTAAATTGACCTAGGATCTCATACATATAGACATTTGATCAACCTAATTTCATAACTAGCAATTTCATTCAACCAATCAAGCATTCAAGCACTAGTGTTCATCATTAAGCATTTCCAGAGATCTTCAAGGTTGCATTTTCTTCATTTAACCATTATGGAGAAGAATACAGCATTCATATGCAAGCATGTGAGTGTGATTAGGTTTTTGTCATGTTCATGTGATTTCATACAACATATGTGATTACATTTAAGAAGCAAAGCATCATTATCCGTCATTGCAAATCTGAGGTATATCTTTCCATTGTTTATTTTGGTATTTGCATTATTTTATTCAAGGTTAAATCATAAATTGGGGTTTGACTTACACAAACCCCTATTCCCAACCTAGTTCTCTTATCTAGTGTGGACAGGAATAGTTACGGAGTTGCGATCTCTAGAATCATCTTTATTTACAGTGACAAATCAATCCCCCTTTAGAGTGTGAAAAGTGCGGAGGACCAGAGAGATCGTCGTTATGATCTCAACAAATCAGAAGCTCCTTCTAGGAACAAATCTAAATACATTTATAGATCCAAGTTCGTGGCTCGATCCGAAGATTGTAGCTCACTATTCATGCATAATTTTTACTTCGATTATAGCACATTTACCTTGATTTCAATATCTCCAACAATTCAATTCAAATTAATGTTGGTATGTGGTGACTGATCATGCAAAGTGTTGTACACTCGTAATGTATCCTTGCCAGGGTTTGGGGGCATAGACCCTAAGAAAAAAATTACCGTTTTCTGAGGAAAAAAAAACATTGAAAAAACCCTTAAAATCTGACTTTGTAGGTTGCCCTAAAAATTGCATGTTATAATTGGCTCGAATGAAAAAGACATTGTAATGGTGTTGTATTGTTTTACTGAATAATAAGAAAGGATTGGACAACTATGTTTTGTGGATGTAGCCCATCTTGGGTGAACCATGTTAAATCTCCGTGTTATTTGTGTTGTGTATGATTCTTCATCTTTTGTGTGTTTGAATCTGCATATAATTGTTAATTTGTATTTACTCTAGATCTACCTAAATCCTAACAATTGGTATCAGAGTCATGTACTTCAGTAAATTGGAAGGGACTTTCAGATTTGAGTGGGAGCAATGAAAGAAATTCAAGGTCGAGAAGTTCAATGGCCAAAATTATTAGTTATACAAAATGCAGATGGAGGATAACCTGTATGAAAAAGATTTGTGGTGTTCATTTGAAGGAAAGACAAAGAAACCAACTACGATGTCAGATGAAGATTGGGATATTCTAGACAGAAAGGCACTTCGGACCATTCAGCTATGCCTTGCACCATCTGTAGCATTCAATATATCAAAAGCAACAACGACTGAAACCCTGATGACAGTACTGGCGAAATTGTATAAGAAACCCTCAACTTTGAATAAGGTATTTCTTATGAAATGTTTATTTAATATAAAAATGAGTGAAGGAGGATCTGTAGCAGATAATTTAAATGAATTTAATACAATTACCAACCAATTGCCTTTTGTAAAAGTTAACTTTGATGAAGAGGTTAGGGCTCTCTTAATTTTATGTTCTTTGCCAAAAAGTTGGAATAGCTTGGTTATAGTTGCAAGTAACTCTATCTCTGGTACAAACATTTTGAAATTGATGATATTGTTGGTGTTATCCTAAGCAAGGAAATGCGACGGAAAAGCATAGGTGAGATTTCAACTTTGAATCGGTTACTGTTTTGAATGTAGAGAACATAGGAAGATCAAGGAAAAGAGGAAAAAGCCCAAGAAATTGTGAGAAGTCACAAGGGAAGTCAAAGAAAGGATGCTCTTAATCTAGAGGAAGAAAGGATTACTAGTACTGCAGAAAGCCATGACATTTAAAGAAAGATTGTTGGTCTCAGAAAAACAAACAAGGATTACGTTCAAGGTGATTTTGGACAGGTATACTTGGGTGATGATGAGCCCTATCAGATTGTTGGAAAAGACAAGATAAAAATCAAGTTGCAGAATAGAAATTTCTGGTTGCTACAAGAGGTAAGGCATGTCCCAAATTTAAGAAGAAATTAAATTCCCGCAGGATAACTAGGCAATCAAAGTTGCATAGTTACCTTTACAAACAATGTCTGGAAGGTCACTAAAGGTGCATTAGTAGTAGTTAAAGGTGAAAAGGTAGGAACATTGTATTCGTGTACTAGTAATACTATTCTACCTTAGCTGCTACAGAAAAAAGTTGTTGCGAGGACAACTATAATAGATGTTGCAAGGACAGATACAAAACAGTGGTACCATAGACTTGGGCACATAAGTGAGAAAGGAATGAAAATTCTTCACTCTAAAAATTTATTGCCAAGACTGAAGCAGATTGATTTAGAGTTCTACGAAAACTGTGTCTATGGTAAACATAAAAGAGTTAGATTTTTCAATGTTGGGAAAGAGAAGAAGAGTTGGAAGTTGGAGCTTGTGCATTCAAATGCATGGGGACCGGTTCGAGTATCATCTCTTGCTGGCATTTCTTATTATTTTATTTTTATAGATGATACAACCAGGAAAACATGGGTGTATTTCCTAAAACATAAATCATATGTTTTTGAAACTTTTAAGAAATGGAGATCTTTGGTTGAGAATGGGATAGGAAAAAAGTTGAAGTGTCTCATATCGGATAATGGAGGTGATTATTTCAGCAAAGCATTTGAAGATTAATGTTCTTTCAATGGAATATGAAGGTGGAAGATGGTTCTAGGAACCCCACAAGAAAATGATGTGTCTGAGAGAATGAATAGGACCATCACGGAGCATGTTAGGAGCATGAGATTTCATGTTGGACTGCCCCTATATTTCTAGGCAGATGTTTTACATATTGTTGTTTATTTGATAAAAAAAGACCTTCAAACCCTTTGGATAATGACATTCCAAAGGAGGCATGGACTAGTAAAAAGGTAAAAAGTTCTTTTTTGAAAACCTTTGGTTTTGAATCTTTTGTACATGATAAAAAAAAAAAAAACCAAGGTTGATGCTAAATCTAAAAAATGTACCTTTGTTGGATATGGAATAGATGACTTTGGTTACCAATTATGGGATTTTGAAAATAAAAAAATAATTAGAAGTAGAGATGTTATATTCCATGAGAAGGTCATATATAAATAACAAATGCAAGAAAAGAAGCATGAATAGGTCAAAAAGGAATATGTGGTGTTGGATGAGATTCCTGAAAATAAAATGCCATTGGTACCTGATGCTCGGGAACAACAAAATATCCCACAAACTCCTACAAGTGTTACACGTTCTAGAAGGTTAAGTAGACCTCCTAAAATATTTTATCCTTCTCTGTATTCTATTTTATTAATTGATTTTGGTGAACCAGAAGGATACGAAGAAGCAATGCAGGTGGATGCCAAAAAAGAGTAGGAGCTAGGCATGAAAGAGGAAATTGATTCCTTGATGCAGAATGAGACTTGGGACTTAGTCGCATTACCTACAGGAAAAAGAGCCTTGTCAAATAAATAGGTTTATAGGTTGAAGGAGGAGGATGGAGGACATAAAAGATATAAGGATAGACTCAAGGTAAAATGTTTTGCACAAAAAGATTTTGATGAAATATTTTCTCCAGTTGTAAAAATGACTTCAATTAGAATTGTTCTAGTCTTGTGGCTGCAAAAGACTTGCATCTTGAACAACTAGATATCAAAACTGCTTTTATCCATGGGGATTTGGAGGAGGAAATCTACATGCAGCAACCATAGGGATATGAGGTCAAAGGTAAGGAGGAGTTAGTGTGCAGGTTGAAGAAGAGTCTGTATGGTTTAAAGAAAGCACCCCAACAATGGTATTTAAAATTTGATAGTTTCAGGGTTGAACAAGGTTACCACATATGTCATTATGATTAATGTGTTTATTTTAACATATTAGATAAGGGCAGTTATATTATTCCAATTATTTTATGTTGATGACATGCTTGTTGTTGGGTCTAACATGCAACACATAAATGAACTTAAACAAAAATTAACAAAGTCATTTGCTATGAAGGATTTGGGTGCATCTAAGCAAATCCTTGGTATGAGAATTTCACGAGACAGGAAAAATGGAACATTAACTTTATCCCAAAGTGATTATATAAAGAAGGTGTTGAAAAGATTTAACATGAAGAATGCAAAAGTAATTGGTACACCTTTGGCTAGTATTTTCAAACTGACTAAAGAGATGTGTCCAAAGATAAAGGAAGAGGTAAATAAAATGTCTAACATTTTGTATTCATCGACTGTTAATAGTCTTATGTATGCGATGCTATGCACACGGCCAGATATGTACATGCAGTTGGAGTTGTGAGCAGGTATATGAGCAATCCAGGAATGGAATATTGGAATGTTGTCAAGTGTATTCTTGGGTATTTGAGGGGTACTACCACCAAGACATTATGTTTCAAAGGATCAAACTTTTCTCTACGAAGATATGTTGACTTCAATCTGGCAAGTGATATTGATACAAGGAAGAGTATTACAGGGTATGTCTTTATTGTAGGAGGAACCACAGTTGGCTGGATTTCTAGACTGCAAAAGGTTGTTGCACTTTCAACCACTAAAGTTGAGTATGTGGTTGCTACTGAAGCTAGCAAGGATATGAATTGGTTACAATGTTTTCTAGAGGAATTGGACAAGATGCAGGAGGATAGCCCATTGTAATGATAGCCAGAGTGTCATTCATCTTGCAAAGAATTATTCTCTTCATTCAAGGAAAAAACACATTGAGCTCAGGCACCACTTTACACAGTTTGTTTTGGAGGATGGTCAGTTACGAATTGAAAAGATTCACACAATTAACAATCTTGCAGATATGTTCACGAAGGTAGTCATACGAGAGAAGATTTTTTCCTTATTAGTTTCCATTGCCCTTCTTGATTGAAAATCATGAAATTAAGGAACAATCAAGCCCAGGTGTTTTATCCAGTGGGAGATACAATTGCAGCAGTGTCATTGTTTGGTGTGGATCTTGACTAGTCTCAAAGTGGGAGATTGTTGGTATGTGGTGATTGATCATACAAAGAATTGTATACTTGTAATGTATCCTTGTCAAGGTTTGAGGCTAGGCCAAGCCTCGAGTAGGGGTTCGATGGTTGCAACCCTCAAGAGCAAGGGTTAAGGGGCACAATCCTCGAGAGGAAAAAAATGCCATTTTTTGAGAAAAAAAACCGACATTGAAAAAACCCTAAAAAGCCAACTTTGTAGGTTTCCCTAAAAAATTGCATGTTATAAGTGACTGGAATGAAAAAGGCATTGTAATGGTGTTGTACTATTCTATTGGATAATAAGAAAAGATTAGACAATTGTGTTTTGTGGATGTAGCCCATATTGGGTAAACCACGTTAAATCTCTATGTTATTTGTGTTGTGTATGATTCTTCATCTTTTGTTTATTTGAATCTACAGATAATTGTTAATTTGTACTTGCTTCGGATCTGCCTAAACCCTAACATTCAAGGGAAAGAAGAGGCATATTTAAAAACCCCTTGGAATTAGATCAGAATCTAAATCTATTAGGTTTAAATCTATCTAATTCCTATATGTCCCTAATGTGATGGTAACTAAGCAAAATTAGAGATTTTACTACGTCCAATGATGGAAACCCTAATTTTTATCATTACATTTTGGTGAACCCGATGTCCTATACCTTAATTTCTCATTTATGTTCTTAGGTCTGAGTTCTTATGCAATTTAAAATTAAAATTTACATTTACAAGTTTAATTTCCAATTGAATTTTTAAAAATTAGAGGTTAAATCAACAAAAACCCTATTTAATTCTAAAATTGAGCTTGTGAATTGTCTAATTTGGATTAATTGATTCAGATATGATTTGTGAACATTTCAATTTTCAATTTTGCATCATAGATCTTATTTTAATCAAAATCCATAAATTTAGAGGTTTAATTCACAAAAACCCTGATTTATTTTGGTTAATTTGATTTGTGGATTGCAGAATTTTTCAAATTCATTTTTAGATTTGATCTGTATGATATGTTATGCTTTGATTTAGATGTATTTATCTTTCAAATTCACAAATTAGATTGCTTCATTAATTGGTTAATCAATCACTTTTACAATATTTTGTATTCTCTAATCACAATTTTCAAATTTCCCTCCTAAATTCAAATTTCCATGCATATTGAGTGAACATTACTTTGGTTACATGACATATGATTTTCTTGTTTGATCATAAGAGCATATGGAGTTCTTATCTTATTTTGCTAGTTCAATTTCAAGTTACATCAAAGATGCTCATGATGTTCCCTTTCATGCATATGATAATAACTTAGTTCTCCCTTTCATTCGGAGCTATGATATACCCTCTCCCAAAATTGGTCATGCCAATGAGGGCAAATTGGTGCAAGAAGAGAATATGAACACTTATTTCAAAGATATCCCTCCTCAAGATGGGGCTTTGGAAAATGATGTTCATCCTTCTCCTAAAATGTACCTCCCACATAATGATTATTTGGTGCAAGAGGATGATATTGTGGTTACTTTTCCTAGTGATATCATACCTTGTTTTCATTATCTTCCCCTAGAGATGAAGCATTGATGACATATGATTTGTCCCTTTTCTAAAGATATTCTTACCCATGATGATACTTTAGAGCAAGAGGATGATACCATTTCTCATCATTATAATGTTTCCAATGCTATCTCTTCCAAAAATTAAAAAGCTAACAAAGATCAAATCAATACCATTCATATTGTTGAGGAACCTACGGTTGTTGTCCACCTTCATCAAAATGTGTCCCAACCTCAGCAAAGACCAAAAAGTGTTCCTGATTATCATGTAGTGCCTTACACATGTAATGATCAAGTGTTTGCTCTGGAAATTGATGAAAACATATGAATTGAAGCACAATATACTTTGTTAGTTTCTACAATCCTCTCTCCAATTCAAACAAGTAGACCATCTCCTACTAAATAATTTTCCGAAGAAGATCTCTTGGAGGATGATTGGGGGTCGTTAGATTTCACACCTTCTTCTTATAGAAAATCTAAGAGGCCTTAATTTGATACTCAAATTTTTTATCCTAACACATGTCTGGAAATTGATTGGGCCTCTTTAAAATTCAATCCAATTTCACCTATGAGTAAACCATCTTTCGATCCTACACATGGATGCAATGGACAAGTTTTAAGATGTGTGCAACAACTTCTTGAAAGCCATGAGAGATCACACTTTTCTAATGAAAAGCTAGGTTTTCGACATCTTCCTTTGTCAACATCCCCTCTTTCATTGTCTAGTGAATCCACATCTTCTCATTCTAATATGATATTACAAAAAGATAATGGTTTGTCCAATCTTCTTCACACCAATTTAATCTCTCTTCTTCGACCTAAAAGAAGAAGGAAACATAGACAACATCTTGAAAATTATTCTTTTTGTAAGTATCGTCAAATTCGTGGTCATTCTACTAATTAGTGTCAAGCTTTGAAAACAAAACTACAACATTATATTGATTCAAGCATCATAAAAATAGCATCTTACAATGAATGACACATTTCTCATTATCATTTCAAATAGCATTCAAGTACCTATTATGTTTTCAATTAAGGATCAAACAGGTTTTGATGGGACCCAAAACCCCTTACAACAGGTTTTGAGGGGGCTCAAAACCTCATAAAATAGATTTTCAAGGGACATGAAACCCAAAACAAGAAAGAAACATTGTCGAAAAGATGATCATCAAACAATTGGTAGCCCATACACAACAAATCAGAATAATCAATAATAATAAACCATCTGCACTAGAAGGAAGCCCAAAACCTCTTATCAACACACCTTAAAAAACCAAAGTTAATGGGTTTTACATTGGCTCCCAAAACTAGCAGTAAAATAGGCCTCAACGACTCATCAACAACCTTGCAGCCAAGACCCTTAAACAAGGTAGCAACAACCCCCTTCCAGTAGCACTGAACCTCTCCCACCTAATCTGATGGGGAGATTGCTAGAGAAGTACTCCACAAGGTGAATTAGGTCTAATGGTTCAATTGGTTTCCAAAAGACTTGTTTGTGACTGACATATATGTTTGCAATTCAATTTGAGGTTTTAATGCTAAGCATCACATGCATAGCTTCCCAAACAAACTCCCTTTTTGAGTGAGCTCATTCCCTTACTCATCCCCTATTGATTATGTCCAACCATTACATCCTTTCCAACACATTCCTCTATCCTTTGGGCATCATTCTAGTTGTTATCTAACATTATAAGCTCCTCCAAATGTTTTAGGAAACTAGGTGAAGGTTTTGTTTAAAAGCTTGCTTCATTTTGTTGTTTTGACTTCCTAGATTCACTTGCTCAAACCCAACTTCCTAAGTCGTAAACCCAAAATTGCTTCACAAGGATGTCACGGAGGTTACTTAAGGTTTCTTCACTATTTTGGACTGTCCTTCAGAGATCTCTCCAAACCCAACGAGCTCAAGGTAATCAGGTTCCTTCTTTTGTGTGTGTGAGGCCTAAAAAGGGCTACTAGCCCGTGGAGGGCTAATTGGATGAAAATTGCTTGTATGAGGCAACGATGCCTTACCCCACCATGGAAGTTAACTCAGGACATTCAAACAAACTCCAAACTAATTGATTTTCATGGTTTAGTCCACTGTCAATGCAAAATGAGGATTGTCCCCCTTTTATGGCACTTTTGTAGGGTTTCAAGAGGGTTTTCAAGTTTGCAATGTTAGAAACA
Organism: Cryptomeria japonica; assembly: GCF_030272615.1. Classification (NCBI taxonomy): domain Eukaryota; kingdom Viridiplantae; phylum Streptophyta; class Pinopsida; order Cupressales; family Cupressaceae; genus Cryptomeria; species Cryptomeria japonica. The sequence goes on along the minus strand of NC_081406.1, from coordinate 543,733,715 downwards.
CAACTCCTTCACAAAACAAGGCTCTAGACTGACTGATAGACCCTACCACACCTTGGAGAACATTTTTCAAACAATTACCACTTGTCATTTTTCCAAACACTTAGCATACTAGCTGTAGAAGGTGACAAAAACAGTCATTTTCACTATTTTCACTATTTTTCACTGTCTTTGCTGCATAACAGAGGGTTAGGACTACCAAAATTCCTGCACCATAGCATGAATAAACCTTCAAACAACAAGCTAACTCTACATTGAACAAATATGGCTGTCTCCATGCTTGGAAAGTCTCAAAGACAATTTTGATGCCCAAAACCACTTTATTTCCCAAAACAGGGAATTCGCTGTCCTTCACAAACAGTGACATTTTACAATGCAAAAAGAGTAAAGTTTGGAGCTCCAATTCTTTCAAAATGCTTCTAGGATAGGTGCAGACCTCTTTCCATGTTTTGTTTCAACGTTTGATGCTAGAACCCAAATTTTGAGCCTTAAGGAAGAATATTAGTCAAGTTAGACAACTTGCCTAATAAGTGCTCAAATTTCCCTTCCAAACACAACTCTGGCACAAAAATGAACATATATACACTATATACATGCATACCAACTTGACCAAGTCCATTTGGTGGAAGCCCAAGCCTAGATTAGTCAAGTTGCTGCATTTTGAAACCCCAAACCCTTGACAGGGCGGTGTACACATTAAAATGAAAGAATTTTTTTTAACCAACTTGCAAATGGAAAACCAATACAATAATCACTTGAAGAGAATTGGGAAACCAATATGAGAACTCCCCAAAAGGTACAGTATGGACCAGATGTGCTACAGACGGACTGCTGCTCTAAAAGAGAGGAAAACATAGTAAAAGCCAAAATTTCATCTTTTTTATATTGGAAAACCTTAGTCAATACAATCACCAACACTTTTCAAGGAAAAAGGAGGAATTTTTATAGTATTTAAAGTTAGTTATCAAGACCAGTATGGACATGAGGCTTCCACAACTTTATTGTACTAGAAAAGCCCAAAAATGACAACTTTTACAAGCCCAAATGACAACATTTTTTGCTCCAAAAGATATTTTTGACAACCTAACCTCCTCAACTTATCTGAACACCTAAGGCATGCTTAAAAACACTTAGAAAACACATTGCAATGCTTTGGAAATCATTTCTAGACCTTTTAGGCAAATTTACACATTTTTGTCCTTTTTGGCCTAGAAACCCAAAATTGTCAACTCAAATCCTGAAAGGCAAAACTTGACCTCTTGAGCACAAAATGAGATCAAAACCACTTGAAAAGACACACAACAACCTAACACAAGACATTACAAACATGAAAGCATGAAATACACAAAAAGGAGAGTTTTTACTCAACTAGGTGCTCCTGCACCATACTCCCCCAAAGACAAAGAAGTCATGTGACTCCTTGAGGCAACAAAGAAGAAGGTATTCCAACTTTCTGAAATTCAACTTCAAGTATCCATGTGGCCTTTGAGATAGGATTATCCTTCCATTTGAGTAGGTGCTCCATATAGGTGTGAGTCCTTGTCTTCTTGAGAACCCTGGAGTTTAGAACCTGTTCTGCTTGAGGAATAGAGAGAGGAGGTAAAGAAAGATCAGAAAGGGATTGCGTAACATCCGAAACTCTTTGAATCTCCTCAGGTGTCTTCCCCTTGAAAGCAATCAAATCTATAACATTAAAAATGAGAGATAAAGAAATATCAGTAGGCAAATCAACTTTGTAAGCATTAGACCCATAATTAGCCAAGATTTTGCAAGGGCCTATTCTCCTCATCTGAAGTTTGCTTGGAACTCCTTTTTGCAGCCTTTCCTTGTTCAAATGAACCATCACATAATCTCCTACAGAAAACTGAACATCTCTCTTTGTAGCATTCACTCTTGCCTTGACTTTTTGGTAGGTATCCTGAAGAGCCTTTCTCACTTGCTCATGAACCTCCTTCATGGATTGAGCCATGTCATCTGTTGTTCCACTCTTAGGCTACAAGTTAGTTATATCTCTCACCTCCATTATACCCCTTGGATGCATATAATAAACAACTTCAAAAGGGCTTTTACCTGTAGACCGGTTGACACTATCATTGTAGGCATATTTTGCTTGATGAATGAGCTTATGCCAACTTTGTCCATATTCCTTTGTCAAAAACCTAAGAAAGTTTCCAAGGGACCTGTTCACAACCTCAGTTTGGCCATCAGTTTGTGGATGATAAGCTGAACCAAAAGAGAGATTAGTACCCAGTCTCTTCCACAATGTTTTCCAGAAATGACCAAGAAATTTCACATCTCTATCTGAAACAATGCTAGTCGGCAAACAATGTATTCTAACAACTTCTTTGAAAAACAAGTAAGCAATATGACTTGCATCATGTGTTGTCTTACAAGGAATAAAATGAGCCATCTTGCTAAGTCTGTCAACTACTACAAAGATGCTATCAAATCCTGCTTGAGTTCCATGTAATCCTACCATAAAATCCATACTAATGCAATCCCAAGGCCTATGTGGAATGGGAAGAGGCTAATATAAACCAACATTGGAGTAATTACCTTTTGATTTCTAACATACCAAACACTGCTCAACATACCTCTTGATGTCTCTCTGCATCTTGGGCCAGTAGTAGAATCTTTGAACCAACTCCAAGGTCTTGTTGAGACCAAAATGTCCACTTAAGCACCCATTGTGCTTCTCCTAAATGAGGTTCTCTCTCATAGAACCTTTTGGAACACATAATTGTCCACCCTTGAATAACAAACCATCCTACAAAGTGAAATCATCATATGCACCATGGAAATGATTCTCAAAAACTTGACAAACTTTATGAGCTTCAACAAAATCATCATCAGTAGGATACATATCTTTAAAACTATCAATACCAATGCTCTGTACTTGAATCTCATGAACAGTTAACAACCTCCTACTCAAAGCATCTGCTACTTTATTCAACTGGCCCTTCTTATGCTTAAGATTAAAAGTGTAAGCTTTCAAGTACTCTACCCATTTAACATGCCTATGATTCAGTTTATCCTATAAGTTCAAGAAACTTAATGCCTGATTATCTGTGTATACAACAAACTCTTTAGGAAGAAGATAATGTCTCCATTTCCTAAGTACCTGGACTAATGCATAAAGTTCTAAATCATAGGAAGAGTATTTTTTCTTGGCATCATTTAACTTCTCACTAAAGAATGCAATTGGTCTATTGTCCCTACTTAAAACAACTCCTACAACAATATTGCTAGCATCACATTCAATAGTAAAAAGTTTATCAAAACTAGGTAAAATGAGCACTGGTTGAGAAGCTACTTTAGTTTTCAATAATTCAAACCCCTTATTGGCTGCATCTATCCACTGAAACTTTACCTTTACACCCCCTTTAACTGTGTCTAACATAGGGGCACAAATCTCATTGAATCCTCTGATGAATTTCCTGTAAAATTATGCTAAACCATGAAAGCTTCTGACATTACTGGTTGTTTTAGGAGTTGGCCAACTAGTTATTAATGCAACTTTAGATTGATCCATTTTCAGATTGCCTCCTGATACAACAAAACCAAGATAGACCAATTCTTGCTTCGAGAAATCACACTTTTCTAGATTAATGGTTAGCTGTTCATCAAATAACTTTCTCAAAACATTAGCTAAATGCTTCAAATGCTCTTCCTTAGTTTTACTGAAAATAAGAATATCATCTAAATACACAACAACAAAATTGCCAATGAAATCATGTAGAACTTCATTCACGAGTCTCATGAATGTGCTGGGAGCATTAGAGAGTCTGAATGGCATAATAAGCCACTCATAGAGACCCTCATTCGTTTTGAAAGTTGTCTTCCATTCATCACCCTCCTTGATTCTTATCTGATGGTAACCACTCTTCAAGTCAATCTTACTGAAATAATGTGCACCCCCCGAGCAATCCATCAAATCCTCTATCCTAGGTATGGGAAATCTGTATCTGATGGTGATCTTGTTTATGGCTCTAGAATTTGTGCAAAGTCTACATGTTCCACCCTTCTTAGGTGCCAACATTGTACATACTGCACAAGGACTAATGTTCTTCCTAATTAGCCCTTGGTCTAAGAGTTCTTGTATTTGTCTTGCTACTTCTTCATTTTATTCAGGGGTCATCTTATAGGCTGCCTTAGTGGGTAAAGAGGCTCCAGGTATGAAATCAATTTGATGGCTAATGGCTCTAGGAGGTGGTAAGGCTGCAGGTGTACCATCACTGATTATTGCTTTGAAGTTATCAAGGATTTGTTGCACCTCGTATGGTATCTCAACTTTCTTTGCTATCTTTTCTCCCTTGGGTTTCACTATGAGTGCAAATCCCACTCCTTCATCTTCTTCAAGCGTACTTATAAACTCTTTCTCATTCACAATTAAAACATTCTATTTTGTTGACTTGTTGCCCTCTTTCTCATCATTTATCGACTGAATTGTGTATGTAACTCCATTCTTTTGAAACGAGTAGGAGTTCTTTTCCCCATTGTGGATGGCTTTCCTATCAAATTGCCAAGGTCTACCAAGAAGTAGATGGCAAGCATCCATTGGAAGAATGTCACATAGGATCTTATCTTGATACCCTCCTATGGTGAATTATACCCATGTTTGTTCATTTACAAGGACATGTTGCTCCCTATTTAACCATGTGACTCTATAGGGATGTGTTTGTGGGATTCTCTCAAGTTTGAGTTTACCAACTGCTTCTTCTGAGATTATGTTATCTGTGGATCCAGAATCTATGACCACCATGCATACCTTTCCCATGATTTTGCACTTAATTCTGAACAATGACCTTCTTTGAGTAGGTTCCTCCTTGATTGGTTCTTTTATCAAGACTTTTCTCATCATCAGACTTTCCCCATCTTCTGATGCTAAGCTCACTTCACGAGCCTTACTACTTGCTGCATTTCCTTGCACATAACTCACTCTTCTTTCACCCCCCTATGATGAGGTGGGTTTCTCTGGAAATCTATAGGCAGGGTGCCCCAACTTCTGACAGTTGTAGCATTTCATGGTGGAGAAGTAGGACCCCCTTCCTGGTCCACTAGATCTACCTCTACTTGGGTTGCTAGATCCCCTTCCTCTATAGTTGCTCTTGCTATATGATTCCCCACCTTGCTCAATAAGTTTGGATTCTCCTTGGGATCTTTGATCTCCTCTTCCACCAAAACTTCCTCTATGGCCTCTACCATCTCTACCCCTACCTCTTCCTTTGTTGCTTTGTTCTTGCTTTCTCCTACTTTTCTCTTCCACTTTAAGTGTTAGTTGATAACACTTGTGTACTATTTGTGAGCATAACAAACTCATCTCTTCCTGTATGTTCCATCTTAATCCATTCAAATACCTTGCCACCTTTATACTCTCGTCCTCTACTACCTTGGATCTCATGCACAGTTTTTGAAACTCCTCAGTGTAGCTACTGACATCTAAGTCTTTTTGTCTCAAATTTTGTCTTTTCCTATGAAGTTGGCCTTCATAGTCTTCAGGAAGATAGGTTTCTCTAATTTTGGCTACCATTGCTTTCCAAGTGGCTATTGGTTGCTTACCTTCTTTGACCCTTTCCTCTTGGATGAACTTCCACCAAGTTAAGGTTGCCCCTCTCAACCTTGATTTTGCTACCTTAACCTTTTGTGCTTTAGTTATTCCATCACATTCAAAATGGTTTTTTTAGACCTTCAATCCATTCTATAAGAGCATTTGGATCCATCTTTCCATTGAAAAGAGCCACTTCCTCTAAGTTTTTGCCACTCATAGCTCTCAAAGCCTTCAAGAATGGTTCTTGCTCAATAACAGGGTCAGGTATGGGAACCTCATCTTCTATTGCCACCATTTTGCTCTGATTTCCAACCTTATCATGGACTTCTTCAATTTTGACTTCTACTTCAGCTAATTTCATCGCTAGTTGCTCCAACCTCTCTCTGAGTTCTCTATTTTCTTCTTCTTGGTCTTCGACCTTCTTGGCTAACTCAGCATTAGTCACCATGTTTTCTTCTAATGATCCTTTTCTCCTGAATCTTTCGATGGCTCTGATACCACTATGATAGGGAGATTGCTAGAGAAGTACTCCACAAGGTGAATTAGGTCTAATGGTTCAATTGGTTTCCAAAAAACTTGTTTGTGACTGACATATATGTTTGCAATTCAATTTGAGGTTTTAATGCTAAGCATCACATGCATAGCTTCCCAAACAAACTCCCTTTTTGAGTGAGCTCATTCCCTTACTCATCCACTATTGATTATGTCCAACCATTACATCCTTTCCAACACATTCCTCTATCCTTTGGGCATCATTCTGGTTGTTCTCTGACATTATAAGCTCCTCCAAATGGTTTAGGAAACTAGGTGAAGGTTTTGTTCAAAAGCTTGCTTCATTTTGTTGTTTTGACTTCCTAGATTCACTTGCTCAAACCCAACTTCCTAAGTCTTAAACCCAAAATTGCTTCACAAGGATGTCACAGAGGTTACATAAGTTTTCTTCACTATTTTGGACTGCCCAACGAGCTCAAGGTAATCTGGTTCCTTGTTTTGTGTGTGTGAGGCCTAAAAAGGGCTACTAGCCTGTGGAGGGCTAATTGGATGAAAATTGCTTGTAGGAGGAAACGATGCTTTACCCCACCATGGAAGTTGACTTGGTACATTCAAACAACCTCCAAAATAATTGATTTTCATGGTTTAGTCCACTGTCAATGCAAAATGAGGTCTGTCCCCCTTTTATGGCACTTTTGTAGGGTTTCAAGAGGGTTTTCAAGCTTGCAATGTTAGAAACACAACTACTTCACAAACCAAGGCTCTAAAATGACTAATAGACCCTGCCACACCTTGAAGAACATTGTTAAAACAATTACCACTTGCCAAACACTTAGCATACTAGATGTAGAAGGTGACAAAAACAATCATTTTCACTGTTTTCACTGTTTCCCACTGTCTTTGTTGCATAACAGAGGGTTGGGACTACCAAAATGCCTGCACCATAGCATGAATAAACCTTCAAACAACAAGTTAACTCTGAATTGAACAAATATGGCTAAGTCTCCATACTTGGAAAGTCTCAAAGACAATTTTGATGCCAAAAACCACTTTATTTCCCAAAACAGGGAATTCGCTGTCCTTCACAAACAGTGACATTTTACAATGCAAAAAGAGTAAATTTTGGAGCTCCAATTCTTTCAAAATGCTTCTAGGATAGGTGCAGACCTCTTTCCACATTTTTTTTCAACGTTTGATGCTTAGAACCCAAATTTTGAGCCTTAAGGAAGAATATTAGTCAAGTTAGACAACTTGCCTAATAAGTGCTCAAATTTCCCTTCCAAACACAACTCTGGCACAAAAATGAACATATATACACTATATAAATGCATACCAACTTGACCAAGTCCATTTGGTGGGAGCCCAAGCCTGGATTAGTCAAGTTGCTGCATTTTGAAACCCCAAACCCTTGGCAGGGCAGTGTACACACCAAAATGAAAGAATTTTTTTTAACCAACTTGCAAATGGAAAACCAATACAATGATCACTTGAAGAGAATTGGGAAACCAATATGAGAACTCCCCAAAAGGTACAGTATGGACCAGATGTGCTACAGTACAGACTGCTGCTCTAAAAGAGAGGAAAACATAGTAAAAGCCAGAATTTCATCTTTTTTATATTAGAAAACCTTAGTCAATACAACCACCAAGATTTTTAAAGGAAAAGGGAGGAATTTTTATAGTATTTCAAGTTAGTTATCAAGCCTAGTATAGACATGAGGCTTACACAACTTCATTGTACTAGAAAAGCCCAAAAATGACAACTTTTACAAGCCCAAATGACAACATTTTTTGCTCCAAAAGACATTTTTGACAACCTAACCTCCTCAACTTATCTAAACACCTAAGACATGCTTAAAAACACTTATAAAACATGTTTCAATTCTTTGTAAATCATTTCTAAACCTTTTAGGCAATTTTACACATTTTTGCCCTTTTTGGCCTAGAAACCCAAAATTGTCAACTCAAATCCTAAAAGGCAAAACTTAACCTCTTGAGCACAAAATGAGATCAAAACCACTTGAAAAGACACACAACAACCTAAAAAAACATCATAAACCTAACACAAGACATTACAAACATGAAAGCATGAAATACACAAAAAGGAGAGTTTTTACTCAACTAGGTGCTCTTGCACCACAATCACTCTCCACCTCAATAGGAGAGCTATCTACCTCGATAGGAAAAGTAAAAGATAAAATAGGTTGATAAAGAATAAATAATGCAGCCCCACTAACAAGAAATATCTCCACATCCATAAGAGAACACTTCACCTCAATACAAGACACATGAGATCGGGCATGAGAGCGAACAAAAAAGACCCTCAACTGAGAATAATCTAGATCATAATAGAGGGCCCTCTCAACATCATAGGAAATGAAAACAACAATGCAACCACCCACCAAAAGATGGGGTTTGAAAGTATCCAATAAACTCAAACCCACATCACCCACAAATCCTCTCTCCACCATAGAAGAAGAGTCATCCACCTCAATAGAATCGGCTAGGAGGACGCAATGTAAGAAGGGAAGCCAAACCATATTCCACCCCACCAACAGGGTCTCCATCTCAAAAAGAAGAAAGGGGATGCATACGAGAACAAAAATAGCCTAACAGGAAGATTTGTACCCAATGAAGCACCATTTCCACGAACTAGAGAAAAAGCAAACCCTTACAGGGCCCAAAGAGGCTTCAAAATGAGCACAAGGGTTCTCAACCATAATAAGGCTTCCACCAAGCGAACGAGACAAAGGGACACAGGAAACCCTCACCAAAATCATCAACCCCCATAGAGAAGAAAGCCAAACAAATCCCAAACCAAAGAAATGACATCACCAAGAATGATCCCCTTAGAGAATCGACATGAATAGAGAAAATATAACTCCCCCAAGGTTCCAGGGAAAAATAATCAAAAGGAAATAGTGTTGAGAAACCACGCACCAAGCAAAGGGCTCAAAACATACCAAACCCACCAGTCACCAGAGCACCCAAGAGAAAAGGGGCTAAAAACAATCAGCATACTCCTCCAGCCACTCCCAAGGACATGAGCATTAATAAGAGGGAAGACGAAGAGACAAACACCAAGAGAATGAAGGGCCACCAAAAATGAAGACCCCTCCTTCCTTGCCTCAGGACAACCATCTGAAACCAAACCCCCCCCCCTAGCACACCACAAGAATGGCCAAAAAGTTATAGCCTAAGAAGAGGAAACCAAACACAACTGTTGTCGCCCAATCATCATCACTATCTTCGTTCATATCTTCTACATCTACCTATCCATCCTCGCTAATAGAGGTAAAACCCTACCTCCCACCTTCTTGCTCATCCCGCTCGATCTTGCATAAACATTATGAAACTCTTGACAAGTACCTGTTATGTTGCTCCTCACTACGTGACATTGTTGGCCTACCTATTGGGGGCTCATTGTCATTCATGGTGGTACAATTTTAGGTGCAATCATAATTATTGATCTGAATAATAGTCTATTTATTCTTGCCTCTATGCTTGGGGGGCAAGAATATTATCTTTCCTCTTTCTAGGGTTTCATTATTTCCTCTATGGATTGCATTTTTCATAACTTGATGTCCCTTCTTGCATAGAATTACCCTTCATGTGAATACATATGTGTTCCTTGGTTAGGACCTATTCTTTGTTTGAAATAGTACATCTCTTTTGAATAATCTCTCCTCAGGGAATGCGTGATCCTTCCTCCTAATATTTCCTTGTACTCTTTCCTGGGGAGGAAAGGATGGCATTTTCCTCTCTCCTGTTTGAAGATTTCTTTTTATTTTGTGTTGCATTTTTCATAACGTGATGTCCATTCTTGCATAGACTTATCCTTCATGCGAGTACATGTGTGTTCCTTGATTAGTACTGTAGACGTATAAAAATGACCATATTCATAAATGAATATTTTATGTTCATTTCTCTATTTAATTAAATTATCCACATTCCTCTATTTTATTAAGTAAATTACTCAATTTATTTAAATAAAATTCACTATACCCATTTAATGAATAAATCATTTTATTCAATTAAATTCCCCTTATCCACTTTTAATTAAATTCAAATTTAATTAAATAGTTATCCCAAATTGAATAAATCTATTTTATTTAATTTCTCAAATTGCAACCAAATTGAATTAAATCATTTAATTCAATTAAAACCTATTATCCCTCCATCCACTTGCAAAATCCCAAACCCCTTTCTAATCCCTTCTAGAATCTTCTAATCATTTCTAATTAACCTAACCCTCCTCTAAATTTTGTCACATCCCTAAGCAAAGGGAAGTCACTTCTCAAATGGCTCAAAGTCTTTGATAACCATTAAAGGTTTTCAACCTTCAACCACCAAAATCCTCAAAGTCTTTGAAAACCTTTGAAGGCTTTCAACCTTCAACCACTTAATCCCCAAAGTCTCCAATAACCATTAATGGTTAACTCAGACCCTCCCACATGGTTAAAACATTTGTTTTGACTCAACCTCTACCCAACCCAAAGGTCTCATCAGGCCATTAATGCTTTGACCATGATTATCTCTTAATCATTTGCACAAAGGTTTATCCTTGGATTAACTCTTAATCCAGTGGGTAAGCCTAACTTAGACTTGAACCTTAGCCTTTAGATAACCATGAGGTCTTCTCAGGCCTTTAATGCCTCCAACCTCTTCTCTCAACCCAATCCTATGTTGACACTTGTCACCATTTTATTGGTGCCAATTGTGCACATGGATCCCCAACTTTCAAACTTGGCCCTTGATTAAACCTTTCAATCCTGACCATCCATTTCCCTGTTTGTGCTATAAATAGAGCTCTCATTCCTCCATTCTTAACAATCATCTTTCAAATTTGAAGCATTATACTTATGCTCAAATACTTTCAAGCTTTTTCATATCATCTTTATGCTCCTCATTTAGCCTCTTTTAGATCAGGAATTAGACTAAATATGCATGTTTAGAATAAGTTCTTTATCATTTTAGCTCAATCATAGATTAAATATATCATGTTAGGATAGTATTCATACTAATCTTGTCATCTTATCATTTAGTTTATTGCATTTTAGCATCATACATAGCTTCACATCTATTTCATACTAAATTTAGCAAAAGCATCTCTCGTTCTCATATTTGCCATCCCTAAACCATTTTGCTCAGTGATCTGAGAGCAAAAACGTTGGTTTGAGGGACATTGTGAGATAGAGAACCATGGGACCCTCCTTGGGAAGCTGAGTAACACTACGTTACTCCATAGCTTGCATCAAGAAGTCTTGTGTGTGTGTGTGGACAAGTCATATTTTCACATTTTAAGTTTTATTGACCCACTTTTCCCACATACAAGTACCTATTCTTTTTTTTAAATGGTACGTCTCATATGAATAATCTCTCTTTGGAAGTTATGTAATTCTTCTCATTGTCCTTACACTCGTGGATCATTGATCTTTCTCTCTACTATCCTTTCTAAGGATCCACTTTTTTCTTTGTTGAGTGATATTTGCTTATGGTTTGATGTCATTTTTTGCATGAAGTTGTTGTTGTTTTCTCAAGAATTCTCCATTATGCAAGAGGTGTATGTCCTTGGCTACAACCTCTTCTTCACTTGGAAATGTATACCTATTATAAACAAATCCTTCCCATTGGGTCAAAAGTGTGTTATCCTTCATCAAGAATCCCTTCCACCTAATAATAGGGGGGAGGTATGCATTCTTTTTCTCCTTCCCTTCATTTGGTAGAAGATGTTATGTTTGTTCAAGAACTCCTCTTGGAGGTAAATGTCTTTTGAGAAAATATATTTTCTCCTCCAAGGATCCTCTTTACACTTGCTACAAGATATATCTTTTTCAACTATCTTATCCTTTCTTTAAGAGTATCCCCTCTTTATCTTGGATTTATGATATTGTTGCATAAAGGATATCTCCTTGTTTTTGAAGGTGGGTATCCTTGTTCTTAGCTTCCTTAATACATCAACATAGGGATATGTTGACATCTTAAGGGGGGAGGGGCACCCATATCGCCCTCTTTGTACCATATTGTACCATATGTTTGCATGTCTTAAACAGGGTGTTCAGATTCAAAAATAGAGAAAACAAACTCTTATACGAGATGCTTCACACTTCAAACCAGACATGGAATTGATATATGTCTTAGACAGGGTGCACATCATCAAAACCAAAGAAAACAAACTCTTATGTGGGATGTCCTCAAAACCAAACATGTATATGTCTCAAATGGGGTTACACATTCTCAAAACTAGAGAAAACAAACTCTTATACGAGATGTTACCAAAGCCAAATATTCACCCCTTGGCATTTGCATTTACATTATTTATCTTAAATAGGTTGAAGAACACTCAAAACTAGAGGAAACAATCTCTTATATGGGGCGCTATATACTTGAAACCAGGCATCACTTGCACACATGCACAAGGATGAGTGGAAATAGAAAAACATAGCTATACTATTTCTACTCTCCTCCCCAAATTGGATCACCTAGAAAAACACATCTAGAGTGTGTATCCATGTCCTTTCTCATCATTATTCTCATGGATCACCTAGAAAAACACATCTAGCGTGTATCCATATTCTCTCTTTCTTTCTTCTCATGAGCTTGTAGCTTTGGTATTTGTAGTTCATGGATGATGAATGCTTTGCTCTTTTATGCAATCACTTGTGTTCTTGAGATGGCATTTTTCAAGAATGATATTCATGGTTGGGACATTTTGATATGGGGGTTTCTTCGACTAGCTAACTTGAGGTCTTGTTTTTTGTCTTTAGCTTTTGTGTTGTGTGTCTTTTGCCTTTTTGTCTTTGTCTTCCTTTTTGTTTTTGCCTTATTTTTGTGCCCTTGCATGTGTTTGAGTGAGTTAAGATCCTAATATTGGGGGTTTAGTTCCTTAAAATTAGTGATGTTTTATACTCTTCATGATTGTGCTCCTTTACTCCTCTTCTTCATATCTCTTTCATCTACCTTACCACGAGTATTTGCATAGGCTCATACTCCCGTTAAAGCGGGGGCTAAACATAGCGTCATAAATTGTCACCAAGCCAATTTACACATCATGTTTGTGCCCCTACTTTAGTATTTTTCCTCCTCGTCCTTTATCTAGGTTTGTTTAGTGCCTTAGCCCCAATTTTTATGCCTTATATACATGTCATTTGATCCTCTGGAGATATGTCCTTCTCCTTTGGACTAAATTGAGGTCCCTAATTGCACCCTAGTCCTAGGACCAGAGCACCCTGGTCCTACTCAATGGGACCCATTTTTTAAGTGGAAGATAGAACCTATCACTACGACAAGAAATAAAATTGGTGGCTCTACGTGATCGTTGGAGGTCAGCCTAATTGGTAAATTGACCTAGGATCTCATATGTAAATACATTTGATCAACCTAATTTCATAACTAGCAATTCCATTCAAGCAATCAAGCATTCAATCATTAAAGTGTTCATCATCAAGCATTTCTAGAGATCTTCAAGGCTGCATTTTCTTCATTCAACCATTGTGGAGCAAATTACATGATTCATATGCAAGCATGTGTGTGTGATTAGCATTTTGTCATGTTCATGTCATTTCATACAACATATGTGATTACATCCAAGAAGCAAACCATCATTATCAGTCATTGCAGAACCAAGGTATATCTTTCCATTGTTTATTTCAGTATTTGTAATATTTTATTCTAGGTTAATTCCTAAACTGGGGTTTGACTTACGCAAACCCCTATTCCCAATCTATTTCCCTTCTCTAGTGTGCACATGAACAAGTAGGGAGCTACAATCTTCAAAATCGACTTTATTTATAGTGACAAATTGATCCCCCATTGGAGTGCAAAAAGTGCGAAGGACTAGAGCGATCGTCCCTCCGGTCCCAACAAATTAGGAGATCCTTCCTGGAACAAATCCAAATACATTTATATTTCTCAAATTCAGGTTCATGGCTTGATCTGACGATTGTAGCTAATTGTTCATGCATTTTTACTTAGATTCTAGCACATTTAACCTAATTTTAGCATCTTCAACAATTCAATTCAACTTAAGGGAAAGAAGAGGTATATTTTGTCGTGTTCATGACATTTCATACAACATATGTGATTACATCCAATAAGAAAACCATCATTATAATTCATTGCAGATCTGAGGTATATCTTTCCATTGTTTATTTCAATATTTGCAATATTTCATTCAAAGTTAATTCCTAAACCGGGGTTTGACTTAGGAAAACCCCTATTCCCAACCTTTTTCTCTTCTCTAGTGTATGTAGGAACAGGTACGAAGTTGCGATCTTCATAATTGGCTTTATTTACAGTGACAAATCGCTCCCCCATTAGAGTGCAAGAAGTGCAGAGGACTAGAGTGACGGTCGCTATGGTCCCAACAAATTAGGAGCTCCTTCTGTAAATAAATCCGAATACATTTATATTTCTCCAATCTAGGTTCATGGCTTGATCCGACGATGTAGTGCCCCTACCCTAGTTAGTTTTGTAAAACTGGTTTGACCTTGGTTGACTTTTTCTATGTGGCATTCTTGGATGGTTGATTAACCATTTTGTAATGTTGTAGTCAGATATTGTGATTATTGTGCGTACCTGTTAATGTGCTCTTGCATCGATTCTTATGTAATTTTAATTGTTCTCCTGATCCTTGATATATATATAAATATGCTGGTATGACTCTTGGTTGCAGGAGATTGCAGGTACAGTACCATCGAGGTGCGAGGTTCGTCTTCACCTGGATTCGCAGGGTTGAGTATACCTCTTTCGTCCTTAGAATTTGGGTTAGGTGGTTGTAAAACCCTCAGTGTACCCTAGTCATGCTCAAGTGAGAGTCGCTTGTGGTCCGTTAGTTTCCCTTTTCGTTTGGGTTGCAGGTCGCGTATTTGGTTAGCTTTCTTGGGTTGCGTGCCTTGCGGGTGGTAAAAAAATTGAGTATTTTGTCCTAAGTATTTAATTTGATTTAATGTGTTCATTTACGCATTAGTAATCGAGGAATTAAAATAAATAGGTTTTTTTTATGTGTTTAATCATTAATTAAAAAAATCACTCTATTTATGTTTGTAGAGAGTTTAATTTAATGGTTAATTTTAAATAACAAATTTATTCAGTTTATGTATTTTAAAAAGGAAAGATTTAAAGTTATTCGAAATAGAAATAATTTAATCTCTTTTGCATTTTGGAAAAGAAAGGTTAATTTTAATTATTTAAGAAAATCAATTTTGATTAGAAAAGTAAGTTTTATTCATATATATTTGATTTAGTGTGAAAGATTGATTTTGAGAATTTAATTAAATTAAAATATCTTATCACCATTAATATTGTGAAATATAAATGTTAGCTTTGTTAATATTGAGAAAATTAAAATTAAATGAGAGAGAAGCATTTTAATTTTAAATAGAAAAGCTAGTTAGATTAATTGAAAAGTTGAAAAGAATGATTTTTCATTTTCATTTTATTTAAAAAGTGTTTAAATTCGAAATTAGGGGATTAGGTCAAATTTTCATTCCATGTAACCTAGGTTGAAAAATATTTTGGGGGTTGTTGAATTTTTTTGGGGAAGAATATTTTTGATGGAGAAAATTGGGGATTTTGGGAAGGAAAGATTTCTATAGCTGCAGGTTGGGCTCTTCTTCGAAAAAATCTTGCCAGGAATGCTAAAGGAGGTAGGATTCTTGGTTACTTTTTTATTTCTTTGTTAAATCAAAAATGGTGTTTGGTTGTTCTTCATGAAATGCTGGTTTTAAAAAAATCCATGAATGTTCTTAAAATTTAAGTTTTAGTTTTGAGAACATTGGTTGTTTTTGGGTCAAGATTGTTTAAATGGAGTAGATCCATCTTAGGTAGCCAAATATGTTTTGTGGTTGAACAAATCTTGCCTATTTGAAAGTTATTGTGTATTTGGAAACTCATGATCTTCCTGAGAAAATTTCCCATATTGTTTTTTGAACATTCTAGAAAATACATTTTAGTTTCTATATGGGACTGTGAATGAAAGAAATTGGGATTTTTGTTTATTATTATTTTATTTTTTTGTGGGGGTTATTGATTTGATTTAAAATCAAATGATAATATAAAAAAAATGAAATTCACATTTTATTTTGGGGGGGTTAGGGTTTGGCGGGCGGAGGAGCCGAGGCTCGGCTCACGCCGCCTCCCTTCCCCTCCTCTTCGTGAGTTCCGCAGAGACCTGCATCCACGACGGTCGCAGGGTCCTGTGCTCGTAAGGGGCCACAGGGAGCGGCGCCCGCAGTGGCCGCAGGGTGGCCGCGAGGGGGGGGGGGGGGGGGGGGAAGCTACGGGGAGCTTCCCACCTCTCCTGTGATGGGAGGTGGGCCCCGCAGTGGTCTCCCCAATAATTTTTTTTAAAGTTTTTTTTTTTTAAATGCAAAATAAATCTTGTTTTATGTAAGTTTTTTTTAATATTTATTTAGTATTAAATATTATTAATATATATATATTTTATTAATGAGGATTAATAAATATATATTAATTAATATTTAATTCAAAATCTATGATTTATTAAATTATTATTAATATATATTTTATTAATGAGATATATATATATTATCCAGGGGTTAATAAATATATAATGATTAATATTTAATTTGGGTATCTGTTTTAATGAGGGAATACTCTTTGGGAATAGATAGAATAATATTTTTATTGGGAATTTTTGAAATAAAATATATTTATTATTTTGGTGATGTTTTAAATAATCTATTAACCAAGAATATATTATTTTTGGATTTGAATGTTATAGGTCATCTGGAAATTTTAGAAATGAAATACTTATCCTTGGATATTTTGAAGACTTGAATGATATGTTATAGAATTATTGGAACTTTCATAATGTGTCGAATTGAGAGTTGGTAAGTTATTGATATTATCATTTAGTGAGATAAATGGTTTAGTTATACTTTTCCTCTGTAATGAGAATTAGACAAATGGTAATATTGCAATTGTGGCATTTTATTCACCTTGTAATTGTGATTTTTCTGTTAATGTATTTTTGAAAAGCTTAGATCATTTAGAAAACTTGAACGGCTTTAATGTTTAACCTTAATAAATGAACTCCATCTTATTAGCTATATTTTAACTATAATGGATGAACCCAATTGGTTATCTACATTTTAACCTTAATAAATGAACTTCATCTTATTAGCTGTGTTTTAACTATAATGGATGAACTCAATCAGTTATCTACATTTTAACCTTAATAAATGAACTTCATCTTATTAGCTGTATTTTAACTATAATGGATGAACTCAATCGGTTATCTACATTTTAACCTTAATAAATGAACTTCATCTTATTAGCTATATTTTAACTATAATGGATGAACTCAATGGGTTATTTACATTTTAACCTTGATAAACGAACTTCATCATATTAGCTATTTTGGTATCTAAAATGGATGGACTCATCCAATTAACTATATTTTAACCTTAAGGGATGAATTCATATGTTATTATGTTTTAACTCCTATGGGTAAATATCCTCATGTTAGACTCATCTTCAACCATAATGGATGAGTGCGTCCTACTATCTATAATATGAATTTATTGAACAAATTATATCCATGTTAAGTAATAATATGTAAGTAAGATAACCTTCTTAATTGGATCTAATGTCACGAATTGAGTTAGGTGTTAAGTTATGTAATCACGTTGGGAAACCCTTTAGGTTTGTTTAGGTCTTCCACTGTGTTATTGAAGCTTTAGAAAACTCCAATCTATCTTAATGTTGTGTCTTATTATATATATATAAAAATATTGCACTCCTTGACTGTGTTTAGCTTTACCCCTTCGGGGTTTCCTGGCGGGGCATTACATTTGGTATCAGAGCCCATGTTGCAACACTGGGATCTCTGGTTTCACTTGTGCCCTGAGTTGGTGTGAGGTGTATCTACCTTATGTTGTATGCTTGTCCTCCTTGTTGTATGAGTGTGATTGATCAGACCTTAACTTGTGTGTAACGTGTGTGTTCACACCCTATTTTCACCTTCTTGGTGTGGGTGCTTTGGAGTGATTATATGTGCTTTGTTTGCTTATTAATGTCTTGGTCTACGATTACTCATATTCTGAAAGAGAGTCATATGTACCTTCCTTTTTGATTTGTTGTACTCTTTTGACTAATCCATTTGGGTTGGTTAGTGTTGTCTTGAATCTAAAAGTATGAAATGTGCTTGTTATGGTTATGATCTATCTTAGTGTTGTTCGCATGAAGGACTAGTGTGGTAGGTATGGAATGCTTATTATGTAGCAAATTGAATGATTATCACCCTTCCTCCTCTCTCTCTCTCTGGAAATTAAAATAATTTTGATATGTGTAATTATCTCTTATTTGAGTTTTCTTTTTTTGCGAGAGAAGGTTGCGACTTCTTGAGCCCTTGTGTGAGCCTTATAACACTTATGTGTATTTAGATTATGAGGGCTTTGGTTTGAAAGTTCATGCTGGTTATTGGGAGAAAATTGTATGTTTACATTAAGGATTCTCCATGTGCATTGTAGGAGTAACATAGTTAAATTCTATCTTAGGTAATGTGCATTAATATGCGAATTGTTGTTATGTGAAATTACTTTGTTTGTAAAAGAAGTATAAAAAAATGGGACATGTTATAGTAGCTTCGAGAGTGTATTAATGTATTCCATGAAAGATTGTTTTGTGTGCTTCATTAAACCAGTTTGATTGAGGATCTATTTTAGCAATGCTCCATTGAACTTGCCTTTCGATATATGTAATTGCCTTATTATATTTAGAAAGTGCGAATGAAAAGCTTGTTTGATGTGCATGCATAAATATGTATTATTTAGTTGATAGCTCCTCGCTTATCTTCTTACTGTACCTTGAATTTTCAATGATAGGTTGCAAATTTTTGATATGTTTTGTTTGAACTAAGAATAGTGAGTGTTCTCAAGAGGTCTTGCATTATCGATAAGATTACCTGTTTTGATATCTGTTGTTTGGAAAACTAGAACATTATGTGCAACCATAATAATTGGAAATGTCATGTTAGGCTGTTTGGCACCCTCCTAAAACGGTAGCGAAATGAAAACCGTGCAATTAGAATGATAGACATAGTGATAAATTTTAGCTTGTAGTGTGATCTTATTGATCTTGTGTCTTTGTCGAAAATAGTTTGATTTTCAAAATCTCCTTCCCTTCTCTTTGCCTAAATCATAAGATTTATAGAAATGCTACTAAGAATGCATTGATTCTAAAAAAGGATTTTTTATAACGCATATGAAATTGTATGTTTGCTTTTGGGCTTCTTATGGAAAATTGAAAGTCTTAAGCTTCAGAAAGGAAAATTGCATAGTTAGTAATGTGAATGCGAATGCTTAGTGGAATTTGAGAAAGATATCAGAATGATTTTATTTCCTTATGTAATGTTGAATGGTTAAGAAGAATTTTAGTACTTGTATCTAGAATGAACTTTATTCAGTTATTCATGTGAAAAGCATAATTAAAACCTTCCTTGGGTAGATGATAGCGTACTGAAAAGTACTCCCCATAAATGTGACTAAGCCAGTAATGGTGCTATTCCTTGTGTATTGTAAGAAACCCGTACTTGCTATGTGTGCTCATGGGATGGTGAAGTAATCAACCATGGAGGATATGTTTGCTTATGAGTATGGGAAACCATACTGTTTATGTGATGTTGCTGATTTGTTTCCTTACCGAGTGTCAACCCATGGGTTGTTGATAAGTCAGTATGTGAAGGGGTAGTATTAGAAGTCACCATTCCTTGAATAGTATGGAATGACATACGAGTAATGTCGACGCGAAGCGACTTTAGCTTCCCTATTTCAAGGAAAAATATAGTTTTGTAATGAAACTGTATTATAGGTGTACTCAATACTTTCCCTTCTGATGAACCGATGTATAAGGTTCATGTGTGCCAGCCTATTCCTAGCCTTTATTTGAGCATATAAATGATAGTTCTTGAGCATAATGATGGGTTTTATTGGAGGATCTTTTGCCTTGTCTTCATGAAAGGTATGTTATTTTTCACATGAGCTGCCAATTGACTAGCGTTGGTAGACTTGTGGGTGGAACTTAGCCATGTATACCTCTGGCTTACGATGAGTATCCTGAGAGGTACGTCACTATGCGGGGTGTGACCTGCATGTGCCCTTTTCCGCGAGGTACACTGCCATGTGGGATATGTCCATTGCATTCCTTTCTGCTTGGAGTATTGCCATGCCATGCTAAGACACGATGTGAGATGTAGTAGACATTGCCATGCGGCCTACCGATTGGTTTAGGGTAGAGCCATGCCACGCGATGACGTGATGCGCGGTGATGTCGAGGTGCACACTGCCATGCCATGCGGATGTGTGACTAGGCCACACCACATCATGAGCTACTGCGATAGCTAGACGATTGTTCCTTCCTCCCTCGTTGGTGGCTAGATGCTAGTCACATAGTGATGTTATGTGCACTTATGATACTTTTTTTTAAAAAAAAAATTTCCTTGTGGGCCAACAATTTATTTTATTTTGACCTTGAAGGTTTAGCCACGATCTTGCGATCTTTTGCTTACTTGATTTGATGTTGCAATTCCATAATTATTTTCTTGCCTTACTGTTGAAATTGACGATTATTATCTTTATTCTTATGTACTTTGGTGGCTAAACTGGTTTATCCTTGTTGTTTTCATATGCTGGTCTTGTGTTGAAATGTGAATTCCTCTCCAAGAACGTAGGAGACAGTCTTGGTTGAGTGTATACGAGGAAGTAGACGTAGGGAACCTTGAGGATGGGGGTATGTGAGGCTGTGAGACAACTAGGATCCACTACCTACCTATGAGTGATGACTATCTCTTGGAGGCTAAACACCTTACGCAACAAGGGATGTTCACGAGGGTCTTGTATGGAGGGTAACACCGCTATGGTGTGCCCTAGCACCATCAAGCCCTTGAGTGAGATGTTGGATATTTATGATCATGTTATTTGTTCTGAGATCAAGCATAGAGATGCTGATCATGCATGCTATCTTTGACCGAGCATTAGACATGCTCACATGTGGCCTATTGTGTTGTGCATTCCAGTCACGTGGATGTTTATTATGTGTAATCATGGATTAAATGGTGTTAACTTGTCACTATGTTATAGGGCATAGTCATTGGAAAGGTTCTTATATGCCTGAAAAGTGTAAACAATTGAGTTATTTACGTCGCTCTTATTCATTGAAAGTTAACTTGATTGTAGAAATTGATAGTTGAAGCTAGTGCTATGCGATAAAGTTTTGTAAGAAGATGTATTGGTAAACGAAAATGATCATGATGGCATGTTTTCTTGTCATGTTTGATAGATGAGTATGGTAATTGTGGCATATCTCTTTCAATGCTTTAATTTGGTGTAATGAAAGGAAGAATTTTTTTTGTATCTCTACTATGATTATTGATAATTCCCCAGAATGTTATAAGAAATGTAGGGATTTAGATGTATCTCGTCAATGGATAATGACATTCGTAAAGGATTTAGCAATAATATTTTAATTGTTTGTGAAAAGATTCATATGTGCAAATTGATAATTGTTAATTGAGTTTCAGGGCTAATACGTGTTGCGTGAGTTCCGCTTAGCCTTACGACTTCTGGAGTAAGTCAGAGCCTAGGGGGGAGGATGTAGTGCCCCTACTCTAGTTAGCTTTGTAAAACTGGTTTGACCTTGGTTGACTTTTTCTATGTGGCATTCTTGGATGGTTGATTAGCCATTATGCAATGTTGTAATCAGATATTGTGATTATTGTGCGTACCTGTTAATGTGCTTTTGCATCGATTCTTATGTAAGTTTAATTGTTCTCCTGATTCTTTTTATTAATCTCGAGCTAACACTTTCATTGAATATATATATATATATGTGTGTGTGTGTGTGTGTGTGTGTGTGTGTGTGTGTGTGTGTGTGTGTGTGTGTGTGTGTGCTAGTGTGACTCTTGGTTGCAGGAGATTGCAGGTACAGTACCGTTGAGGTGTGAGGTTCGTCTTCACCTAGATTCGCAGGGTTGAGTATACCTCTCTCGTCCTTAGAATTTGGGTTAGGTGGTCATAAAACCCTCAGTGTACCCTAGTCATGCTCAAGTGAGCGTCGCATGTGGTCCGTCAGTTTCTCTTTTCGTTTGGGTTTGCAGGTCGTGTATTTGGTTGGCTTTCTTGGGTTGTGTGCCTTGCGGGTGGTAAAAAAAATTGAGTATTTTGTCCTAAGTATTTATTTTGATTTAATGTGTTCATTTATGCATTAGTAATTGGGGAATTAAAATAAATAGGTTTCTTTTATGTGTTTAATCATTAATTAAAAAGATTGCTCTATTCATGTTTGTAGCGAGTTTAATTTGATGGTTAATTTTAAATAACGAATTTATTCAATTTATGCATTTTAAAAAGGAAAGATTTAAAGTTATTTGAAATAGAAATAATTTAATCTCTTTTGCATTTTGGAAAAGAAAGATTAATTTTAATTATTTAAGAAAATCAATTTTGATTAGAAAAGTAAGTTTTATTCATATATATTTGATTTAGTGTGAAAGATTGATTTTGGGAATTTAATTAAATTAAAAATATCTTATCCTCATTAATATTGTGATATATAAATGTTAGCTTTGTTAATATTGAGAAAATTAAAATTAAATGAGAGAGAAGCATTTTAACTTTAAATAGAAAAGCGAGTTAGATTAATTGAAAACTTGAAAAGAATGATTTTTCATTTTTATTTTATTTAAAAAGTGTTTAAATTCGAAACTAGGGGATTAGGTCAAATTTTCATTCCATGTAACCTAGGTTGGAAAATATTCTAGGGGTTGTTGAATTTTTTTTGGGAAGAATATTTTTTATGGAGAAAATTGGGGATTTTGGGAAGGAAAGATTTCTACAGCTGCAGGTTGGGCTCTTCTTCAAAAAATCTTGCCAGGAATGCTAAAGGAGGTAGGATTCTTTGTTACCTTTTTATTTCTTTGTTAAATCAAAAATGGTGTTTGGTTGTTCTTCATGAAATGCTGGTTTAAAAAAATCCATGAATGTTCTTAAAATTTAAGTTTTAGTTTTGAGAATATTGGTTGTTTTTGGGTCAAGATTGTTTAAATGGAGTAGATAAATGGGAGTAAACCCATCTTAGGTAGCCAAATATGTTTTGTGGTTGAGCAAATCTTGCCTATTTGAAAGTTATTGTGTATTTGGAAACTCATGATCTTGCTGAGAAAATTCCCCATATTGTTGTTTTTTGAACATTCTGGAAAATACATTTCAGTCTCTGTATGGGACTGTGAATGAAAGAAATTGGGGTTTTTTGTGGGGGTTACTAATTTGATTTAAAATCAAATGATAATATAAAAAAAAATGAAATTCACATTTATTTATTTTTTTGGTTTGGGGGGGGGGGGGTAGGGTTTGGCGGGCGGAGGAGTCGAGGCTTGGCTCACGCCGCCTCCCTTCCCCTACTCTCTGCGGGTTCCGCAGAGACTTGCATCCACGGCGACCGCGGTGGCCGCATTGGTCTCCCCAATAAAAAAATTTTAAGTTTTTTTTTTTTTTTTAAATGCAATATAAATCTTGTTTTATGTAAGTTTATTTTAATAGTTTTTTATATTTATTTAGTATTAAAGATTATTAATATATATTTTATTAATGAGGATTAATAAATATATATTAATTAATATTTAATTCGAAATCTATGATTTATTAAATTATTAATAATATATATTTTATTAATGAGATTAATATATATATTAAATAATATTTAATTGAAATCGTGTATTATTAAATTATTAATTGTTTATATTTTATTATCCAGGGGTTAATAAATATATAATGATTAATATTTAATTTGGGTATCTGTTTTAATGAGGGAATACTCTTTGGGAATAGATAGAATAATATTTTTATTGGGAATTTTTGAAATAAAATATATTTATTATTTTGGTGATGTTTAAAATAATATATTAACCAAGAATATATTATTTTTGGATTTGAATGTTATAGGTCATCTGGAAATTTTAGAAATGAAATACTTATCCTTGGATATTTTGAAGACTCAAATGATATGTTATTAGAATTATTGGAACTTTAATAATGTATCAAATTGAGAGTTGGTAAGTTATTGATATTATCATTTAGTGAAATAAATGGTTTAGTTATACTTTTCCTCTGTAATGAGAATTAGACAAATGGTAATATTGCAATTGTGGAATTTTATTCACCTTGTAATTGTGATTTTTCTATTAATGTATTTTTGAAAAGCTTAGATCATTTAGAAAACTTGAACGACTTTATTGTTTAAACCAATAGGGAAGAAGACTGTCTGTTCCCGGTTATTGCCTATGCAAGTTTAATTTTTGTATTCGCTTTTGTTTAAAGTAATGGCAAGGCCTTGATATGTTTGTTGGACCCTGTCGTTTGGTTGATTTGGGGTACTTGTTATGTCTTCGGTCTTTAGTTGGACTATTACCTTGTGATGGTGTTATAACTGGTCTGGTCTTTTATGCGCAAGTAGTGTGTTTATTTGTGGTTGACCATAGTTGGTCAGGTCTCTAGTTAGAGTACCGTCAAGTAGTGGACCTTTGTAATTACTTTTTATATGTTCAGTTGGATCCATTTCTATGTAGGGATCATTTATGTTTGTATTGATCAAAGTGGTCGTTTGTATATTGGTTATGTTCACCTAAATGAAAAGTATTGTAATGATGTGAAACTTATGTACTCTTAACTTATTTAATGATCAGAGGGGTCTTGCAGTTGAGTAGACCTGGAGATGTAGCCCTTTAGGGGTGAACTCCGATATTAATTTGGTGTTATGTGATGCTTTTGTTCTTATGTTTCATTTTTTTTTGTGTTAGCATGTATGGATGACATTTTGATAGGATGTATAAGTGGATTAGATGAGATTTATCATAAATGCATGTATGCAGCCGTCTCTTAAATGCAGTAAATTGGATCATGGAAGAATGAATTCTATTATCGTTAATGAGAATAAGTATGCTTGAAAGGATCTCACTAGTTATGATAAGATTAAAGTGCATTTTGGAACAAGATGCATGGCATGTGTTTAATGTAAAATTGAACGTAATGAATGGTTTAAAAGTTATTGGATGAACTTCATTTTGTTATCTTCATTTTAACCTTAATAAATGAACTTCATCTTATTAGCTATATTTTAACTATAATGGATGAACTCAATTGGTTATCTACATTTTATCCTTAATAAATGAGCTTCATCTTATTAGCTGTATTTTAACTATAATGGATGAACTCAATTGGTTATCTACATTTTAACCTTAATAAATGAGCTTCATCTTATTAGCTGTATTTTAACTATAATGGATGAACTCAATTGGTTATCTACATTTTAACCTTAATAAATGAACTTCATCTTATTAGCTATATTTTAACTATAATCTATGAACTCAATGAGTTATTTACATTTTAACCTTAATAAACGAACTTCATCATATTAGCTATTTTGGTATCTAAAATGGATGGACTCATCCAGTTAACTATATTTTAACCTTAAGGGATGAATTCATATGTTACCTATGTTTTAACTTCTATGGGTAAATATCCTCGTGTTAGACTCATCTTCAACCATAATGGTTGAGCGCATCCTACTATCTATAATGTTAATTTACTGAATAAATTATATCCATGTTTTAAGTAATAATATGTAATTAAGATAACCTGCTTAATTGGATCTAATGTCGCGAATTGAGTTAGGTGTTAAGTTACGTAATCACGTTGGGAAACCCTTTAGGTTTGTTTAGGTCTTCCACTGTGTTATCGAAGCTTTAGATAACTCCAATGTATCTTAATGTTGTGTCTTATTATAAAAAAATAAAAATAAATATTGCACTCCTTGAGTGTGTTTTAGCTTTACCCCTTCGGGGTTTCCTGGCAAGGCATTACATTTGGTATCAGAGCCCATGTTGCAACACTGGGATCTCTGGTTTCGCTTGTGCCCTGAGTTGGTGTGAGATGTATCTACCTTATGTTGTATGCTTGTCCTCCTTGTTGTATGAGTGTGATTGATCAGACCTTAACTTGTGTGTAATGTTTGTGTTCACACCCTATTTTCACCTTCTCGATGTGGGTGCTTTGGAGTGATTATATGTGCTTTGTTTTCTTATTGATGTCTTGGTCTACGATTACTCATATTCTGAAAGAGAGTCATTGATGAAATGTTTCTAATGCATGCATTTTCAGAAACTCTAAAGTTGATGAAGATTTATTGCGGCATGGCTTTTCTTGTGATTCTTATACTTCATTTCCAAATAGTATATGTACTTTCATATAATATTTCACTTTTAGTCCTCAATAATCACAATGAAAATTATATATAATAAAGCTCCATCAACGAAAGTTTCTCAAAATACATATATTGGAAATATTTTCATCATTGAAAACGAAATGTATACATGATTCTATTAAATATTTTACTTACACATTCTTTCATGGAATATTTCATTTTTATTATGTAGTCTCCAACACCAAGGGTAGTGAGATAATCCTTGAGTCCTTGTGTTGGGATGATCTTCTCTAACTAGGTCACATGCAGGTCGCTTTCAACCTATTATGAAGTGACCCAACAAGGTAGGACCTTTATAATCTTTCACTATCAAGTGGTTATCATGTGGTTCCATATTTTTATCACACTATGTATATCGAGCAATAACACAAGCCTAAAGTTACGCTACAAATTTCAACTCAAAAGTTGAATATGACCACTTCAAGTTTTGTTGTGTTGAAGATATAGAGGACTTTGAAATGATTGAGTGAAATATTTTACTTGTGTTTTGTGTTTCTTTATGTATATTTTTTATGTGTTCATGTTTTCAATTACCACATCGATGATACGAGTGTTTTAATTTATCATGTGCAAAAAAAATCCACCCCAAATCTAATACATGTGAACAAATCACAAAACTATTAAAATAAATAAATATATTACATTAAATACAACTTAACATGATTATAAAGAATATCATACAAATATAGACCTCTTAGATCCATGAATCAAGGAGATGACATGGCCAAGGGGTAACTCTCAACCACTCCCAATTGGGAGGTAAGTTAACTTAATCTACTTTAGAGAGAGGTGGTCTTAACTAAATAAGGGTGGAACCTAGCCACCATTAATCAAGGATCGATGAGGCAACAATGACATTCATCCCAAGTAAACTGAAAAATTATGTGCAATAGTACACTTAGAATGAACACTCTTGGTGTAATTAAGGTGTTGTACCTTGTTGGTTCCTCACTTAGGCCCTAATTACACCTTTCACCTAAGCTTGCTTAGGGGCCATATAAGAGCATTTAGACGTATTCCCACTTGATGTGGTGTCTCCAACTTCCGTAATTTTTTGACTTTATCACTTCTCACCTCACATGGAACTTCCACCTTTACTGGTTTTATCATGTTATCAAATTTCCACCTTTAGTGGAAGTATCACACGATCAAGTTTCCACCTTAGGTGGGTGATAAGTTTTACGTCTCATGTCCTAAGATCATGAAACTTGTCCTAATGTTATTGTATATGGTGAAAAGTGGATAAAACATTATTGAAAGACTAAATAGATTCAACCACAAAACCCTAGCCTAACAATCAATAAAGATCCACCATAACATATGAAGATTACCTAAGATAATGCAAATCAAATGAAATCACAAAGATTATACCATCACATGTCCAATAGGGATTGGATCTCCATTCTTCCTATCTCCATTGATCTTGCTTGATATATTTGCTCTCAGATTTTATATGTGCACAAGAGCTCAACAAAGAACGGAAATGTGGTTGATAGCTAGATCGCATATGAAAGTTTGAATGCTAGTGTAGTCGAGTAGTCATTGAGGAGTCAAGGTTGATAATGAAGGAAACATTTTCTTATATAGAAGATGCTATAAGAAATGGAGGGATAAGATTGAGAGGTGTAAAAGATAAATGGTCGGCTATGATTAGAGGGTAGGTAGAGAATAAGAAAATAATGAGAGGGTACGTAGTGTATGAATTAAGAGATGAATGACATGTGTCATAGGTAGAAAAGGTTAATGAATTAATTAAATAAATAAAGATTCATTTAATTAATAGAAGAAGTGGGATCAATTAAATAAATAAGATATTTATTTAATTTAGAAAAAGGGTAATTTAAATAAATAAATGTATTTATTTAAATGAGAAAAAAGGCTAGAAGAGGATAAATGAATTAATTAAATAAATAAAGATTTATTCAATTAATAGAATAATTAGGCTTAAATAATTAAATAAATAAAGATATTTATTTAATTAGACAGGACAATTTTAGGTGTCTACATTTTGCCCCTCTTTGAGACAATGCAACTTGTCGCGTTGTTTCAAAGAAGATAAGATGAACTGATACAAAGCTACTCGAGGATGGGAATGATATGCCCCCTCGAGAGATTGGATGAAAATGTTTGGAAAGATCGCAGACAATCTCTCGATAAGAAAGAAAGGCTAGAAAGGACTAATAAGATATAGTGACAGAGTCACGAGATAAAGAAGACTGACTCGGGAGACTAGGGCTAGGGTAGTCTATAAGATAGACTACGAGGCAAAACATTCTCATTGTCATCCACACATCCAAGAGATCAGAGTGCAGAGAGAGAAAAGAGCAGTCAACAATCAACAACGATGGCTTTGGTGATGAATACTAAGAGGGGGGGGTGAATTAGTATGCCAAAAATCTTTGCACTAAAACACTTACACTGTCTAAAGATAAACCAGTAAAGCAGTCTGACAGTCAAACCGGTTACCACACATGCAAACCAAAATGCGAATAAAACATTCACCCACAAAAGCAATACAACCATAACACAAGATATTTGACGTGGAAACCCAACTGCGAAAAAACCACAGTGAGATGGAACTCACAAGTCACTATTTGCAGAATAGAAACCAGACTGGTTAAGGTCTTACAATGTTCTTCACCAGAACAGATCCTGTTAGGAATCTCAATCTCTGTTAGGAGATAAGTCCGATTAAAGACTACCTTGTTAGAGGATTTTAGATTCACATGTGTGAACCACCTTGTTAGAGGATTTTACAAAGGCTTTGAGGCTTACTCGGTTAGGGGCTACAGACTTGTCAAAGATGTGAGTAATCAACAAGTGTTTGATCTATCTAATAGCACAAACTGCTTGGTTAGATCCAGTATTGCTCACAACTAATGCATTCCAGCATTACTTCAGTCTTCTCTCTCTCTCTCTCTCTCACAATTACAACTTGATCTTCTCAGATAAGATCATTCTCAACTTCCACCTTAAACCCTAGCTCAACATTAACCCTTTCAACAATAGCAACAACAACTCGAAAACCCTAGACATGATGTCCTTTTAAAGGAATTTGATTTCATGTCGATCCAATAGAATTACATTACAATTTCCTAGGTTCAATGAATCTAGACATACTCAGTAACACGACACAAGAATCACCGTCAATGTGTCGGCACCGTCAAACAATCAGTGGATTGGTAACTCATCACAAAATGTCGGTTGGTAACTCATCACAGAGTATTACCGGTTCATACAAAATACCTGTTGCCGGTTTGACAAAAATGAAGACTGGTAAGAATGTGTTGTGCCGCTTTGCTCCCTCATACCGCTTGTGATCTGCGAACCGCTTGGGGTCAACATGCTGCTTCAGACCGAGAAACACATTATGCAAAATCACCACTAGTTTAAAGACTAGAATACAACATACCAGTTGGAACAAATATCGGTTGAGCATAAGCTCATACATATAAAGGGGATCTCAATACAAGTGTATGTCCATCAATGACAATCACATCATAAACCACAAAAATGCCAACATTTGGTGCACAGATTCAATCACGTTCGCCGATTTTAGAGGCCAATAGATGCAGGAGAGCCAGTGAGTACCACAGAACCTCCTTGTACTTTGTCACAATAAATATTGTCATTAATGCATATTAGGTGGTGCATTTAATGTATTTTAGATATGTCAAGCAGGGGGCAAAAAATGCTAAGGTCATCTGTGCTGGTGCCAGGCGCGTCTGTGTTTGTGCTAGGCGCATCTGCAAATGCAAAGGCATTTGTGTCAGATGCGAGCATGTCTGTGTTGTGCAGGCACGCTTGTGCTATATGGGCGAATCTGTGAAGAGAAGGTGTGTTTATGTATGTCAAGCACGTCTGTGCAGAGCAGACGTGTACGTGTAGTATGTAAGCGTGTTTATGTCTTAAATATGCATTTATGTCTTCTAGGTTGAATCGATAGTTCTGTGATGAACATATGCTGTCGATTGGATAAGCTGCTGAGAGGATACACTCAAGCAGGTCCTCTAGGGAAGACTAGGATAGAAGATAGGGCTAGGATTGACAATTCTGTGATAGACCATACGTTGCCAATCAAGAAACTACTCAAGAAGATACACTCAAGTAGAGGCCCTAGGATAGGATAGATCGAGGCACTTTGTGATGAACAGGGAATGTCAAAACATAGTACTTTGTGATGAACAGGGAGTACTAAAAAGAGCAGCACTTTGTGATGAACAAGGAGTGCAAAAAAAATGTAGTACTTTGTGATGAACAAGGAGTACCACTAGGATAAACAGAAACACTTTGTGATGAACAGGGAGTGCCACTAGGATAAACAACAACACTTTGTGATGAACAGGGAGTCTCAGTAGGATAGAGTAGCATAAGCACTAGGATAATAAGCAACATTTTGTGATGAACAAGGAATGCCACTTTGGCTGGCATAGTTGATTTGCTTGACTACAGGAGTACCTACCTATGCTGGAGTCATGGGAGAGATTTCCATCGACTCAGAGTTTACGACCATAGCTGACATTTGAGGATAGGGTAGCAATTGAGGTTATGGGCTTGCGACATATTCTATATGTGCTCGAGTTTTGGGCGAACATGGGATAGCTGACTGCGCTAGCTGAGAGATGGCACTCAAAGACTTGTAGATTTCATTTGCCGATGGGTGAGATGACAGTCACCTTAGAGGATGTATATAGGATACCAAGGATATCGATCGATGGGGAGTTAGTTCCCTACGATCAAGATGAAGACAAGGATGCACTAAGATGAGTGTTCTAGGATCCAAGATTAGAGATGAGGGTTGGACACATGGCATGGGACACGATGACATAGACTAGATTAGCACTACCAGCAGTACTGGCAGGAGTGATTAGTGGGTTCCTCTATCCAGATAGGGCGACGTAAGGATTGGCTGTGGGTTGGGGGAGTACACTGGTGACATAGCATATCGGATTTGCCTAGGGACCGTGTCTGCTAGCACATTTGTATTATGAGCTTCATCAGTTTGTATACCATGGATCAGTAGGATTAGGCTGCGGAGTGACATTGTTGTAGGTATGGGCTTATGAGCATCTGTCGGTTACACGACTGAATCATTTCAGAGGTAGGGGCCATGGGCGCAGTTTTGTGCATCTGTATGACATGATTACATCGCAGCCATGGATTGGGAGATTAGTGTACTGGCGCAGGGTCATTGATGAGATTGACATTGTAGTATGGAGGTCGTACCGAGAGTGCGAGGAGTGGGAGGATGATGTAGTGGAGCTGCCATATACATTCAGGAGCAGGTATTTGATTGGGTGGATGCCCTATGTGCTTGAGAGGTAGTTGGTGGACAGGGTGAGCAGATAGTTTGATAGGATACAATGGATGCCACGGGGTTCTGGGATGTATGCTCACATAGTGAGGGATCAGATGCAGTTCGGGCCATTATTGTCATATAATCAGGCAGTGATGCAGCTGGTAGAGATGATTCCCTTCCCTCAGGATATGTGGCCAGAGATAGAGGATGTCGGGATGGATGCCGAGTATATTGCATATTGGGCGGAGCATTTGTTTCCACGATTGATAGATCCAGGGGAGCTGATAGATGGAGATGGCGGAGGGGATGGGGATGATGATGGAGATGGCGGAGGTAGAGGCTGATGGAGGAGGTGGGGTATGGTGGGAGAGAGGAGAGTGGCTCCGAGGAGGGAGGGTGGAGAGGAGAGGCAGGCTTGGCAAGGTCATATAGTGAGAGGCAGAGGCGGGTTGCCTTTACAGGTGCCAGGAGCACAGGGTCTCAGATAGGTATAGGGACAGGGACAGGGACAGGGGCAGCCACAGGTACATGGACAGGGGCAGCCATAGGGTGAGGGGGGGAGGAGGAGGATGAGCTACTAGAGTTGAGGGAGATCTACCAGGGACAGGCAGATGAGATCCAGGATCTAGAGAGGGAGACAACTAGACTCAGGAGACAGCTAAGGGACACTAAGCGGGAGAGGGATCGGGCTATCCGACGTTATATAGAGGCTAAGATAGTACCGAGGGCAGGGAGGCAGGCATCAGAGGATACATGAGCTGGATACGCCTATGTTCTATGAGCTGGGGAGGAGATAGGATACTAGAGAGACCTATACTATGGAGCGGTGCCACCAGAGCAGTGGGCTAGGAGCTTCCGTAGACCATCACAGACAGTGACGACCACTAGAGGGAGGGACAGGAGATAGGTGTCTAGCGGTGGGGTCATAGGTCCTCCATCACCACCAGATAGAGGGGGCAGGAGAGATGATCCTGGGGCGGGTCCTTCCAGGGTTTAGACTCCATCGAGGCTAGGCGGCTCTGAGGGAGGGAGTTCATCATAGCCTTAGAGGGCTCCCTATGTATCAGTTTTTGTATGATGATGTAGACACCTTCGGGTGATTGTAGCCATATGATTTTGACATTATTGTATCATGACACTTATGATTTTATATATATATATATATATACATCCTTGCGACAACTATATGCATGTGTACCTATGTGATGAGATGTTTCATGATGTATGTTTCTATGTGATGATTATGATATGGATGCAAATATGTACATGATGAAATGCAATATTTTTGTTCTTTTATGTTTTTAAATGTTATGCCAATGCAAATGTGAATGTATGGAATGCAGATGAATATGACAATGCAAATAACTATTTACATGATGAAAATGTAAGATGTGCTAGCATGTGTTGTGTGCAGGATGTGATGCAATTGTGATATCTATATGTATGTATGAAATGCTTATATGTGGTAATGCAAGTGCAAACTACATGAAATGCAGATATTTTTGGTGTTTCATTATACTCAGTCATGTGATAGAAGGCTACACAGACTCAGGAAGGACAATGGAAGTCAATCAAGAAAAAGGGGGATGGAAGATAGAAGATATGAAAGTGAAAGAGCTTCTTGTGCATTATCATCATTGAGATTTATTATGATAAAATAGGTTATGACAATCGAGATATATGTTCGACCCAGAAAGTCATTGTACATGTTTGCATGGAGATCAGACAATTGCAAACAAAGAATGCCCTAGTTAATACTAGACTCACAGTGTCCTCATATCCTTGGACAAGTCATAGAATTACTAAGAGACAATCCGCAGACAGAAAAGAAAAATAGGTGACGATACCCCATCCTCGCCTTTCTAGTCAAAGACATCCTGGAGATAAAATCTCTAGCGAGAGACATCCTAGAAAAGATAAAAGACATGTCACCAAAAGATAAAATCAAAAGAAAACCAAGACTTGACACCAACATCCACTGTAGTCCTCAAGTTTTAGTGTCTCTTGTCACTTGTATAAGTCTATTTGATTGTGGTCACAATGTTTACTTTCACAAAAAGGATAGATATCACTGAACCATAATGTTGTTTGAGTCTATTGAAAGATTTGATTTTTTGAAAGCCCATTGTTGCCACTGTGTCTCATTTGAAACTGACTGAATCGATGAAACTGATACTTTATTGCGAAGAAGATGAAACTTTATTGTAGATTGGTGATGCAAATGTTGCTTTATTGTGGATTATGCGTGGATAGAGTGAAGAAAATTTGGAAGAAACTGTACTCCTCGAAACATGTGATGCTTTTAGTTCCACACCCATCATGAGATGTAGGATTTTCCTTAGCCACAAATAGGAGCTGATTTTATTATGGATGGAAAGGGGTGAAAAGGGAGGATTATTATGGATGGCTAACTAATCTTGGGTAGATCAATAACAAGCCATGATGGGAATGGGTAAGTTGTGAGTGTGTGCAAAGTGAAGTGATGAAAGAGAATATTGAAGGAGGGAGGAGCAATGTCTCTACACATGGCGCCAGTGACCTGGTTTTCACCATGGTGCCCAAGGCGCCACCTAAGTGGTTTTCATCGTTGGACGAAATGCTTTTTTTTTTTTGTATTTTTGAATTGGGATACTCTGAAGAGCTATGTTTAAAACCTGTGAAGGTGCATACTGTTGATAGGATCCTCCATAGGTTCACCCTCTATGGTTGAGAGCTGATGTGCACTGGATCCATAGGCTGTTGTGATGATGTAAGGACCAAGCCAGTTTGGTTCAAACTTGCCCTTCTTCTCTCTTTCTTGTTGATTTTTAGGATTTTCTTTGAGAACTAAGTCACGTACCTCAAATGTGTGAGGCTCGACTTTATGATTGTAGCTGTGACTCATTCATTGTTGATAAGCCTTGAGATGATTAAAAGCAGTTTGTCTTCGTTTATCCAATAGTTCAAGTTCCTGTAAGCGAGAGACCCTGTAGTATTCATCACTGATAATGTTTTGCAAAGAGACTTGTAAAGAGGGTAACTCGACCTCAATAGGCAAGATAGCTTCAACACCATAGACATGTGAATAAGGTGTAGCTCCTGTGGGTGTGCAGATTCTTGCGTGGTAAGCCCAAAGTGTGGGATTAAGTTGGATATGCCAATTGCGGCCAACATCATCGACTGTCTTTTTTAGAATTTTAAGAATGGTTTTATTAGACGTCTCAGCTTGGTCGTTACCTTGGGGGTAATAAGGTGTGGAGAAATGATGGGTAATATGGAAGCGATCACAAAGTTCACGAACATCTTGATTTTTGAAGGGACGCCCGTTATCGGTGATGATGGAAATAGGAATACCGTATCAACAAATGATGTAATTGAGAATGAATGTAGCAATCTGTTTTCCAGTGACTTGTGTAAGAGGCACGACTTCGATCCATTTTGTGAAGTACTCTATGGCGATGATGATGAATTTGTGGCCATTGGAGGAAGGAGGGTGAATCTTGCCTATGAGACTGAGTCCCCATTGGCAAAAGGGCTAAGGAGTCGCAATTGGTTGAAGTTCTTGTGCTGGCGCATGAATGAGGTCTCCATGAATTTGACACTGCTTACATTTCTTGACAAACTGATATGAGTCTTTTTCCATATTGGGCCAGTAATATCCAGTCCTGATGAGATTTTTGGCTAAGGTAGGACCACTAGAATGTGGACCACATATCCCTTCATGAACTTTGCGTAACACAATCTGATCTTTATCCCTTCCTAAACATCTAAGGAGAGTGCCATCTAGACCTCAACGGTATAGGATGTCGGCTAAAATGACGTATCGGGAGCATTGGCGAATGAACGTGCGACGTAGGTTATTTGATAAGTCAGGAGGAATGGTATTATTACAAAGGTATGTTAAAATGGAACCATATAACTGGGAATCAGGACCAATGACACATATCATCTCAGTAGGAGTGATCTCATATGAGGGAAACAAAAGGTTATCCACCAGGAACTCATAGTGGGTTTCATTCTGTGGTAGATCGATTAGTGAAGCAATAGTAGCCATAACATCTGCGGCTCGATTCTGCTCTCTTGGTATCTGCTCAAAGTCTAACTCTGTGAAATGTTGTTTCAAGTCATCCACCATTTTTTTTGTAAGGTATTAATTTTTCAGCTTTTGTTTAGTAGTCATCAATTGCTTGACGAATTACAAGTTGAGAGTCCCCAAAAACATGGAGTTCCTGAATCTTCCACTGAACTGCAATTCGTAATCCAATTGTTAATACCTCATATTCTACTATGTTATTAGTGCAAGGAAACAATAATCGATATGATTTTGGTATGGAATCCCCTTGAGGTGTGATGAAGAGGATGCTAGCTCCTGCACCATGCTATGTGTATGAGCCATCAAAGTATAGTTGCCAAGGCTTTGTGTGTGATA
The DNA here is from genome assembly GCF_030272615.1 of Cryptomeria japonica. Taxonomy (NCBI): domain Eukaryota; kingdom Viridiplantae; phylum Streptophyta; class Pinopsida; order Cupressales; family Cupressaceae; genus Cryptomeria; species Cryptomeria japonica. The sequence continues at coordinate 543,697,695 of NC_081406.1, read as the reverse complement.
CTGTCAAGATGAATTCATCTGGGAATTCTAAAGTTAGAGGAGCATCATCTATCATGGGAGAATTTGCTAATTGATCTATGATAGCTTGTCCTTTTATTGCTTTTATGTCTACATATTCAATGTCAAATTCACTCAGGAGCATCACCTATTTGGCTAGTCGACTAGTAAGCGTTGCTTTATTGAGAAGGTATTTCAATGGATCGATCTTTGTGACCAACTTAGTTTTATGAGTTAGCATGTAATGTCATAATTTCTGTAAAGAAAAGACCATAGTGAGACATGCATGCTCAATTGGTGTGTAATTTAGCTCATATCCCACCAAAGTGCTACTGATGTAGTATACTGCCTTTTCTTTGCCCTCAGTACCTTGTTGTGCTAAGAGTGCCCCCAGTGCTGTTAAAGTAGTAGATATGTATAATAATAGGATTGATTCAGAACTGGTGGCATCAAGACTGGCGGATTCAGAAGATAATCTTTGAGTATCTGGAAAGCCTGTTGAGAATTATCATCCCATTTGAATTTGATGTTTTTGTGTAGCAAATGCTGAAAGGATGACATTTATTTGCAAGTTGTGTTATGAATCTTCGTATGGACTGGAGTCTCCCTTGCAAAGAGTGAAGTTGACTGATATTTCTTGGTGGTTGTATCTCTAGGATGGCTTTGACTTTTGCTGGATCGGCTTCAATTCCTCTTTTTGAGACAATGAACCCCAGGAGCTTCGCGAAGGTTACTCTGAAGACACATTTCTTGGGGTTTAATCTTACTCTGTATTTTTCCAACCAATCAAAAATGACTGACAGTATGTCCAAATGTGTATCTCTGTCTAGTGATTTACCTAAGAGGTCATCAACATAATCTTCCACAGTAAAGTGCATGAGATCATGAAAGATAGTAGTCATGGCTCTTTGGTATGTAGCGCTTGCATTCTTTAGCCCAAAGGGCATGACATTCCAGCAGAAAGTTCCCCAAGGACAAGTAAATGTTGTTTTGTGCTAATCCTCAAATGTGATTTTTATTTGATTATAGCTAGAGAATCCATCCATCAGAGATAGCATTGCATGACCTGCTGTGTGGTCTATGATCATGTTGATATTTGGCAATGGAAAATCATCCTTAGGACAAGCTTTGTTGATGTCTCTGAAATCTATGCATATCGTGATGCTACGATCTGGTTTACTAACAGGTACTAAGTTGGAGATCCATTTAGGGTAATCAATTGGGCGTATGAAACCGACATCCAATAATTTTTCAAGCTCCACTTTGACTAATAATGCCACTTGTGGATGCATCTTTCTTAATTTTTGTTTCACTGGTTTTGCCCCCGGTTTGACTGTCAAATGATGCATTACTAAATCCGGATCTAATCCAAACATATCAGCATATGACCATGTAAAATTGATTTGTCGCTCCATAAAGAAACTTATGAACTTTGGTCTTTCTGTCTCTGTCATAGATTGTGCCAGGAATATGTTATATGGAATTTCTTCTGTGCCAATGTTTGTTTTGATGGTCTCCTCCACTAACACAGATGATTTTTCTTCATATGATGCTGGGAGAATGTTGAGCCTTCTATCTTCAGGTGCCTCAGAGAGGTTTTCACCCTCAGATACGTCCTTTCTTTTTACTTTTTTTTGGGTCAGACAGTGCCACAATGTGGTTTTCACCATAAGACTCTTGATTTGTTTTTATTTTTATATTTTTGTGACTGGAAGGCCCAACACCCTCACCAAAATATGCCACACTGTTGAGTTCTATAGTGTATCCTGCCTTATGGTCCCCAGGGGGAAGATCATCTCGTATGCCTAGATAGTTAATAAAGGCTTCATCATTTTGGAATGTGTCGAGTTGTACAGGTCCTTCATGGTCCCAGTCAATAAGTTGGTGATGGACAAGGGGAAGACCTTCAATGTTTTCAAAGTCAACAAGACTAAGGGTAAAGATGCAATTATATTCAGGTATGTCGAGGTTGTTGATGATTTATAGCTTCAATCAGATAAAATTAAATGTTAAATTGGCCTTAAGGCCTTCAACATTTAATTATATATATCATTATGTTATTTATTATTATTATTATTATTAAATTGATTAAATGAATATCGATTAACAATAATATTGACAAACACCGATTTATATGTATATACTGGGTTGTATATTATTTTGGGCTGCATATTATCATATTGGGATACATATGATATATCGGGTGGCAATATATTAGTTACTGGTAGTTATCAGTGTGTTAGTCTACACCGATAGTTATCGGTTGTCAAGGCTAACACACAGATAACTATCGGCTATTAGCATTGACAGTCACCGATATACTATCAGCTGTTAGCGTTGGGTAAACAATGGTGGACTTTGGTTATAATCCTACTCCACACCAATTGGCATTTACGATAACATGCATTTGTTAGTATAAACAAAAAGGCACGATCAAGTAATGTATTGATCGGTCATGACCGATCAAGGCATTGCTTGACCGTGCCCCATTTGTTATATACTTATAGTGAGTGGCATTCTTGAGATAGGACATAGAAAATAATAAATGCTCCTCTCACCTGCCATACAAACGATTATAGTCAGATTTATATTTTAATCGATAATACATAGAACAAGATAGATATTAATTATGATCCATAAATTTAACATGGTATCAGAGCCAGGTTTCCTTCTATAAAGCCTAAGCGCTTGAAGGAAGATCCAATTAAGATCAGATTGATATCTCCTTGAAAGTTTGTATTTTAAAATGACGAATGGAATTAGATTCGAAGACAGACTTGAAGGTGCCTCAAACTATGATTCATGGAAACTACGAATGATGTTGGTACTAAGGAAGAATGAGTTAAAAACAATAATAGAGAATCCTTCTAAACCTGATGGAAAAGACGAACAGAGTCAGTGGGAAGAGAACAATATTAAAGCAATGGAGTTATTAGTAGATGGAGTGAAGAGTCTTCTACTACCTATCATTTCAAGGTTAGATTCTACATATGGCATGTTCAAAGACTTGAAAGACATGTTTGAGATTAACAACACGAGTAGAATCCTCACACTTAAAAATCAACTTTCTAATATTAAAATGAGTAAAGAAGAAACCATCACTTCATATTTTATGAGGATAACAGAATTAAGGAACCAACTCTCATCAACTGGTCACATTTATGATAATAAGGAGCAAACTATGATAACTCTAAATGGGCTCCCTATCTCATGGAAAAACTTTAGACAAGGAGTTAGTGCTCGATCCAAAGTTCCCAAATTTGACAGACTAAAAGCTAACTACATTCAAGAAGAGTGTAACCTAATATCAAGAGGAATCATGAAACCCATTGATGAAGATGTTCAAGTTCTAGTCTCTAGTTTGGAAAGAAAAAAGGAAAAAAAGACATATGGTAATCGATCATTCAAGAAGCCTAGAGACTCCTCTAAAGTACAATGTTTCATATGTGATGAATATGGCCACATTGCAAGAACTTCTCCTCTAAAACTTAAACTACAAGCGTCCCTTGCTGAAGTCAGAAATTCAAATGTATGTTCAGAAAAATATGCTCTCTAGAAGAAACTCAAGATACCTTGTGATTTTGAGGGAGCTTACTAATAAAGATTAAGCACTTATGAGGTAAAAATTGTAAATATTAGTTATTTTATGGGCCCTGTGTAAATCACAAGGAAGTGATGACTTCTAAATGATTTCCACTTGTATTTTTGAGGTTATTGGAAGGTGATGATCTTACAATAACTCAAGATTGTGGATAAAATCGTCGACTGAGGCAATCCACGTAAGAGCTTGTGGATAGAATCGCCGACTGAGGCAATCCACACAAGAGCTCATGGATAGAATCGTCGATTGAGGCAATCCACGTGAGATCTCATGGATAGAATCGCCGACTGAGGCAATCCACGTGAGAGCTCATGGATAGAATCGCCGACTGAGGCAATCCACACAAGAGCTCATGGATAGAATTGCCGACTGAGGCAATCCACATGAGAGCTCATGGATAGAATCGTCGACTGAGGCAATCCACACAAGAGCTTGTGGATAGAATCACCGACTGAGGCAATCCACACAAGAGCTTGTGGATAGAATCACCAATAGAGGCAATCCACACAAGAGCTTATGGATAGAATCGCTGACAGAGGCAATCCACCCAAGAGTTTGTGAATAGAATCCCTGATAGAGGCAATTCACATCTTGAAACTATGGTCCCAAGATAAGCATCATATGATTTATGAATATTGCTCCCAATACCTTTTATCCTCCCTAGCTAAGAGGGGGTGTTGATGATTTATAGCTTCAGTCAGATAAAATTAAATGTTAAATTGGCCTTAAGACCTTCAACATTTAATTATATATATCATTATGTTATTTATTATTATTATTATTAAATTGATTAAATGTATATCGATTAACAATAATATTGATAAACACCAATTAATATATATACCGGGTTGCATATTATTATATTGGGATACATATGATATATCGGGTGGCAGTATATTAGTCAGTGATAGTTATCGGTGTGTTAGTCTACACTGATAGTTATCGGTTGTCAAGGATAACACATCGATAACTATCGGCTGTTAGCGTTGACAGTCACTGATATACTATCGGTTGTTAGCGTTGGGTAAACAACAGTGGACTTTGGTTATAATCCTATTCCACACCGATTGGCATTTACGATAACATGCATTTGTTAGTATAAACAAAAAGGCACGATCAAGTAATGTCTTGATCGGTCATGACCAATCAAGGCATTGCTTGACCGTGCCCCATTTGTTATATACTTATAGTGAGTGGCATTCTTGAGATAGGAAATAGAAAATAATAAATGCTCCTCTCACCTACCATACAAACGATTATAGTCAGATTTATATTTTTATCAGTAATACATAGAACAAGATAGATATTAATTTTGATCCATAAATTTAACCAAGGTCATCGTTGGCACTCTCCTCATCTGTCTCGATCGTGAATGAATCCAAATTGTCATCACTAGTAGCGCATTCCAGGACGGGTGTCCTCATTCTTTGTGATTTTGATCTAGAACCTAGAGGCAAGAACTATGTGGGATCCTCAGGGGTTGTTTCTTGACCAATTTTGATTTTTTTATAAAATTCCTCTTCTTCTGTGGGTTCACCTGGTTCTCTGAATGTCTCGGTGAGTTCATAGTCACTGAAGGATTTATCTGAACCCCATTCCCATTCATTGGAGTCAGTGGAGTCAGTGGAGTAACGATTCTCTTGTTGATTTCTGGCAGTTTTGATTTGTAATGCTTCTCCTGCCTTTTGAGTATTTACCTTAGAAGACATGAAACCAAGTCTGTTTGCCCTCTCGGGTAAACGGTTAAATGCAGAAAGTAAATGCACAGAACATAATGGAAATACATTAAATAACCAGTCTCTATATTAATTCAATAGTCTATGTACAATAAGTGCTTATAACATTACATCTGACACGACTAACATGATCCTACTTCGAAGAAAAGGTACACAATATATAATACCCGAAGGGGTATGACACAATCGTCGCGACTCCAACTACCTACCTATTGGCTAACTAACTGATCGTCGTAACTCATTATTATCGACGACAACATAAACATAATATAACAACATAACATAATGATTATTCCCGGCAACATCATCCCCCCCAAGAAAAGAAGTCGAATCCGACGACTTAATACAAAATAGAGATGAATGACAAGAACTACTAACGTCAGTCGAGCCCAGATCTTATACACTTGCTGCGTCCTCGCCTGAAAACCCTTTTCTACTACCATCTGATGCTCAAGTGCAGATTTCACCAATATTGCTTCCTTTGCCATCATAGTCCTCCTGTGCCTAACCTAAACTTGTCTGCAAAACACGTTTTTCAATCTCAGCTTCCACCAACTGCTACTCAATTGATATTGTCTCCCTAGCCAATTTGTCCTCGATAGCCACCCGTGCTCCTCTCCCGGCATCCAACTCTGGGTACGCTGAACTAAGTCTCACACAACTATTGCCTCCAACCTGGTGGTCAGCTCCTCCCGAGCCCTCTGTGCATCCACCAAGGCAACCTCACGTCCAGCCGAGATATACTCCGAGTTCCTCAAAGCGTACCTATCCTGCCTGGAGGTGGCCACAATCCGCTGGCACAAATGCTAGGAGACACTTCAAATCCTCCATCACACTCCCCAAAGGCTAAAAACTGAACTGAATAACTCCCTTGTGTAATACAACTGCGCGGACCTGCAATACCTTCCCTTGAACTCTGTTTGTTTGCAACCTCCAAATCCATCTCCCTCTACGGCTTATGGCTTCCCTACCAATGCTTAGCTGCAGGCTTCTTTCTCACAATACGGACAACCACAACACTTCCCGTGGTCTTCTGTAGCTCAAAATAAACTGGGGGTCTGGGGGCAACACCCCCAGCAAGGTCGAGGGGCAGCGTCCCTCGCGGGGTCTGGGGCAGCGCCCCTCGCAGGGTCCTGGGGCAGCGCCCCAGGTGCGCTCCCTGTCACAGTATAGGGCGGGGTTGAGGGGCAGCGCCCCCGCCGCCAACACCAATTTACACCCCTCAAAACCATATGAAAGTCCATGGCGCACAACATTTCAGTGATATTTTAAGATGCCAAAAACCCTTCTTTTCCACTCTGAATTTCTAGTGTCCTGGCTTCAAACTCCAGCGAATCATTTTAAATCTGGTCGTCGTCGTCATTTTTTTTTTTTTTAGGCACTGTAATGTCCTTGATGGCACCCCGGCCATACAACCTCCCTGTGCGGTCAACAATAGCACTGGCACCTCCAATCGTGCGGCCACCTTCCTGTGCGGTCGACACCCTTCTTATCGTACGGACACACCTCCGGTCAACAACAGCACTGGCACCTCCAATCGTGCGGCTGCTTGGTGTACCTGTGGCGGTCATTTTGCCCTTACGTGGCTGTGTGGATTGTGCGGGCTTGGTCTCTTTTTTTCTTTTTCCTTTTGCGGCTACTGCGCGTTAGTGTGCATAACCCTTGCTGTGCGCATTGATCGGGTCGTGCGGTGCGTGGTCGGGCCGTGCGGTGCGTCTTCCTCCTCCTTTATCCCTTGCTGTGCGGCGGTGTTCGGTGTTGTGCGGTGGTCGGGCTGTGCGATGTGCGGTGGTGGGTTCATGTCTCGGCAACAACCTTCGGTGGCTCCCACCGCACGATGGTGTCACCGTCGGTGGTTCCACCGCATGGTGGTGTCACCGTCGGTGATTCCACCACACGGTGGTGTCACCGTGGTCCTATCATACGGTGGCCGTTTTCCTTTTTTTTTTTTGACCATACGGTCGCTGTCGTACAACCATGCGATTTTTTTTCAATGTTTTTTAAAATAAATTTTTGATCGTACGGTCACCTGTCATACGACCGTACGTTTCTTTCTTTCTTTCTTCCAACCGTACGGTCATTTGTCGTACGGGCCCGTACGGTGGTGTTTTTTTTTGAAAAGTTGTCTAGAGAGTCTTCGGCTCGAGTCCCCTATCTCTGGGATCGCTCTTCGTCCTTCTCAGTTTTCCTCGCCCAAAAGTCTCCCGCTTTTGTCCCGTGTCTCTCGAGTCGCTTGCCCGGCCTCTTAAGTCCCCGTCCATCCTCTCGGGTCCCCCTTCGGGCTCTCAGGTGTCCGTCCGGCCTCTCGGGTCCCCTGCGCGCTTCACGTGGTAGGGTTTCAATTTGGGCCCGTTGGTGGCAAGTCTATTTTCAATGGCCATCAGAAGACTTGGAACCACAAATTCTATAGGGACCACGACCGCCTTCCCGTACATAAGAAGAAGAAGAATAATAAAGATTTTGAAGACTGCGGTCTTCCATACAGGGTTCCAATCGTTGCAAACACTCTTCGGATTATCTACGTCGCCAGGGTTTGGGGCGTCTCCCTTCCAATATTCTTTGTATTCCGGCAGGTACACCTCTATTGGTTGCTCTGGTTCCTCTACTTCGAGCCTGTAGCTTTGGAACATTTCGTAATCCTCCATTTGCCAGTGGAAGAGCCCGTTAAGTGAGCATACCTCATCTTCAGAACATCCCTCCAATTCGAGCACCCCTTCACTATTCGGCTCCATCGCGTTCTTGCCCTTGCTTTCATTGGGACCCCCTTCCCCTTTATTAGAGTCCTTTGAGTCTGAGTCGAAAGAGGCGAGCTCTTCACCGACATCTTGGGTGTGTAGGTCAATGGTATATTTCCGCCCTCCCTTCTCCATGGAAAGTGTATTTTTCTTCCAGTTTTGGTTTACCCTTGCATTGATCAACCATGCTCTCCCCAGGATGGCGTCATAGCCTTTCTTCTTTGAGGGAATAACCACGAAATCTAACAAGAATGGTTGCATACCAATCGCCACTTGTTGGGCCATCAACAGGCCGAGTGGCTTAATGCCGTGTTGGTTCGCTCATACCGGGTTGAATGTGGGTGGCCACAGGGTGGGCTTCCCCAGCCGCTTCCATGTTTCTTCTGGTAGTACATTCACCCTAGATCCACCGTCCATAATGGTGTCCTTCAGAATGGTCCCACGGATACCCATTTCTACCACAGCTGGGTGTCTACCACTGCTCAAGGCTAGTAACATCGGGTCAGTCGAAGGGCTGACGGAAACCTCCACCTGTGGTGTACTCTTCGAAGCGATGGCGGGAACCCCTACGTGTGGTTCACTCGACGATGCGGTGGCGGGAACCCCTACCTCGATAATGCGGTGCTTTGCACATTGGTGAGGATGGCAGTCCTCAATTATGGCATAGAGTCTAGAAGGTCTTTTACCTTTATCGGCACCTCTATCTGCAAGATTTGCCCAATGATGTTATTTTCTGCTTCCGTACGGGATGATGTACTTGCCACCTCGTTGTCTCGTCGTTCAGTTGTCATCTCACATTCAATATTGGCCTTTACCTCCCGTAATCTCTCCTTCTCCGTACGGGGGTCAGGATAAGTGGCTTTTTTCGTTTGGGCGCGAGTGATCGCCAGTACTTCTTTCTCACCAGTCTTCTCAGCCTTCTCAATGTTGAGGAGATTAACCCCTGCCTGCGGGCAATTTGCGTCCTCATGGTCGCCTGGCCCACACCAATGGCTGAGGTACTGAGGGGTGGCTTCCTTCGTGCAATCACGGGCGAAGTGCCCCCACTAATTACAGGCCCTACATTGGATAATTGGTCGGCCCTTGGCGTCATACTGGATATGGCTTCCGTTGTTGTTATTGTTGTTATTCCTTCCACCGCTGCAGCTGTTGTCCTGGTATCCTCCAGATGATGCCATTGTGTTAGTATGTTGGCCGATACCCGCTGGTGCGGATGTTGTGGCCTGCTCCGTGAACAACACCTCGTTCATTTGCGTACCTTGGGTTTTCATGTTGTATGGGTACTCCTTGGTGGAGTGTCCCATCACTTGGCAAATCTTGCAGAATGCCTTCTTTTGGCAAGTACCCTTTGTGTGCCCTTCCTCTTTGCACTCAGTGCACCATATGTCCCCTTCGTTCCGACTAGTGCTTCTCATTATTTTGAATTCCTTTTTCATTCACTCCATGTCTTTTTGGAGCGCTTGCACCCGTTTGCCAGCCTCGTCATCGTTGCTGCTTTCCTCTGAAGAGTCATCGTCCTCGGATGAGGATTTATTACTTTTCTTCTTCTTTGATGTTTTGTGTTCGCTCTCCAAGTCCATCGCCCTATTATAAGCGTCGTCATATGACGTCAGGGGTACAATTTTCATCTTCCTTCGTAGGGAGGATTTCAACCCTTCAACGAACCATCGTTTCTTCAATCCATCTGCGGGTTGGCTTTCCATTTTACCCAAGAGTTCTTTCAGCCTCCGACTGTATGCCCGTACTGTCTCCTTGGTACCTTGTTTGGTACTGTATATCTCCGTTACAATTTCATTGTCATCACGGAGCAACCGAAACTCCCCCGTGAATTCCTTCTGTAGATTGGCCCACGTGGCCACTTTTTGCTTGTCCACATCGGAGTACCAATCTATGGCAACTCCTCGTAACGTGGCTAGGAACTGCTGTACCCAGTCATCCTGGTCTGTTACTCTGTTGGCGGACCAAATGGTTTCACATGTATGGCAGTGCCGTAAGGGGTCTTCCTTGCCCTCCCCTATGAACTTTGGCAATTTTTGTTTACTCGCCATCCCTCCGCTGGGTCTCGCTCCTCTAATTCCTTGTGTGCTTGTACCTGGCGATCCTCCAGCTCCTGTAACTGAACCTCCACTCGTGGGTCCTCCAGAAAAAGTTGCTGACACCGAACCAAACAAATTGCCTCCCGTACGGTACCCTTGTGCTCCCTCGGCACCTTCGGTCGTACCGTCACCTTCCGGTGTCTCCCTTCGGTTGGTTGTCTCCCTCCGGTTGTCCTCTGAAATGGACAAATTATTTAGCAAGTCTCTGGTAGCGTTGATTAGGTTTAGACTTCACCTTGTTTTTTCCACCAACTCTTCGCGGCTTCTTACCCTACGGTGGTATTCTGGCGAACTGTAGAGTTCTCCTTCGGCACCCTCCGTGACTCCTTCTGGCAGCCCTACAATAGTGTAGACAGTGTAGTACTCTCCGTCTATCTCTGCCTCCGCAACCTCCGTGACACCTCCTGGGTTCCCTTTGGGCAACCCCTCGGCCGGTCGTCCTTCGGCAAGCTACCTTAGCCTACGCCTTCGTTCTATCTGCTATCTGAGATTCAATGCGGTTTGTGCCACTTCCCATTCGTCACTCTGTATCTTTTTATTTTTGTGCTTATTTAGTCTATTGGGCATAAGTCACTTCCATACACAGCAAACACATGCCATGTACACAAAAAAACTTTTATTATTTTTATTTTTATTTTGCCTTTCAGCCACAATTTATATCAGCAGTGTGTCGGGATTATTACAAGGTTCAATTTCCTCCTGGCTTGGCGCCATCTCGTTCTGTTACCTGTCGGCTGTTCTCTTCGTAGCGTTGCAGGATTTGTTGTCGTCGCTCTTCCTGGGCAATCTCCTCCAGGCGGGCTTGTTGTGCCAGCGATGCCTATGCAAGCAACCGAGGGAGGTGGTTCATCAATTGGTTTATTGCCGGGCTAACCTCCAGCGCTATCCACATGACACTTGGTGGGATTTCTACCTCCGCCGCTTCTCATCGAATGTATGTTTGAATGGCTACCTGGAGCAAAATTGAAAATTCTCGCGTTGCCGTGTCTTCTCCTGTGTAAAGTTCTGTCCGTGCGTCGTCGGCCTCCGGGTTTACTTCACCAACAGGTAGGCCCATTGTGTCTATGCGCCATCCGTGTCTTCTGTTCCCGAGTTCGTCTAGGCAACAACGCCAAATGTTTGCCCTCTCGGGTAAACGGTTAAATGCAGAAAGTAAATGCACAGAACATAATGGAAATACATTAAATAACCGGTCTCTATATTAATTCAACAGTCCATGTACAATAAGTGCTTATAACATTACATCTGACATGACTAACATGATCCTACTTCGAAGAAAAGGTACACAATATATAATACCCGAAGGGGTACGACACAACCGTTGCGACTCCAACTACCTACCTGTTGGCTAACTAACTGACCACCGTAACTCATTATTACCGACGACAACATAAACATAATATAACAACATAACATAATGATTATTCCTGGCAACAAAGTCCTTTCGAGCGTCCTTTTTAAATGTCAATTCAGGTTGCAAAGGTTGAATGATACCTTCCTTTCTTAAGCCAAGAGGACTTTTGCCATCATATGCAAATTTTTGTAGGATCTTGAATCCTTTGCCATTTTTTCACATGGTATGTTGATGTGATCTTGTGTGCCATTTTCAAGGTCTTTGTAAAGCATTTTTATGAGTCTTCTTCTTCCAGTTCACCCCATCTTTGGAAGATAGTAGGATCCCATTTGAGTGTTATGATAGATATCCATTTAGAAGGATGTGGTCGTCCATATTCTTTTGGTGAGCTCATAACTTGTTGTAAGCACATGGTTTGATTCAAAGTGTATTCACCTATGCCCTTGTCTTGAAATTTCCCTTTAAGCTCACCTTGTTTTGATGTTGAAGGTTTTAATGATTCAGAATCAATGTATGCAGAAGAAGGGACAACTTCTCTATTACTTGGAATGATCGTCTCAGTATTTTGGTCTCAAGTTATTGCAGTATATAAATGGATTAGGATCACCATTAACTGTTATTTCAACTCCATTATGAGGAAAATTAATGCATTGGTGGTATATAGATGGGACTGCCCTCATCTCATGAATCCAAGGACATCCTAGCAATATATTGTATGTGAGATCCATGTCTAGGACTTAACAAACCACATCCTTTGTAACTGGCCCAACTCCGAGAGGTAAGGTGACTATGCCCTTGGATGAGCGCTCTTCATCATCATATGCCTTGATGGTAATTTGGTTTGTAGAATTCATAGCTTTATCAGAATATCCCAATTGTTTAATAGTGCTCAATGTACAAATGTTTAGACCTGCTCCTCCATCTATTAGCACTCGCTTTATTCGATGTTTGTGTAGGAAGGCTTCAATGTGTAAAGGTGCATTATGTGGTTGGCTCACGAAGGCATCGCCAACTTCTGTAAATGTAAGGGAGTGTGGAACGAAAAGGTATCCCACCATGGCTTGAAACTGGTCCACGTTCAGATAAGTAGGGATAGAAGTGTCTGTCAAGATTTTGTCAAGAATGGTTTTATATGCGGGGGATATGCGTAAGAGCTCGAGGATGGAGATAAGTGCAGGTGTCTTCCCTAACTGTTCTACAAGGTCATACTCAGGTTTAGTTGATGAGGAAGCAGTGTTTTTAGTTGGAGCACCTTGCAAGGTGAATTTACCTCGATGAGGTGTGACATTACATTCAGAGGTAGGTTCGGAAGAAGATCCAATGCCTTTTAGGACAATCTTGGGTCTTTGGGTAGAATTCTCAGGAGTTTTGTCCTTAATGATAATGGTAGAGACATAATTATCTATCGAAATGTGATTTACAGTTGAATCATAGTTATAGGATGCTCTGGTATAGTTGGTTTGGTCATCTGTGGCTTTAGCTTTTCCCTTGTCATGTTTTGGAATGGTTCTTTAAACATCTCATGTTCTTGATTGGATGAGTGTCCCTCGATCTCAATGTCACCTCTATCAATAAGATCTTGTATGATGTTCTTCAGTCGATGACAATTTCTTGTTTTATGGCCTTTTCTCTTATGAAATTCACAATGTCATCATCATTCCACCAATTTGGTTTGACCTTTGGCTCATATGGAGGCAAATCTGGAATTGTTATTATTTTGTTTGCCACTAGCTTTTTGAAGATTGATTCAATTGGTTCTCCCAATGGAGTGTACTTCCTTCATGACTTTGAAGTTGTTTGAGTATTCACTTGATTGTTTGTAGAGCTTGATCCAGAAAAAACAATTTTGGGTCATATTGTATTGGCATCAACAATACCATCATTGACTGTGTTCTTGTTTTTATTCCAAAATCTTGGCTTGTCTTTTCCTTTAAAGTCCTCTTTGTTTTCTTTGAATATGTTGATGACTCCTTGTTCAATTAGGACCTTTTCTGTTGCTAAGCCTTTTTCAATAACGTCCTTGAAGGTGGACAAATAAGATTTTCTCAGGTCATAACCAATGTCTTTGTTAACATTCTGGGTGAACATCTCTACCATTTGTTTTTGTGGAATTTCATAAGAGCATCTGCTTGCTAGATTTCTCCATCTTTGTAAAAATGATGAAAAAGATTCTCCATCCTTTTGCTTGGTGTTGCACAAAGTAGTGACTGATATGTCTGTCTCTATGTTGTATGAGAAATGTTGGATAAATGCCTATGCTAAGTCACCCCATGACTTAATTCCAGGTGGAAGTTGGGAGAACCATTCCATAGCTTGATCACCTAAGCTCTGTGGGAATAATCTCATCAAATATGTCTCTTCTGCTACTACCTCAATGCAAGCTGTGAAAAAATATCTTATATGTGCCTTAGGATCCCCTTTTCCTCTATACTTATCAAACTTAGGTGTCACAAAGTGTGTAGGAAATGGAGGCATTGGAATGCTTTTGACAAATGGATAAGGACATATGTCTCTTATTGTGTAAGTTGGCTTCGGTTTATTTATGTCCTCCATTTTCTTTTGTAAGTCCTTAATTTGCTGCTCCAAATTGTTCTTAGGTGGAGACCAACTTCTTAGACCATATCCCATGCCTGAACCACCGGGTGGAGGAGGAGCATGTTTCATATATGGATGGTATTGATCATACACATGTTCATATGGAGGAGGTCTATAATGATGTTGCATATAAGGACCACTTGGTATAGAGTCATGATGAGGAATGGAATATCTGTTTTGCCCTTGTATACCATACTCTACAGGCATGTCATGAGTTTGTTCTAATGTGTTGCCCCCTAATTTGACATGGGGTTTCCTTGTGTCCAAATTTTGATCATGCCTTTGGATATCCAATTGCTTTCGTGGTTGGTCCTTAACATTGGAATGTGATTGAGCATATTTTTCTGCATAAGACTTCCATAATGGTCTGCGAAGGTGAGTATCACATGCTTGACCATGTGTGTATGGGACCTTTGGTTTTTGAAACAAAGATGATGGTGATTCAGGCACAAGATGCGGTCCTCTATTGCCTCCACTATTAGGCCTCGTTTGATCCATGTTGAGGTTAGGTTGTTGCAAAGGTAGATTTTCCATTATTTGAGACATGTCAAAATCACGAGGGATCTTGGCTCCACTTTATGCCATCACTTGTAAGAAGTATTGTCTATCTCTCCTCATTTTTTCCTCAACCAATTGATTGAAATGGGGATCCATAATGGAGTCCTCCATTTCTGCTGAGTGTACTGAAATGTTGTCCATATTATCATTGTGTGTGTCATTGTTGTTTGTAGTGTCCATGTTCTCAACATTTGGAATGTTTCTATAGGCATCCATGTCAGGTAATGTAGTATGATCAGAATTGAAAAAGACATCATTGTCATACTCATAAGAACTCATGTTTGCGGACTCTTGAGCCTCTTTAGCTTCTCTCCTAGATTTTTGGGAACGGGTTTCAACCATGAACTAGGTATTGAGAAAGATGTGTGAGACTAGATGAAAATAGAAAAGAGTATGGAAGACCAAGAGTTGGATGGAATGTAAATGAATCTAAGGTTTACTTGCAATGTCCAAAGTGTAAGACCAAGTATGTATGTAGTAGAGTAGGTGTGGCTTTCAAAGAGATGATAGTTTCTCTTGATGAGGTATGTTGACCTTGACTCTAAGTAAGACCAAATGAGACCCAAAGGTGATAGACCTTGATGAGAGACCACTTAGCAAAATATTGTTATATGTAGTGTGTTGACAAAGCAAGATGAGGACAAGCAAGTGACCTTTTGACTCAAGTTTAGATAAATGTGAATGTAATGCAAGATATAAAGCAATGATGGACTTTATGAGACCCAAAGATAGGTTGAATGCTAGATGAAAACCTGGAGAAATAACCTAGGAATCTCAAGAATGCTGAAACTGATTGCTCTTGTTTGTTAGACTGTAAAAGTTTTCAATTCTAAATACAAACGTGCCTGTATACTTCACAAATGTGCTTAAATTACACAGACATGGTTCTGTCAGACACAAACGCGTTTCTGAGATTTTATAAATGAATGTTGCTCAAGAGAACACAGACGCATTTCTGCCCTTCACAGACACGTTTATATGACACAGGCACAATTTTGACAGACACAGACGCGTTTCTGAGTTATGAGTGCAATTTTTCCGATTTGTGAAGTTGTTTTGTTGTGACCCAATCTGAATTTTTTTTGACTATTTTTCATGACAAGATGACATGATTTTGATGAGGACTCAATGTTTGCAAGTGTTTAGACTAAAAAATGACTCAAAGAAAAGTGTGTTGTTTGATGTAAAATTGTTTTGCATACACTTGAAGACACCAAAGACACAATGTTATGATGTTTGGTCTTGAATGTTTGATTGTTCAAAATAAGACAACCACAATTCTTATGGCTAGCCAAGACAATAGTTGTTGATCCCACATGAGGCTACACTATTCAGAGCGGATACTTAGATGCTTGACCCCACTAGCTCCACCCTCGGCACTCACTTCTCAGGGCAGCCAAGCATCAGTCCCCACGAAAACTCCTCATGGCGAACTTTGTATCTCTACTAAGAACTGTATGTGTGTGGGCCGCTCCAAAGGTCCGACCTCCTGCCCCAACAACTAGAAGGATTTTGGCTTCTAAAACAAAAAGGTGCTAGTAAGGGCATCCTCTTATGTGGACATACATGCGGCACTTTCAGCTCTGTAAATACAGAAGGCTCCCAGTCGGTAGGGGTTACGCCCTACAAATGATCAAATAAATTTGACCAAACAGGTTTATGGGGAGACATAGTGTCAGTATGAACTAATCAACACACATTATCCATAGCTTTCACCATGAATAGTTGTTTATAGTGGTTTGGAAGAGGTGGGTTTTCCTCGCTACCACTTGGGTCGTTCTCTCCTCACTAGTAGTCCTAATGACCACACGGGGAGACAGGCCCTTTAGAGATTAAACAAAAAGAGCTTATTGCTCAAGACACAAAGGACACTGGTTTAATTTTAGTGCACCAATTGAAGTGTTTGCACAAATATCTGTTAGTAGTTTGGATTGTTTCAAATGATCACCCCATCCTACAAGCACACAAGTTAGGTAAATTTTAGATCCAAAAGACTGTGAAATAGGGGCCTTCGATAAATCGATTTTGCTTTCAAGACAAGCTGCACCGATTTCGTTAGATAGATCAGAAGGTGTTAGCTCAATATAAACCAGATCTAAAATCCGAATGACCAAAAACTGAATCACAAGAAACTAAAATGCAAAAGTCGAAGCACAAACGTGGTTAACACTAACACAAACACTACACAAATATGCAAATGAGCCTAGATATAACACAAACGCGTCTTCTGGACACAGACGTGCCTGAATGCTTCACAGACGCGATTAGGGAACACAAACGTGGCCCTGTAATCTGCAAAAAAATGAAATATTGTTGAAGACGCAGACGTGATTCCAGATGTCATAGACGTGATAGAAAATAAAAAACGCGATCTCAAAATACGCAAACGGGAAAATGTCGAAATGTTGTCAGAAATGTCAGATCTATAGCTTCAAAAACACAAAATCTGCAACAAGAGATTTGAAATGCAATAGGGGACAAGAGTCCCATTGGGCGTGCCAAAATGTAGATGGTGAAAAGTGGATAAAACATTATTGAAAGACTAAATAGATTCAACCACAAAACCCTAGCCTAACAATCAATAAAGATCCACCATAACATATGAAGATTACCTAAGATAATGCAAATCAAATGAAATCACAAAGATTATACCATCACATGTCCAATAGGGTTTGGATCTCCATTCTTCCTATCTCCATTGATCTTGCTTGATATATTTGCTCTCAGATTTTATATGTGCACAAGAGCTCAACAAAGAACGGAAATGTGGTTGATAGCTAGATCGCATATGAAAGTTTGAATGCTAGTGTAGTCGAGTAGTCATTGAGGAGTCAAGGTTGATAATGAAGGAAACATTTTCTTATATAGAAGATGCTATAAGAAATGGAGGGATAAGATTGAGAGGTGTAAAAGATAAATGGTCGGCTATGATTAGAAGGTAGGTAGAGAATAAGAAAATAATGAGAGGGTAGGTAGTGTATGAATTAAGAGATGAATGACTTGTGTCATAGGTAGAAAAGGTTAATGAATTAATTAAATAAATAAAGATTCATTTAATTAATAGAAGAAGTGGGATCAATTAAATAAATAAGATATTTATTTAATTTAGAAAAAGGGTAATTTAAATAAATAAATGTATTTATTTAAATGAGAAATAAGGCTAGAAGAGGATAAATGAATTAATTAAATAAATAAAGATTTATTCAATTAATAGAAGAATTAGACTCAAATAATTAAATAAATAAAGATATTTATTTAATTACACAAGACAATTTTAGGTGTCTACAGTTATACCCTCCTATGTTTCAACTTGGCCTATTTAACCAAGGGGTCTCTTATGTCCTATCATCAATTCCATTGCATCTTGATAGGAATACAATTTATTCTTGTCAGATTGATTCTTTATTGTTGTTAGGATTTCCATTAGGCCTCTAGATCCTGGGTGGCTACCTTCATAGCCAAATCTTTCTTGGTATAAAAGCTTTTAGAGTGTATTGGTAAGTCTTTTTGAGAGATTTTTAGTGCATTTTGGGGATTTATTTTCATGGATTTGTATTGCAAGTAAAAATTAGAGCTTCCTTGGTAAATTTGAGGTTTCCATTGAGTCCATAAGGTTTGAGAAAGTTAGTTTTTCCTTTTATTTCATTCAAATCAAACTTTGGAGACCAAATCTACAGGTATTTGAAGTTTGGAAGTGTCGTGGTAATATGGGCATCACAATTACATAGACAATTTTCAAATAACAATTTTTCAATCATTCAGGTTCCTTTTTCGAAGCAATTTTTTAATTTTGGTTATAATTTCTTGCTCTTCACAATGGTGCAAATATTTTTTAATTTTCATACACTTATTTTTTAGAAAATCATGTAATCCCTAGTTTTACAACTTTAGAGGCTTTGTTCGGGCTCATATGGACTCCTTTTTCAAGTGCAATATTTTTTGAAAGTGCATAATTTTTCTTGTGTTCGATGTAATCAATTTGTAGTCATTGTGATTAGAAATTTCACTTTCAGCATGTGGCCTTGTTTGGCTTATTTTTGGCAAATGTAATGCATAGATCACAATAACATAATTATTGAAATTGTATTTAGTGGAATAAGAAGACCACTTTTCCTTTGTTTTGCAAGTGGCCATTGTAATTGCACTAAGTATAAAGTGCCAAATCATTGCTTCTGGTGGATTTCTTTGATTTTGTGAATGTGGGGGGTAACATTGTAGTGGTTGATTGCATTATTTTGCATGTCTTTTGTGTTTTAATGTTGGGCAGATCAAATTGAACTCCTAAAATAACATAATTATGCATCATGGGATAAATAAGTAAGGAATTATCTCATGGGAAAGGGTTATCTTGGCTATCTAAAAGAAACAATTTCTCAACCAACTCATCCTAATGCATTGTCAAAATGAGAGATTGAATGGGATAAAACACTTGGATGTATATGTTCATTAAGCTAATTTTTTTTGTAGTTTCATATTGAATCATGTAAAACACCTAAGGAGGCAAGGGAGACTCTTGGAAATTTGTATGGTAAAATTGATCAAAATAAGGGATTTAAGATTGATAATGATTTGATGAACCTTGATCCAAGAAGTTTTGACCACGTACATTATATCTCCAAAGTCAAACAATTAAGAACATAGCTAAAAGAATGCAATGTTCAAAAGGAAGATTTATAATTGGTTCTTAATGTGTTGTCCAAGCCTGGTCCAGAGTATTCAGTGTTTGTTTTTGGCTTTTATACACATAGTCTTTCTATGGGAGCATCATATGTTGAATCTAATTTTAAAATCTCCTAATCCAGGATAAATCAAAGTTAATTCACATGGGTCTAATCAACTCTTCTACACACCAAGCATTGGTGGCAATTAAGCCTAAGGTAAGGAAAGAAATTAGAAAGCTCAATAAGAAAGAAAAGAAGAAAAAGATCAAGCCAAACAAAGAATTTGCATCCTCTCCCTCTCAAGGGGAATCATATAAGAAGGAGAAGTCTACTTGTGCATATTACAAGAAGTTAAGACACAAATAACACTATTAGTATAAGAAGGATATTGATGAATTGAAGCATCTTCTCGAGAAGAATAGAATCAATTTGCCTTCTAGAATGTCTACTTCATCTTCTTCTTCTAAATAAATAGAATTTGATAAGTCATAGATTTGAGACAAGTAAGAACAAAGGACAAGCTCTTTGTGCTACTATAGGTCATGATTCAGGGAGATGACTTCTATATTTAGGAGCTTCTAATCATATGGCATCTTTGCAGTCTATGTTCTCATTAGTTGAGCCTTGTAAAATGCTACTTATTTTAATAGGCAATCGTACATATATGAATGTAACTGCAAAGGGACCTATTAAGATTGGGGATGCCACCTTCAATGATGTGTGTAGAGGGGAAAAAACAAAACCACTCTGAAAGGCCTTTGGTGACCTCTCAAGGACTCACTCAATCTACCTCTCCACTCAGGATAAGCACAATGTATGGTAGCTATAGATCACAATGGTTTACTTGTAGAATCTAAAAGGGGGTGTCAAAGAGATCTCCTTGTGACCTCCGTTAACTCTCTACCAAGGATGCACATGTGGGTCATGGATGATAGTGTGACATGTCGGCGTCCCATACGAACAAAGTATGAACTTCTGTACTAGAAAATGTAGAGTGACAAAGTATGAGTTTCAGATGCACTTTGAGTGAAATAAATGCTCAATAAAGATTAAATTAACTATAAATAAGAAATAAAAGACAAGGTAAAGGAAGAAGATGATCAACAGGTCAATGAATGAAGCCTAAACAACAAAGATATCTCTTTCTTCAACAAGCTGCACACAAAACAAAGAGACAAAAATGTTGTTGTGTTTTAAAGGTATGTCACGGTTAGACCTGCATTTTGGTGTTTCCACCTCCATGGACGACCAAGATAGATAATGAATAAACCAATAACAAGATAAAAAATAAAAGAGATACTAGATATACTATGGAGATAGATAAGATGATAAATGCAAAGACAAAAGGGAATAAACTCCCCTTACACATTCAAAAATCAAAGAGCTTTCTAGAGAGAAGAAGAAGCACTGAACCATCTTAAAATATGAAGTGGTAACAAGGGTGATGGAGTCTCAAGCATGAAGTAATTAAGAGATCCAAGAGAAAGCTTCAAAATGCGAGAGAGCAAAAATATGTGTGAGAATGCTTCTAAGATTGGTTAGATTGCTCTAGAGAGATTCATTCAAATGTTAGAGAGCCTCAAAATGAAGCCCACAAAGGCAACATAAGCAACCTGAAAGGGAATCCGACACCAGATTGCACTGCAAGAGGCATTACAACCTCTTCCAATTACAACCCTAATGCTCCAATGGCCATCTTCGAACTACATTTTTGCAAGACACTAGCGTGACTTGTGGACATCTCTGTGACAGGAAGATGTCCAATAGTCATACAATCGATAAGGTCAAAAAATGGACAAAACCAAGGCTGACAAGAAATGTCAATTAGAGAAGCAGACAAAGGGTAAAGGGGTTCTCCATTTAGTGTAAGGTGAAGGCACTTAGGTAGTGTAGAATTGCATGGGGTGCAATTTATGACATTACATTTTGCCTCCACTTTAGTGAGAATATTGTTATTATGAGATGTGAGCTAAAGCAGAGAGATAAAAAGGTTACGTGAGTTTTATCGAGATACGAAGGGGAAGCAAAATCCTCTAACCATGCAGAATTTCCCCTAGGGAAAAGACCCAAACCTTCGTGAGATGCTTCTAAGTTGTTTGATCACAAACATGTTAGCTGCAAACAAACATGTCAAACAAAAAAGCAAAAACTTAGATACAAAAATGATACAATCAGACACAAAGATAATGATGACTGTGATAAAAAGGTTTTGTAAGTGTGGGTAGCAAGTTGTGCTATGTTAGATAGCCACACTATAGGGTCATTGAAGATTAATTAGATAATGGTTTGGTCCTCATGAAGGCAATAAGATAATAAAAATAAAATGAGATAGTGGTCTGACACACATGAAGGCAACAAATACAAGATAATTATATAGATAAATATTGAGATAACTACGATGCTCATGCAAAGGTTTGATAGCCCCCATTAGAATGGTAAGAGTTAGATGCATGTCATTATAAGGAGAAGAGATGTTTTGTCACTTCAACATAATGAGATGTTTTTGTGGAATGCCACCATGCAATAGATGACACACGATACCAAAAACATCAACAAAAAAAATAAAAAGACAAGGGGACCCAATAGTTTAGTGTCAAAAGAAATCACAGGGGTAAAAATTGGATTATGCATATGGAAACATACGAGTTATTCATCATGGTCCCAAAGTTTTCAAATTTTAAGAAAGCTTGTGAAAACAAAGATAAAACAAAAATTCAGATCAACACGAAAGAAGGCCTAAATGCCCTTAACACTTTGCGTCGTCCCTCAATGTCAAAAATCACGATATGACAAATAAAAAAAGATGATTAACAAATAGAGGAAGGTCACAACATACAATCCCTTGTTTCCGAGAACCTACAAAGTGACTTGGATCCTCTAGGAGAGAACAAACATATAAAGACAGTCATCACTCCTTTTTTCCAATTACCTATGGAATAATTTGGGTCCTTTAAAGGGGCACAAAACATATAAAGCAAGAATGGGGAAACACAAAAAATAATGCTCTAATCTACAAGATGAGAAAGATACTATCCTAGAAGATCTCCATCACTAGATCATCATCCTCCCAATCTTGATCATATGAGGAGGGAGGACAAGCCCAAAAATGGACATCTATGAGGGCAACACCAAGCACCTCACTAGCAACAAGACCTAAGGATGATGTATCTTCCACATTCTCATCCAAAATCTCCTAAGAGGCAAGGGTCAATGAATGTGTGAAGATCATAGATACATTCAACAATGTTACCCCTCCTCCCATACCTACATATCATAGCATCTCACCTCCTTATTCTCAATCTCCTCCTTTATTAAACAATGTTAACCCTCCTTCTCAATCCAACATGTCCAATTTAAATCCTTCCACTTAAGCTACCATCAACAATCTAGCTCAAATAATGTCTTCCTTACAACAACAATTTGCTTCTATGAATCAATCTAAGTATAATGTGCCCACATTTGATGTAGCGAGCCCATTATCCAATGACATTGTCCAAGTTGTCCCTCCTAAACATGTTGAAGTCCCTGAATTGGACCTTTATAATGGAAAAAGGTCATCCTTTGACTCATGTTAAAATATTTCAAACTTTTTTGTAGTGACTTTGCTCATGACCAAAGACTGTTGGCTAAATTGTTTATTAGAACACTAAGGGATAAAGCTTCGCAATGGTATTGTTCTTTGCCTCCTTATTCTATTGATTCTTTTCAACAATTGGCTAATGCTTTTATTCAACAATTTCACAATAATATTGGTCCTAAGATTATCTTGACTGATTTGATGCATTGCAAGCAAGGTGTTAAAGAAAAAGTGACCGATTTTATTGATAGATATAAGCATTTGTATTCTCAAATTTCTTTTCCTGTTCTTGATCAATATACTCAAAGAATTTTCATTTCTAATTTGCAAAAAGGCATTAGGGATAAAATTCTCTTTTTTGAGTCAATTGGAACAATCATCATCAATGGCTCCGAATGATAAAAGTGAAAGTTTTCAACAACCTTTTGTGAAGTTCAAACCGTATAAGGGATTCATCAAGTTCAATGACAATGACAACACTCAAGTAGTAGCTACAACCACAAGTGTGCCTCCTTTGTCCAAATACTTTAGAAAATGAATCTTTACATAGTATTATGACACAATTGTTACAATGGACTGCATTGAAACTTCCTCCTATTAAACCAATTGACACAACTAAGCCTTTGTCACCTGCCTTTGGTTCCAAAGCTTTTTGCTAATATCATCATCAACCCGGTCATGACACTGAAAAGTGTTATTCCTCGAGAAGTAAGATTCAAGACTTAATTAATAACAATACCATATCTTTGGCTGGTGTGAATGATAAAGATAAGAAATCTGTAGCTCCTCCTAATCAAAATATTCAAATTTTCACTGATCCTTTACCTTCCCATTCCAATAATGTGATTGAAACTGGTCATCTTGCCTTCTCTCTCAATGATCTCTGCCTTGAGTCTAATAATGTGGTGAACCTTATTAATAAAATCGATCCTCCTAAGGACTTATGCATCACATTTGATCCTAGTGATACTATTGAAGCACTTGATGGCCCATTATATATCACTACGAGAATCAAAGGCATACCCTCTCAAGGGGTGCTTATTGATTTGGCTTGTATGGTTAATGTGACAACTAAAGAATTTTTTTATACTTTACAATTGAATCAAGTGACATATTTGAAATATGATATGGTGATTAAAATATTTGATGGTTTCCCTTGTCCCGCCTTTGGTTATATTTCTCTTCCCATTGAGGTTGGTACTAAAGCTTTAGATGTTAACTTTGCTATCATTCCTACATCGAAACAATTTCATGTGAAGTTGGGACATCCTTGGCTCACTTCCATGAAAGTGATCGCTTTTACTATTCATAAATGTTTAAAATTCCCTCTCGATGACAAGATCATAACTGCTAATCATATCATGTACTAACCCACAATTAGGCAAAGAGATGTTTGTCTTTATTATTTTTGGTCTGAACAATTCCAACCTATTAACCTACAAGTGATCCTCTATTTCAATCTTGTAAAAAATGGAAGAATGAGATGATCTTATCTTTGAGCAAACCTACAAATCCAACACTCAGTGTTCCTCCAAATAATGATCATATTCCTCTTCTTATGGATAAGTCTATTAGTCCTCCTAAGGATAGAGATATTTTTTCTCCTAAGGAAGAATCTATTCCTTCTTCTAAGGATGAGACTATTATTCCTCCCAAGGATACAAAAGCTCTTCCTCCTAAGTGTCAATCTATTCCTCCTTCTAAGGATAAACATATTATTCCTCCTAAGGGTATACCTATTACTCCTCCTCATGATGGACCTGGTCTCCTTTCCAGATCTTATATTCCTCCTTTATATGGTGTGGTTCCATCTCCTATGTCTTACAAAGGGAAGCGTTTGGCATCTCATATTTTTCAACCTAAAAGACCTTCCCCTATGTATTCTTCCTTCAAAGAATAATATAAGCCTACACCTAATAAACTTGAACCTTCACAACCTTCAACTAAAACTAAACGAAACCATTGTGTAAGAGAACGTTGACAGAGACCTCATGCTAGAGCTCGTGAACTTGATTCCCAAAATACATCCTTCCCAAAGACACACAGTCTTGATATAATATCATTTGTTCAACCTTCTCCTAATGAAGAGGTTTGACCTAATTCTCTAGGATGCAAAATGATTAAGACAAATGATGGTTCGAGTTCTATTGCTATTAGAACTCCTACTTTTATTAATCTTAATGAAGAAATAAGTGAGAATGTTGTTCATGATTAAAATGTTGATCCTAATATTTCAAATGATGAATATGAATATAATGATGTTGACAATGATTTATCAAAACATTTTTCAAAAGCATTAATCCTAGGTCCAAGTAATAAACAAAGTGACTCATCATTAGAGCATGGTCCTTGTTTGAAACTTGTGATAACTACATCTATTGTGGTCGAACTTTCTCCTCTTGCGTGTTATCCACCTACCAAAAACAATGATGAGATAGATTGAGAGGCAGATGACTTGCTTGATTAGCTTTATCTGTGCCATAGATTCTCTCCCTCACTCACTCTCATCTCTCACTTTTTTGTGATATTATTCTATTTGTCTCTCAATTCTTCTATTTGTTGTCACTAGTGTTGTCAACTCGAGGATGATGCAAAGCATTGAGATCTATTTTGGTCTCTCCCATGTTGAGTCAAAAGACACATGTGCCCTTCTTCCATGGTGTTTTTTCTTTCTTTGGGGGATGATGAAAATTATATGCATATAAATATACATGATATAAATTATTCATCATAAAAAGCATACTGACCCCAAATCTAATCGAAACCACCCCATGGTTTGTGGTCATGATCCTTTGACGTGTCTTCTCTTGGGGCCATATTATTGTGATAGCATACTTGTCTTTTTGGGGTGTATCCTACCTTAAAGCGATCACTCCCAATGAGGCATATGCAATCACTTTAATGTGCGGGCATACACTTCACTCAATGACTCACTCTCTTGCATATCTTGGTACTTAAGTTACTTAGGGGACTTTGTCTTTTGCTTTGTAATTTTGGTATTTTTATTTTCATGACTTATGGTAAGAGAACCTTACTAGTTTGTAGTCATGGTTCTCTCTTTCTCTTTCTTTTATATGTCCCGTTTATCTTGTCATCAAAGTCATAAGATCCTAGAGTCCACTGGGGGCTTGGTGTATCTTGCTCAATGACTTGGTGAAAGTTTTTCAATGTGAACCCTTTCTGCTTTATCGAGTCTATTACTGAATCCATACTCCCACTAAAGTGGGGGCTAAATGTAATATCCTAAAATTACACCCTTGTACAATTTTGATCGCATTGGGTCCCTACCTTAGCAATTTCTCCCCTTTCCCTTATTAGGACCTGATTATGCTCATGCCCCTCATGGATTACATCATTTTTTACTTTTTCTATGCACCTCGAATCTTATCCTAGCCCTAAATAGGGGTAGGACCAGGGCACCACGCTATAGTCCTAATTAGGACCAAGGCACCACAATCTGGTCCCCCCTAAATTGGGGCTCCTTAAAACCCTTTGCCCTATTTCAAATTTGGGCAGGATTCCTCTCTCCCTGTCGGCTCATGTTGAGAAATTAGCAATTTGTCTAATGGGAATGTATAAAATGAGGTTTCCCACTCTCATTTGACATCTATCAATCATTTATCAAGCATCCAACAATCATATGACATCAAGCATTCAAGAGCAATTAAGCATTAATTAGTCTTCCTTCAAGCCTTGGAGCAACAATAAAGTCAAGATTCAAGTATTGAAGTAGACATCTTTCATCCTATTTTGTTGAAGACTTCATCAATCCCTAATTTTGTGTGGAGACAAAAAAAACTTCACAAAGGGGTATATATCATTTGATTTTCAGTCATTTTTCAACATCTCCCTTAAAAGAAGAATCTTCCATTACAACAATTTCAATTATCTTTATCTCAATTTCATGGTTAATTCTAAAACTGGGGTTTGACCTAAGGCAAGCTGCTATTCCAAACCTATTTCCCTTTCTTTTTGTGTGCATGAAATGGGTGCAAAGTTGTGATCTTCAAAATACGCATTATTTGCAAAGAAGAATCAACCCTCTTCAACATGCAAAAAGTTAGGAGGACCAGAGCAATGGGCGCTTTGGTCCCAAAATTTTTAGATATTTTTCGAGGATCGAATCTGAATCTACGTATACTGCTCAAATCTAGGTGTGTGTCTTAGTCCTGCATCTATAGCTCACTATTTTTGCATATTTACCTTCATTTTTTAGCACTTTATTTCAATTCAACATTTCAACTCACAAAAGAGGGCAAAATAAATTCACACTCCTCTAATTTCAATCGGTATTCAATCCTTATCATTTCTGATTTGTGTATGAATCTATTGGATTTCACCCTCTTTTGAATGTAAAGGCAAATTAGTGGTTTTCATACATCTAATGGTGGAAACCCTAATTTTTCACCAAATGTTACATTTTGGTGAACCTGACCTGAAAAAATGGGATTGGGTGATTTAGGACCTAACCCCACTTTCCTCCATACATTGGAATATAGAAAAGCCTAAGGAAGTGATTCACTTTGACTACTTCTTGCGAGAGAGTCAAGGAATACTTTTAGGGTTCCTATTCCTTTGCTGCTATGAAAGGGAAATGAGATAAATGTGCAATGATGACAAACTAAGCTAGAAAGATGGAGGAAATGACTAGGTAAACTGCAATAATAGAGATATACAAAACTAAAACTGAGACACAAAGTACAAAGCTGAAGGGGAAATTCAGATGTGCACTTGTCACAAGAAATTGAGTTGGACTAGGGCGTTGGGAACTCTGGTCTTTGTTGTTGTACTTAGCTAATTTTTTGGAATCTGCAACTTGAAGCCTTGAGACGCTAAATTGCCACAAAATGCTTAAAAATGTAGAGGACCAGGGTGCTGGGCGCTCCAGTCCCAGGATTATGGGACCTCCTTTTGGATCTGGACCTGTACCTGTAAATTTTGGCTTTCTCGAAGATCATAGCTCCATTGGATTTCTATACCTGCACCTACAACTTGAAAAATGGTGTTTGGGTGGCTATATATAGTTTTTCCTTAATCAAACCCCTTGTTTTTGTGATTTCCACCTCCACAAATAGCCAATAATGTATTGAAAATGTGTGTGCTAGAATCTCACATGTCTACGAGATCCTAAATGAGCTAAAATGAAAGAATTAGAGTTCTACCCTATGTTTTGAGTACAAACCCTAAATGATCATAATGTATATGAAAATGCTTCAAATCACAAATGTAATAATGGATCTAAAGCAATAATGTAGATCTAAAAATGATTATTGTGAAACTCATATAAAGATATGAAAATAACATGAAACCATACTAAACCCTAAAGGAGAGATACAAGCCAATCAACAGTCGATAATCTCCTATTATTCTTCAATATCTTCAAAGCTTAAATTGATGATGAAAATAGTTGATGAAGACTTGATATATGCTTGATTTTGTTGATTGAAGACTTCACATAACCTACACTTTCACTTCACAAGAGGTTCTCCTTCAATTGCTAGAGTTGTTGGATCCTTCAAATGAGGAAAGGAAAGGTTGTATATATGAAACCCTAAATTTATTTTCACACGAATTTGGATTTAAACATTATAATACTACCAAAACATGATCCTGAAATTTGGGGAGAAAAAGTTGGGACCAAAATGTTGCGCTTTGGTCTAGCCAACTTTTTCTCAAATTTTTTAGATTGCATGATATCATGATTACAAAGTCAATTGCAACTCAGTGTGACAGTTTGAGGTGTTTAGATATGCATAATTGGGCCTTGAAAGTCAAAACATGACTTAATCAGGGTTTTAATGAATGAATTAATTAAAAATATGAAATAAAAAGGGGCACACTTAAGATTAAGGGCCCAAATTTTTAATGTGGAGAATGATAAAAGAGGACTTTATATTTTAATTAAATTAATTAATTAAATGCTTAAATTAAATCTAAAATGAAAAATGCAACACACTAAGGCAGGTGCTAACCTAAGCGTGAAATTATATCACCCAATTAAGGGTGTATAATTTACGATGCTACATTTAGCCCCCACTTTAGCGATCAGATGACACCAATTGCATATGCAAGCTAAAGTACAAAAAAGTAAACATTCATGAAAAAGGATATATCGATACGGTGTCAAACGAAGCCCCCAACAGTATCTATAGTACACTATTAGGAACTACATGCTACCAAACCATATTGTTAGATAAAATCACAAAATCACCTAAATGTTTACTAAGGAAATGATGAATTTCGTGAGTAGCTATATAGTGAAAGATTTTAGATCCCATTTTTTACCAAAATGTAATGGTGAAAAATTAGGTTTTCCACAATGAGAGATGAAAATCACTAATTTACCATTAAATTCAAAAGCGGGGTGAATCTAATAGATTCAATCGCAAACCAACAATGACAAGGACTGAATACTGATTGGATTCAAAGGAATGTGAATTTGTTTAACCTCTTTTGTGAGTTGAATTGCTCAAATCAGGGTAAAGTGTTGAAAATGAAGGTAAAAATGCAGAAACAATGAGCTAAAATTATCAAATTGAGGCATGCACCTAGATTTGAGCAATATAAGAAAACTCAAACATAATCCCCAAAAAAGCTCCAAAAATGTCAGGACTAGAGCGCTCGTCGCCTAGTCCTCCTAACTTTTTGTATGCCAAAGAGGCTTGATTCATCTCTGCAAATAATGCCTATTTTGATGATCACAACTCCATACCTATTTCCTGCACACAGAAAGAAAGGGAAGTAGGTTGGGAATAGGGGTTTGCCTAAGTCAAACCCTGGTTCAGGAATTAACCTTGATTGAAATATTGAAAATACTGAAATAAATAATGGGAAGATATACCTCAGATGTGCAATGACTGATAATGATGCTTTGTTTCTTGAATGTAATCACATATGTTATATAAAATGGTAGGAACATGACAAAACCCTAATCACACACACATGCTTACATATGAGAGATGTAATGTTGCTCCACAATTGATGATTGAAGAATGCAACCTTGAAGACCTCTAGAAATGCTTGATGATGAATGCTTCAATGCTCGAATGATTGATGATTACAATATCGTCCTTATATCATGATCTCCCTATTAATGTGTCTTGTGTATATCAAAATGAGCGGGGAAAAACTTCTTATATACTTGCCTGTCAAAAAAAGTATTAGTTTCTAACATAGGTCGACAAGGGAGGGTTTCCTGCCCAAAGTCGACAATGTAAGAGGGGGCTAAAATAGGGCCCAATTAAGGAGGACTAGAGCATGGCACCCTAGTCCCAATGGGAACCAGAGGGCCGAACTAAGGGGCCATGTGATGCATGAAATGAAAATGAAGCCATATTTGCATGATGAAGGCATAATCAAGACTTAATTGGGCATTGGGAGACACACACTACGATGAGGGCCCAAAATTTGGACCGAATTGTAAGGGAGTACAATTTAGGATTCTACATTTAGTCTCCACTTTAGCGAGAGTATGAGATTATGCAAATACTTACGGTAAAGTAAACGAAAGAGAGATGAAGAAGAGGAGCAATGAGGAGCAAAATCACAAGGAGTATAAGACATCACTAATTTTGAGGAACCAAGCCCCCAATCTTAGGATCTTAACTCACTCAAACATATGCAAGGGCACACAAACAAAAATTCAAACAAAGATAAAAAGACAAACAAATGAAAAAGACAGAAAAAGACACACAACAAAAGCTAAAGACCAAAAATAAGACTCAAGTCAACTAGCCAAAGACACCTCAATATCAAAATGCCTCAACCACTAATATAATTCTTGAAAAATGTCATCTCACAAACATAAGCGATCACATAAAAGAGAAAAGCAAGCATCATCCATGAACTAACAATATCAAAGCTACGAGCTCATGAGAAGAAGAAGAAACAACATGAATACACACTAGATGTGCTTTTCTAGGTGACCCATGAGAATAATGTTGAGAGAAGGCATAGATACCATGCCCCTATATGTTTTTATCTAGGCGATCCATGTTGGAGAGGAGAGTAGGAATAGTCTAGCCCTATTCCACTAGTTCCACTCATCCTTGTGCGTGTGTGCAAGTGATGTCTGGTTTCAAGTATGAAGCACCTCATTTTTTTTGTGTGCATCAACCTATTTTAGACATGTAATGTAAATGCAAATTCCAAGTGGCGACTATGTAAATGCCAAGGGGTGAATGTTGTTGGATATTGCTGCTGCTAGGATATGTTGTTGTCATTGATGTCAACATATTCTTGTTTTTGGTGTTTCGATGATTGCATTGAGTTGATCTAGTTGGTTTATCTATTTGGGGTGCTAAATCAATTAGATATACCTCATTCTTTATTGATTTCATGATGCTATGTGGTGATTTGGTGTAGTTGTGGATTTCGGTATGAAGACTGTTCTTCTGTGTTCTGTGGTTGGCAGAGTCTGGTATTTATCTGATGTGCTCTGGTATGATCATATCTTTGGTTGTGGATTTGGGAGAGTGTTTTGGATGTTCATGTGTATCTACATTTTAGATGGTTCATGATTTGGTGCTTGACAAGTTATCTTTATAGTTAGAATTGTTGTTGTTAAGTGTTCTTGAGTGTTAGCGTGTTGATCGATGAAGATTTGATTAAGTGGTGTTGGTGCAGCTATTGCAGATGGTTCTAATGAGCTTGTTGGTGTTTCTTGATCGTGTCCTATTTTTTTTGGTGGTTTGCATTGATCCTTATTTGTTGTATTGGTAATTTTGTTGACTTGGTGATATTCTTCATGTTATGCGATATTTTTGGTGGTGTAGCGTGTTGCGATTTATCTTGGCGAGATTTATGGTGGTGATGTGTGTTTGGAGATTTGATTTAGGTCCATTCTATGTCATATATGGAATTGTATTGGTCCAATGGTTGATTTATGTATCGTATGATGTAATTTTGTAATTAAGGGTTGAGGTTTGACCGACCTTGTAGTCAAGGTCGATGAATTGTATAAATAGGTGTTATATTCATGTAATTTGGGTGTCGATGTGATGTTTGCATTGTCAGAGAGTGGTGAATGTTTGCATAAGAGAATTTATCTTTTGACGTGGTGTATTTGGCAGAGATTTTTGCAGGGCAGACAAATGAGCTTAACCAAAACTATCATCAAGCATTAGCAGACACTATCTTTGCAGTTCATGTAATCTGGATTGTAGTCTAAACATTATTGTAAGGTAGTGAACCTTCCTCGAGGGTTGGAGCCTTTTGGGTCATTATATTTTGAGCAGTGATCTCTAGGCAGTGTGCCTGAATGCATGTGCATTCCCCATTGTAATATTTACACATACTACTGTAAAGTATCATCTTGTTTTGGGTAGGTTCCCACTGTGGTTTTTCCCTTAACCGGGTTTTCCACGTCAAAAATCTTGGTTTTGTGTCTGTTTATAATTGTCTTTATCTTTATTCTTCTTGCAGTTGATTGAGATCTGATATTGTGCTTAAATTGTATGACCCATTGAAAACTGATTCACCCCCCCTCTCATTTTTTCTTCATTCTTGTTGCCAACAAATGTTTGGCTTCAGGAACATCTCGCTCTAACAGTTTCCTCTAGTTTTGAGAATGTGTAACCCTAATTGAAACAAATGATTCATAAAATGAGGATTAAGCATGAGGATGCAACAATCCATGTTGATAAATGAAATGAGGATTAAGTATGAGAGAGATGAAAACCACTAATTTACCATTACATTCATTGTCAGATGTTACTTTAATGACACCTAAATCAATATAATGTTGTATTTTTGTTTTCAAAGCTTGAAACTCATTACTAGAATGGCCATGAATTTAATGATACTTGCAAAAAGAAGAATTTTCAAGCTATTATCTATGTTTTCTTCTTCTTTTAGGCCAAAGAAGAGAGATTAAATTGAAGTGAGGAAGATCAAACAAAATATTATTTTGTTGTGATATCATATTAAGATGAGAAAATGTGGATTCACTAGACAATGGAGGAGGGGGTGTTGACCGAGGAAGAGGTTGGAAACCTATATTTTCATTAGAAGAGTGTGATTTCTCACGACTTTCAAGACTTTGTTGCACACATCATAAAACTTGTCCATTGCATCCATGTGTAGGATCAAGAGAGGGTTTTCTCTTAGGTGGATTTGGATTGAAGTTTAAAGAGGCCCAATCAATTTCTAAACATGTGTTAGGATAAGAATTTTGAGTATCAAATTTAGGCTTCATAGATTTTCTACAAAAAGAAGGTGTGAAATCTAAGGATCTCCAATCATCCTCCAAGAGTTCTTCTTTAGGAACTTTTTTAGTAGGAGATGATGTGTTTGTTTGAATTGGAGAGAGGATTGCAGGAACTAAGAAAGCATATTGTTATTCACTTCGTATGTTCTCATCACTCTCTAAAGCAAACACTTCATTATTATATGTGTAAGGCACGACATGATAATTAAGAACAATCTTAGGGTTCTCAAAAATATAAATTTCATTGATTTGATGTTTGTTATGTTCTTCATTTTTGGGAGAGAGAGCATTGGAAACATTATAATTATGGGAAATAGTATCTGATGAGCTGAGATACTAGCTCTTTTATTCCTATAACTGATAAGTTTTTGCCATGTTTTAATTGATATAATGGGGCAATGTTTGAGTCACATGATGTATTAAAGTTTGACTATGTGCACTCTAGATGATAACTAAACCCATTAAATCTTGTTTTGTTTTGACCAATTGTTCCTGTTGCCAAGCCAATTATTCATGTTGCCATGCGGATTATCATAGGTGATATCATGTGTTAATTTTTAAGTGTTATGATTACTTAAAATAGATATATGTGTGTGCTTGTATGTTCTATCTTTTTAATTGCAAAAATAAATGAGATGTTGTGGAAGTGGTTAGTGTTTCACGTCATAAAGGCAGTTGGATATATTCAAGGAGTGGTTTAATATTAGAAACAACAAAGAGAATAATGAGCGTAAGAAGTGGCAAAGGAATGACAAGGCGCACCAGACTCATTTATGTTTGTCTTCAGTAAACATCAATCTTGTAACACCACCGTGCTATATTCTTGGCTGCGGTTTAACGGAGATCCACGTTTCCTGTGGATTAACTCTTTCTGTTTGCTGTCATAAATGTTTGCCGCCTCATTTCATCGGTGTGACCTAGATTGTAGGAAGTTGTTATAGTTTTCTTTTAAATAAGAGCTTGCACCTCTTCTTGTTAGGGTTTCAAGCAGATCCGAAGCAAATATGAACTATTATATGCAGATTTAAATACAAAAGATAAAGAAATAAAAACAGGACACAGATAACACAAATATTTAACGTGGTTCACCCAGAATGGGTTACGTCCACCATACACAGCCGTCCAATCTTTCTTATTATCCAGCAAAAACAGTACATCAACCTTACAATGCCTTAAGCATCCCAGCCACTTATAACATGCGTTTTTAGGGCAACAAACAAAGTCGGCCTTTTTAGGGTTTTATTACAATGTCGGTTTTCATCAACAAAAAAACGGCAATTTTTTTTTTTCTCGGGGGCTGCCGCCCCCGAACCCCCGCTTTCTCAAGGGCTACCGCTCCCGAACCCCTGCCTGGCGAGGATACGTGCTGAGTGTACAGTACTTTGTTGATCAGTCGCCACATTTCAACACTTCTTAGAGGTTAGTTAGAGACCGGGGATTAGGAATAGAGTTGCACAATATTTTCTTTCATTTTCATCATTGTATCGACTTTTGAAAAACAATGAATAAAAATGATGTTATTCTGAGTATATAGTATTATATTTGAAGTTTGTATATACTCATCCAAGGGGGGGAACTTGGTGAGTATTCCTATGCATTCATTAGATCTAGTTTTCCTTTTTGCTGCAGTAGGTGTCCTAGCAATGGACTGTTCCTGCAGCCATTGGAACTAGATCCTGTGACTGTTCCTGCAGCCAAAGCAGATAAAGTACTTCATGTTTGTCAGCTCTAAACTTAGTTAACACTTCTTTAATTAGAATTTTATGTCAATACTAGAATTTCCTGTAGCCATTCAGTTTTTATGATTCTTTCTTGTTTATTTCAAATAAATTTAGTTGTTGTAGTAATGCAGAATAGCTATCGCAAGAACTTAGTGCACATATAGTGCAAACCCATTTCAAGTAATATGTCCTTGGGTTGACAAACAAATGAACTTCAGTTATGGGGATAATAATTACACAGAGTGAATGACCAAACTTTAGGTTGAGACTCTAGCTCTAGTTATTGTTCCTATTAGTGAGGAAAACATTTTTTGCGCCATTGTCGGGGATGGTGTCAAACTAAGAACCTGTTATGGTTATAATTTTTCAAGCTTTCAGCATAGTTGTTTTTGATAACTTAGTTTGTTTCAAGTAATTCTCATGAATCTGCATGCATAGACGAAGAAGAGATGCTCAAGGTAGATTCCTTCCTAACTGTCCTAATCATACAAGACTCAATCCATATGAACCCCCAGATGTAAATCCTTTTGCTACACTTTACCAAGCCCCAGATAATTTGAATCCTCCTGAATTTGAACTTTATGAGAACAACCTTCATTTCCTCTTTGGACCTCCTGAAGAGGAACTTCATTCTGTAACCCCTCCTCAAATCCCAATGCAAGGAAATCCACCCCCTGGTGGGAATAACCCACCTCCACTTGTGAACCCAATGTTTGAGTTCCCTATTTCCAATCTACATGATAATGATAATCTCAAGAACATCCTAGCTTCTTCCCTTCCTAAATTCTATGGATTAGTGATAGAGGATCCTGACACTTTCCTGTTTGAATTTGATGTCCTCAGTAGGAGTTATGATTATACTACATATGCCCACAGACTCAAAATATTCCCTACTACTTTAAAGGAATCAACTTTGAGATAGTTTATGAGTCTAGGGAGTAGCACAATCACTACATGGGATGAGATGAAATGATTGTTTCTTGTGAAATATAAGGATTATTGTAGAGGGACTGACCGCCATGGGGACGATATTTTTAGAATGACACAGAAAGAAGATGAGAATCTAGAAGATTATCTGGAGAGATTTCTATTTAGTGTCAAGAAGGCCAAGCATAGTACTCTAAATGAAGATTCTCTTAAGCTAATATTTTTAAGAGGAATTAGTGATGAATGCATATATGCTTTGGATCTTATGGGAAGAGGTGACATAACACAATCAACATGGAATGACATTGGACAAATTTGTCAGAAGTATTCCAGATCTTCTTCTAAGAAGAATAGGCATTTCAAGTCTAGAATTTCTTCGTCAACATCCAACAATGGAGTTTCTCGAATGGATCTTAGCCATATTTTGAAGGATTTTAAGGGGGATATCATAAATAATATGGCTACTTAGTTAGACACACTTTCAACTAAGAAGAAACATGAGGAAGTTGATTCAATTCTTGTAGAATTCTGCCCACATTGTAGATAGAAGAAAAGAGACTGCAGATGTAAGATGGTTGCAAATCTTGAAGTTCCTGATTTCAAGACAATAGAAGGAGATGATGAACAAGTTTTTTATGTTGCTCAAAGGAGGCCAAATTTTCCAAGACAAGGTATGCCACTCGATCCACTTTATTTTTTTGGTTATAGTGGAAATTCCTATGATCAGAATAATCAATGGCAATCTCCATATGCTCAAAATTTTGGAAATTATCAAAATTGGTATAATCCTCAAGGCCAAGGGAAAAATTTTGCCAATCAAATTCCACAGTGGCAGCAACCACAAGGAAATTGGTCTCAGCCTGAAGGACCATGGTAGTAATTCCAAGGGAATTGGAAAACTAACCCTTAATAGAGAGGAGGTCAACCATGGACAAATCAGTCATCTGGTTATCAACAACCTCAGCAGCAGCCATAACCACCTGCTATAATGCCTCCTCCTACTGCCACTGTTCCATCTAAACCTACATAGCTGCCCACTCAACCCATGCCAAATCCTAATAGCAAGCCTCAACAACAACAACAAGTTTATTTAGCTAATCCTAATCAATATCCAACTTATTCTCTTTCTATAAGTGATATTCACCTTAGATCTGGGACAACTTTACCTAACCCATCCCCTCTAGTTATAACTGAGATACAAAAGGAAAAGGAAATCTCTATCCCAACAACCCAAATACCTCAAAATCAACAAATACCCTCATTTCCTTAGAGATTGTAAGCTAAAGAGATTTTACAGGAAGATGAAGTAAATTTTGATATCATAGATCAGCTGAAACACGTGTTAAAATTCCATTGTTTCAAGCTATTAAGGATGTCCCTATTTATGGTAAAGAAATTAAGGAGGCGTGTTTAAAGAAACCCGTCAGAAAGAAAAAGGATCTGCAAACAGTGCATGTAATGGGTCAATTGGCTAATATTATGATAGGAAAGGTTTCAATTCCTAAATATGTTGATCCTGGTAGTCCCCTTGTGAAAATAGTCACCAATGGCACTCAGATAAAGAATGCTTTAATAGATTTGGGAGAAACCACTAATGTAATGACAAGAGATATTATGTAGAAACTTGACATAACCAGTCTTGGGCCTACACCTACAGTCCTGCAGCTTGCTGACAGTTCTACAGTTCGCCCTGATGGTATGATTGAAGATGTAGTTGTTACTTTTAATTCTTGGGAATATCCTGCAGTTTTATGATCTTGTCTCCTAAAGCCACATTGGGAGGATATCCAATTATTTTAGGGAGACCTTGGCTTGCTATAGTTGATGCATATATTGGATGTCAGTCAGGGGATATGACTATTTCTGATGGAAATAGTACCAAAAATCTGGCTCTGTATTCTCCTACTCAGCCCCAACTTGATCAAGAGCAAGTCGTTTGGTCTAACGTGGGAGAAGAATTTGAGGAAGGAGTAGACTCTGTCAATCATCTTATGATGATTAATAAAGAACCATTCATACAACTTTAGGATGATGATTCAATCCTCTATAAAATTTTGGCTAATCAGTTACAAGAAGAGCAACAGTTGCAGGAGTTAACATCAAATATTACAACATCGGATCTTCCTGCAACCATTGACATATTGCATACACTGTTGCCGCAGGAAGTCTGTACTTCTCATCTTTATGAGGCATCTCAAGTTGATCTTACTGTCAAAGTGGAAGTTGATCTAAATAAATATTTGAATATCAACAATCAACTAATAGAGACTCAAAGAGCAACACTGGTTGAGTTGCTTAAATGTCATCAACACGCTTTTATGTGGGATTACAAAGACATGCATGAAATTGATCCTACAGTTTGTACCCACCGTATTTATATAAAAAAGGATTGTAGACCACTTACACAGCCACACAGAAGAATTAATCCTACACTAAGAGAGATAGTTAAAGAGGAATTATAAAAATTATTGAATGTTGGATTTATCTATCCTATATTGGATAGTCAATGGGTGTCACCTCTAGTCATAGTTCCAAAGAAAGGAGGTAAATGGCGGGTATGTGTGGATTGTAGAGCTTTGAACTTAGCAATTAGGAAGGGTCATTTTCCATTACCATTTGTGGATCAGGTATTAGATTCCTTGGCAGGGAAGTGGTACTTTTCATTCCTGGATGGATTCAGTGGCTACAACCAGATTCAAATTGCTCCAGAGGATCAGGAAAAAACTACATTTACATGTATTTGGGGAACATATGCATATTTTTTTCTTCCTTTTGGGTTATGTAATTCTCTAGCTACTTTTCAAAGAGCAGTAATAAGCATTATTTTTTAGATATTTCCCAGGACAACATGGAGATCTATATGGATGATTTTATCACTTATGGTTCAAAATTTGAAGAGGCATTAAAGAATTTGAATAAAGTTTTGCACAGGTATGAAGACTATAATTTATCATTTAACAGTGAAAAGTGCTTTATGATGATGCAGGAAGGCATATTTCTTGGTCATCATATCTCTATAACTGGAATACAAGTTGACCCAGCCAAAATAGAAGTCATTCAAAACCTCCCTGCACCTATCAAGCAAAAGGATGTCAAGAGTTTCCTTGGTCATGCTGGATATTATAGAAGGTTTATTAAGGATTTTAGCAAAATTGCAGGACCTTTATATTGTCTTTTGAACAAGATATGGATTTTAATTGGACATCCACATGCCATGAAGCTTTCTTGAAGCTCAAGAATGCATTGACCCAAGCACCAGTGCTGAAGGGATCAAACTGGTCATTACCTTTTCATATTCATACAGATGCATTAGATTATGCCATAGGGGTAGTTTTGGGACAAAAGGTTGACAATTTGGAGAATACAATTTATTTTATCAGCAAAAATATGCAGGGACCTTAGCTTAATTATACTGTCACCGAAAAATGAGATGTTAGCAGTTATATATGCACTCAAAAAATTTAGGAATTATATCACAGGATATCAGATATATGTGCACATTGATCATAAAATAATCAGATATCTCTCACTGGTTACTTTTGATGCAGGAATTTGACATCATAGTTGTTGATAAGTCGGGTAAATCCAATGTAGTTGCTAATTATCTCTCTAGGCTTCAATTGAAGGATGATCCTGTAGCCATAGATGATGCTTTGCCAGATGAACATTTGTTCCTGATAAAAGAACACACTCTCTAGTATACTGATATTGCAAATTATTTAGCTGCTAATAAGATGCCTACTCATTTTTCTCCTAAAGAAAGAAGACTTTTAGTTGATAAAAGCTTTAATTTCTCATGGATTGTTGATTGTTTATTTTATACTAGACCTAACCAAGTGATGAGAAGATGTGTCAGAGAAGATTAAACATATGATATCCT
This sequence comes from Cryptomeria japonica, assembly GCF_030272615.1. NCBI lineage: Eukaryota > Viridiplantae > Streptophyta > Pinopsida > Cupressales > Cupressaceae > Cryptomeria > Cryptomeria japonica. The sequence continues at coordinate 543,658,050 of NC_081406.1, read as the reverse complement.
TCATGCATGTCATGATGAGCCATGGGGAGGACATTTTTCTTCAAATAGAACAATGCTTAAAATACTTGGCACAAGATATTATTGGCCAACATTGTATAAGGATGCAACATAGTATACTAGAAAATGTGATAGATGCCAACAAATGGGAAGGCCTACCAGATCTGATGAAATGCCATTATATCCCTAGATATTGGTTACACCATTTGATAAATGGGGATTAGATTTTGTTGGGCCAATTGATCCTCCTTCAAATGGGAAATCTTATATTCTAGTATGCATTGATTATGTTACAAAATGGGTGGAAGCATGAGCTATGACACATGTAAGAGATAATAAAGTAGCTGAATTCCTCTATAAGGAAATATTTACCAGATATGGAGTTCCAAGAGAGATTGTCTCAGATCAAGGACCACAGTTTACTTCCACATTAATTGTAGCATTGGTTAATGAATATAATATCAGACACAGGAAGTTTACTCCATATCATCCACAAGAAAATGGTCAAGTAGAAGTTACAAATAGGGATTTAGAAGCCATTCTTACCAAGACAATAGCTCTTCATAAGAAATATTGGTCAAATAGACTTCCTGAAGCCATTTGGGCATACAAAACAACATGGAAGACATCAAGTAGTTGTATACCTTTTGAAATGGTGTATGGAAAACAACAATGATGCCCATTGAGTTTGAGCATAAAACTCTTAGAACAACTCTGCAATTGAATATGACTCTATCAGAAGCACAAAGAGACTGCATTCTGCAATTGAATACTTTGGATGAGCCGAGGAAGTTGGTTGTCCAACATACAGAGCTTATTCAACAACAACGAACTAAATGGTATGATAAGTACATAAAGGAGAGGAAATTTAAACCTAGCAATTGAGCATTGCTATATGACTCTAGATATAAGGATACAATGGGGAAGTTGTAGACAAGATGGTTGCGTCCATATGAAATAGATGAAGTTTTTGCAAATGGAGCAGTTTGCTTGACCACAATAGATCCAGTCAAATTCAAACTTCTAGTCAATGGTCATCGACTATGCCTGTATCATAAGCATGCAACCAAAGAACAATTCCTACAACAATTTGCCAGCCAAAACCAACCAACAGTTCCTGCAACAACTGGAGAAGTTCCTTCAGCATCTGATGAATAATCTCCTGTCATAGTTCCTATAGCAACTGGAGAAGACATTAGGGACGCGGTTCCTGCAGCTTCTGCAGGAAGCGTTCTTAGTCATCAGCCTTAAATTCTTCATGCATACCTTCATAATAATTATTTTCATGTCTTATGGAAATATCATTCTCCGATAATAATTATTTCGTACACATCATCCCATTTCATATCTTTGTTTGTCATTTCATTCATTTCGCGTCATCTCATTTCACCTTTTTAATGACTAATCGTTTCATACAACATCAATTAGTACGACTGCAAGTATGTATGTTATTTTTTTTTTTCTTAATTATGTATTTATTATTTCGCTATGATTATTGCCTATTTTGATTTGCATGATCTGCATACCCTTCACTCTGTCCTTTCTCACATGTGTGGACATGTGTCATCTTAAGTTGGGGGGGGGGGTGTTTTATGGTCCGATTTCCAAGTTGAGTAATTATTCGTCCTTGTCAGTAATTTGTTTTGATTTGACTAATATTTTTTTTTGAATAAGACATTTTGTGGCATGAGTGAGTAGTTCATCCTGCCGCCAAAATCAATGAAAAGTACTGGAAGTAAGTAAGGTATTTTAGAATATGTATTTTTAGCTCTGTAGGTTATTTTAGTCTTGAATTCTGCTGTGGAAATTGTTTTGAGAGCCGAGTTAGTCATGGGTGGAGCCCCTATCCGCCATGAACCAATAATTCATGACATGTTGCTACAAGATGTTCAATGTGAGCATTACTTCCGTATGTATGGGTGGATTGACTATTTTATGAAAATAATAGATTTCAATGAAGAAATTGCCTATGAATTAATGCTTACATACAATGGAGAGGCCTTTGTCAAGGGGTTAAGATTCATTTCCACAGAGAAACAACTAGCTGAAGTTACTGGGTTGCTACAGGAGGGGGAATTTTTTCCTGAGTCAAAGGATGAGAGAAGCGCTAGGGCATAGTTTACTCACCCAGCAGATGGACCCCTAAGTGTGGACAAGTAGGGAACCAGACATATATCTCTTCCAGCAGAATGGTCCTAAGTGGCATTATATGTGATGAAATACATTACCTGTGATGTAAGGTACTCAAATTTGTATTCGGTCCATTTTAAATTACTTAGTCATTTACGGCATGGTTGAAGGGTGAATGTTCCCAATTTTTTGTATCATCTTATTTCCATAAGTGCAAAGGAAACACAGAGGGGTGGAAATTGTTCTGTTAGTCATCATGGCTTGATTAAATTGTTAGTAGAATGTTCTCTCAGATGGCATGGGGGCATTCAAAGATATCCTACAATTTAGGGAGGAAAAAACTCTTGCTGCAGAAGAAATAGCAGCACAAGAGAAAGATATCGGAGAGCCCTCATCTCCTAGGGTTTCTGCAGAGAATGAACCTCTTGTTGCCAATGAAGCATTTCTTGTTGGAGAAGAAGTAGTGATTGAAACAAATATTGAGCAACCCTCCACTCATTTTCAAAGTGGAGTGACATCTTCCAGAAGAAAAGGGAAAGAAATAGAAACAGTTGACGTAGACGAAGAAATCGTGGAGCAACCTCAAGCAGCACAAATTTCTCCTGCATCTAAAAGACGTAAGGTAAAAGAAAATTCTCCTGCAACAACACCTCCTGCAGAAAATTCTCCCACAACAACACCTCCTGTAGAAACTTCTCCTACAGCCACTTCAAAAATGTATTCGAGAAGGAGTGGGCGAGGTAAACAGAAAACTAAATCAGCAGGGGATGTGATTGAAGTCATTTCCATGGAAATGTCAGAAGAAGGGCATGGAAGACAGAGATTCAGCCACAAGAAGAACATGGAGCCGACAGACTATCAAATTTGGCACATGTAGCATAACAGTTTGGTGAACCGATTGAAGAAATCTCATGCCCTTAGGTAACAACTCATAGGTCCCCTTCATATCTCACTAGTTTATCTATTGCACTTACATTTTATAGACAATGGGAGATAGAAAGGGCTAGGTTACAAGGAATTATTGATAAACAACAGAAAGAGATTGAAAAGAGGGATAATAAGATTATGGAATTGCAAGCTAAGGTAGACACAGTTCCAAGTATGGTTCTTGAATTGATGCAATGCAGAGCTCCTTCAAGGGTTTACGCTTTATATTTAAAAGAGCAGTATCTATGTTTCAAGCTAAACCGCATTGTTATGGATCTAAGTCCTTCTCTAGATACCCCAAAGGAATTTTATAATGTGTATCAAAACTCTCCTACAACTGTTAAGAATTTATTATGTGAATTTTATTTGCATAATTATGTTGTGACTTCTAACAACGAATGGAATCCCTTACTATACATTGGTGACATTCAATTAAAAGCATTAATTTCATGGACACAAAATGAAATCAGTATGGGGACTCATGCTAAAACATACAGAAATTTGGAATTTGATTGTCCATTACCACTCAAAGCTGAAGCCAAAAATCCACGACTTCTTTATTATGACTGGCAGAAATTGTTAGCAAGACCTGATGTCAGGAGCCAGGTTTTACCAATGAGAGAGAAAACATTCCAGGAATATGAACACTTGGTTGGAAATGAAAATACAACTGCAATTGAATGTTTGGTTCAGCGTTGGAATAATCTCCCAGAAGACTTGAAGCAGGGTGAACCCCATTCATTGCCTAATTTTCATGCAGCCACACAAAGAGCTCCCAAGTACATCCACTTGGGTAGGGTAAAGAGTAATAACTGGTTATCCTTGATATTTCAACCACCTATCCTTATGTGGCCATTAATGGGATCTAGGGATACAGAAAAACCATATGAAGAGGCCACAAAAGAAGCTAGATGGGCTAGACTGGAAAAGATGAAGGTGTTTTATTGGAACTTGGCTACAGGAGGAATAGGATAGGGAACCATTGGCAACTTACGAGTCAGTGCCTGGATCAGAAATCTTCCTCTTGCTGGGGGATCAACATGACACTAAGTTGGGAGGCATGATGAGCTGAGATATTAGCTCTTTTATTCCTATAACTTATAAGTTTTTTCCATGTTTTAATTGATATAACGGGGTAGTGTTTGAGTCATATGATTTATTAAAGTTTGACTATGTGCATTCTAGATGATAACTAAACCCATTAAATCATGTTTTGTTTTGACCAATTGTTCCTGTTGCTATGCCAATTATTCTTGTTGCCATGCAGATTATCATAGGTGATATCATGTGTGAATGTTTAAGTGTCATGATTAATTAAAATAGATATATGTGCGTGCTTGTATGTTCTATCTTTTTAATTGCACAAAAATAAATGAGATGTTGCAGAAGCGGTTAGTGTGTCACGTTAGAAAGGTAGTTGGATATATTCAAGGAGCGATTAAATATTCAAAGCAACAAAGAGAATAATGGGCGTAAGAAGCAGCAAAGGAATAGCAAGGCGCATCAGACTCATTTATGTTTGTCTTCAGTAAACATCAATCTTGTAACATTGCCATGCTATATTCTTGGTTGCTGTTTAGCGGAGATCCACATTTCTTGTGGATTAACTCTTTATATTTGTTGTCATAAATATTTTCCGCCTCATTTCATCGACGTGACCTAGATTGTAGGAAGTTGTTATAGTTTTATTTTAAATAAGAGCTTGTGCCTCTTCTAAGAGGTTAGTTAGAGACAGGGGATTAGGAACAAAGTTGCACAATATTTTCTTTCATTTTCAACATTATATCGACTTTTCAAAAACAATGAATAAAAATGATGTTTTACTGAGTATATAGTATTATCTTTGAAGTCTAGATATACTCATCAAGGGGGCCCACTTGGTGAGTATTCATTTGCATTCGTTACATTTAGTTTTCCTTTTTATTGCAGTAGGTGTTCTGGCAATTGAATGTTCTTGCAGCCACTGGAACCAGATCGAGTGACTGTTCTTGCAGCCAAAGCAGACAGAGTAGTTCATGTTTGTCAGCTCCGAACTTAGTTAACAATTCTTTAATTAGAATTTTTTGTCAATGCTAGGCTTTCATGTAGCCATTCAGTTGTTATGATTCTTGTTTGTTTATTTCAAATAGATTTAGTTGCTGCAGTAATGCAAAATAGCTATCCCAGGAACTTAGTGCACATATAGTACAAACCCATTTCAAGTAATACGTCCCTGGGTTGACAAACAAATGAGCTTCAGTTATGGGGATAATAATTACACAAAGTGAATGACCAAACTTCGAGTTGAGACTCTATCTCTAGTTATTGTTCCTATTGGTGAGGTGAATAGTGTCATCCTCTCGCTCTAAGTTATCTTTACTATTAAGACAAATATTAGAAAAAGGAGTATCATATATAATTAATTCTTCATCTCTAAGGGGAAGATCATAAAAAGATGGTATGGTATCAGTAGGAGAAGTAGCCACAATATCATCCTCTTGTTTTTTGGGAGAGGGTAAATCATAGCTATAAATGAAGGGGAGAACTAAATTATCATCATATGCATGAAAGGGAACATCATGAACATTTTTAATGTAACTTGAAATTGAACTAGCAAAATAAGATAAGAACTCCATATGCACTTATGATCAAACAAGAAACTCATATGTCATTTAACCATAATAATGTTCACCCCATACATGCATGGAAAATTGAAAAAAGGAGGGAAATTGTAATTTGAATTGGAATTTGAAATCTAAAATTTGCATTTTGAATTTGAAATTGTGAAATTTAAATTTAAAATTTGAAACTTGCAAAATAATTTAATAATGCAAAATTTTAGAAATATGATTATTTAGTTAAATAAGCAAATTGATTGAAAAGATAAAGAGCAATTGTGAAAAATCATGCAACCCACTAATAAATTTAAATTTAAAAATTAGGGTTTTGTGAAAATAACCTCTTAATTTTAAAATTACCTAGGAAATTTAAATTTTTAAAAATTAGGGACTTATGAAAAAAACCTCTTAATTTTAAAATTAGATCTAAGGTTGAAATTAAAATAATTAAGTCAAGATTGGGCAACCGACAAGGCTAATTTAAATTTAAAAATTAGGGTTCTTTTAATTAACTACTTAATTTTAAAATTTAAATTTGAAATTTGACTTGCAAGTGAAAATTTGAATCAAAATTCAAAAACACTTAGATCCAAAACAATTAATCCAAATTAAGCAACTCACAAGCTCAATTTTAAATTTTAAAAATTAGGGGTTTTTGTTAAATTAACCTCTTAATTTTTGAAATTTAATTGGAAATTGAACTCAAATGAAAAATTGAATTTGAAATTTGAAATTTGAAATTTGAAAACACCCAGATCTAAAATAATAAATCCAAATTAAGTAACTCACAAGATCAATTTTAAATTTAAGAATTAGGGTTTTTAAAAAAAAAAACAATTAACCTCTTATTTTTTAAAATTTAATTGGAAATTAAACTTGTGAATGAAAATTTAAATTTTAAATGCATAAAGATTTCAGATCTGAGAACATGAGTTAGAAAATAAGGTGTAAGGCATCGAGTTCACCAAAATGTAATTGGTGGAAAGTTAGGGTTTCTACCATTGGATGTATGAAAACAACTAATTTACCATTACATTCAAAAGAGGGGTGAATCCAATAGATTCAATCACAAACTAGTAATGATAAGGACTGAATAATAATTGGATTCATGAGTGTGTGAATTTGTTTACCCTATTTTGTGAGTTGAAATGTTGAAATTAGGGAAAAGTGCTGAAAATAAAGGTAAAAATGCGGAAATAGTGAGCTACAATCATCAAATTCAGGCACACACCCAGATTTGACCAGTATATGCAGATTCAAACCTGGTCCCCAAAAAAGATCAAAAAATGTTAGGCCCGAAGCGCCTGTCTCTCTTATCCTCCTAACTTTTTGCACGCCAAAGAGGGTTGATTCATCTTTGCAAATAATGCTTATTCTGAAGATCACAACTGTATACCTATTTCTTGCACACATAAAGAAAGGGAAATAGGTTGGGAATAGGGGCTTTCCTAAGTCAAACCCCGGTTTAGGAATTAACCTTGATTTAAATATTGCAAATACTGAAATAAATAATGGAAAGATATACCTCAAATATGCAATGACTAATAATGATGCTTTGCTTCTTAAATTGAATCACATATGTTGTATGAAATGGCATGAACATGACAAAATCCTAATCACACACACATGCTTGCAAATGAATGATGTGATTATGCTCCACAATTGATAAATGAAGAATGCAACCTTGAAGAGCTCTAGAAATGCTTGATGATGAATGCTTCAATGCTTGAATATTTGTATCATGATCTCCTTATTAATGTCTCTTGTGTATCCTCAAAATGAGAGGGGAAAACCTCCTTATATACTTGCTCGTCAAATAACATGCTAATTTTCCAACATAGGCCGACACAGAGAGAGAATTCTTGATCATTTTTTTTAAAAGCAAGAGGGGGTTAAAGAAGGGCCCAATTAAGGGGGACCATAGTGCAAAGAAGGGCCCAATTAAGGGGGACCATAGTGTGGCACTCTGGTCCCAATGAGGAATAGAGAGCCATGCTCTGGTCCTACCCTATTTTAGGGTCGGGACAAGGGATTATGTGATGTCTTAAATGAAGACAAGGCCAATTTTGCATGGTATAAGCACAATTAGACCTTAATTAGGCACTGAGGGATGCACACTAAGGTGAGGGCCCGAAATATGGACTAAATTGTAAGGGAGTACAATTTAGGATGCTACAACACCAAAAAAAGAGTCAAACAAATGCTCCTCAACATAAGAGGCAGGTGACTTAGCCCAAGGAAATGAAACAAGATCTGCACCACCAACCTTTGGAAGAGGGATGAAAACAAACTTTTGAGAAGGTAGAATCTCCTCAACAAAATTGCAGACAAGGAATGTGAATTAAAATAAATAAAGAACTTTTCAGAGTTGGCCTCCAACGACAAAACTTAGGAACGAGGCCATACTCAAACTTTCGCTTAGGTTTCTACGGAGGTGAAGGCCTCCTATCATCCATAGCAGGTGTAAGTGCCCTAGGAAAGCTACAATGAAGAGAGGCTATGAGGTAGATGAAACAAATAATGTTGCGCTAGACACAACTTGTGTATGTAGCATGTCAATGGGTTGGGAAAACAAGGGGATATCAGGCAAGGAAGTGATGAGGGGTGACTTTGAGGAGGGAGAAATGAAAAAATGTAACCTTTTGGGACGAATCTCATCAATTTTCTAAAGAGTTACAGGCAAAAACATTGAAGATGGAGAAGGTACAGATGCAACAAGAGAAAAAAGAGTGGGCAGGAAAATAGCAGGTTCAAGAGTGGACACCAACAACTCTCCCTTGACCCTTAAGGCGACCTCACGTTCCCAAGCCATTACCTGCCAATGACTCTTATGCTCGCTTGCAAGTTAGTTTTGGCATAAATGGGGACCAAGTACAAAGGTCTAAGAAGGATCAACAATATACTGCACCATGGGCAAGGCCTCCCGAGCTATTTCCCATAGACAATAAGGCCTAATTAATAAGGAAGGAGCTACAACTAAAATGGGATAGACAAGTGCAGTTGTTTGGTAAAAATTTTGTAAACTTGAGGGAGCTTACAAACTATGGATTTTCACCACAATGTATGAGATAATACCTCTCAGAAGGCAAGGTATAATATCTCCTATTTATAAGGGAAGACTCCCCCTTTCTATTGCAATCTCTATTTACTCTACCTACTAACTTTACACTATTTCCAAGATGAAACAATAACTTAGTTCTTTTTTTCTAAACAATTATTTCTAAAATTCTTTATTTAGAACATAGTAACAAAACAATCCTAACTTGTAGTAATCTTAAAAATCTATTCTAATTAGAAGCAAAGTGTCAATGAAAGTGCAAAATATTTCATTACTTCCTTTTCTAAAACGAGTTAAGGGGTGGGCCTTTTGTATGCAAAAGATCTCAAAGTCTCCTTCAAACACTCAAGTCCTATCAACCACTATAACCCAAACATTAATATATTGTAAGCACAAAGTCTCCCAAATATATCACAAAGCTTTCTACTCTAACAAGATAACTCAACAAAGCATAAAGACTTCACTTTATTATCCACTTAATACTAATTTTTTTTGCAAGATATCATGACACAAAGTCTGTGATATTTTACTTTATCTTTTTTAACTCAAATACTTTTCACAAAGCAAGATATAATTTTAAAGAAAGTAGAAAACAATGACATAAGAACATTACCTCACACAGTTGTGCAAAGAAACTCATAGAGATGGTATCTCAACCTCAATAGGAAGGATGGCTTCTACACCATAGACCAGTGAGTAGGGAGTTGCGTCTATAGGGGTTTGAATGCTAGTTTGATATGCCCATAGTGCTAGATTTAATTGAACATGCCAATCATGGCCAACATCATTGACTGTCTTCTTGAGGATTCTCAATATGTTTTTGTTCGATGCTTCAGCCTGACCATTGCCTTGTGGGTAATAGGGAGTGGAAAAGTGGTGTTGGATGTGAAACTTCTCACAAAGCTCATAGACATCCTGATTTTTGAAAGGAAGCCTATTATCTGTGATGATGGACATGGGTACACCATACCAATAGATGATGTAATTAAGGATGAATGAGACAATCTGCTTGCCAGTGACTTGGGTAAGTGGAACAACTTTGATCCACTTTGGGAAGTATTCGGTGGCGGTAATGATAAATTTGTGGCCGTTGGATGAATTTTACCCACAAGGTCAAGTCCCCATTGACAAAAGGGCCATGGTGTTGTGATTGGTTGCAATTCCTATGCTGGTGCATGTATCAAGTCTCCGTGAACTTGGCACTTGCATTTTCTGAAAAAATAGTAGGAGTCTTTTTCCATGGATGGCCAATAGTATCTAGCGCACATGATCTTCTTTGCTAAGGAAGGACCACTTGAGTGAGGCCCACAAATGCCTTCATGTACGTCTTCCAAGGCCTTTGTTATCTCATCTTGTTCTAAACATCGAAGGAGAGTACCATCAAGAATTCACCGGTATAGGGTTTCAACAATGATGGTATATCAAGCGGTTTGGCGAATGAAGGTTTTGCGTTGGTTATTAGATTGGTTAGGAGGGAGTGTGTGATCGCGGAGGTAAGTGAAGAACTCACCGTACCATGGGGATTTGGAACTGATGAGGTGACATGTCATTTCAGTTTTGAGGATATCATATGCAGGGATCCAAAGTTGTTCTACCAAGAACTCGTAACGTGTTGAATTTTGCGGAAGATCCAGGAGAGATGCAATTGTAGCCATTGCGTCAGTAACTTGATTCTGATCTCTAGGTACTTGCTCAAAGGTGATAGTTGTAAATGATTCTTTGTAACTATCCACCATCCTTTTATATGGCATTATCTTATCATCCTTAGTTTGATACTCATCGGTGACTTGTCGGATGACTAACTGTGAATCTCCATATACCTGTAGCTCTTTGAGATGCCATTGTATAGCCAATCTGAGTCTTGTGATTAAGGTCTCGTATTCTGCTATATTGTCAATGCATGGAAAAGTGAGCCTGTATGACTTCGGCTGTTGTTACCTTGAGGTGTAATGAAAAGAATGCCTGCCCCCGAGCCATGTCTAGTATATGAGCCATCAAAGTAGAGCTTCCATGGTTGTGTTGTTGTGATCATGAAGATCTCTTCATCTGGAAAATTTGAAACAAGAGGATGATCACATATGAGGGGTGCATTGGCCAACTGATCTGCAATAACTTGCCCCTTGATAGCCTTGCGGTCCACGTACTCAATGTCAAGTTCACTTAGAATCATAACCCATTAGGCCAAGTGGCCTATCAATGCTGCCTTGTTGAGTAGGTATTTGAGTGGATCGATTTTAGCAATGAGTTGTACCTTGTGTGTCAACATATAGTGCCTTAGCTTGGTGGCTACAAAGATAACTGCTAGGCAAGCTCGCTCAATAGGTGTATAATTGAGTTGATAGTCTACCAATGTGCGAGAGATATAGTATACAACACACTCTTTTCCTTCTGCATTGTGTTGTGCCAGCAATACTCCTAATGCCGTATTAGTAGCTGAAATATATAGCAATAGAGGTCTACTTGGATCTAGTGGGATTAGCAATAGTGTATTCATCAGGTAATCTTTAACCATTTGGAATGCTTGCTGGTACTTTGTATCCCATTGAAAGCGGATATTCTTGTGTAACAGATGCGTGAAGGGATGACACTTATCAACCAATTGCGCAATGAATCTGTGAATTGATTGTAGCCACCCTTGTAGTGTTCTTAACTGACTGATGTTCTTGGGAGGTGGCATGTCCATGATTGCTTTGATTTTCACCTAATCTAATTCAATGCCCTTGCTTGAGACAATGTATCCTAGGAGCTTCCCAGAGGTTACTCCAAAGACATATTTCTTTGGATTAAGTTGTACATGATATTGCTCTAATCTATCGAAGATTTGACCTAGTATTTCTAGATGACCTTCTCTTGTTAATGATTTAGCTAGTAAATCATCGACATAATCCTCCATTACAGTATGAATTAGGTCATGAAAGATGGTTGTCATCGCTCTCTGATAGGTTTCCCCTACATTTTTCAGACCAAATGGCATCACACTCCAACAGTAGGTTCCTCACGGGCATGTGAAAGTAGTTTTATGTTGATCCTCGAAGAAATCTTGATCTGGTTGTACCTTGAAAAACCATCCATAAGAGAAAGCATGGCATGACCTACTCTAAGATCGAAAATCATGTTAATGTTTCATAAGGGGAAGCCATCTTTCAGGGTATGCCTTGTTCACGTGTCTGAAGTCTGTACAGATACAAATGCACCCATTAGGCTTGTCGACAGGTACAATGTTGGAGATCCAATCGACATAATCGATTGGTCAGATGAAACCAACATCTAAGAGCTTTTTGAGTTCTGCTTTTACATGTACAACAATCTGTGGGTGCATCTTTCTAAGCTTTTGTGTTACCGGTTTATCTGCTTCTACCAGGGTGAGGTGATGCATGACCTAATCAGGATCTAGACCAGGCATGTCTGCATAAGACCATGCGAAGTTGATTTGATGCTTCTGGAAGAATTCTACAAATTTTGGTTGTTCCTCGAGTGAGTAGAAAAGCCAAATGTATCTGGTGAGGAGTCTCAAGGGTCCCCACATTGAATTCTTTTGTTTCTTCGATTAGGATTATCGAGCTCTCTTGATTTGTACTAGAGGGGAGGATGTCAAACCTTTCATCCTTACGTGCCTCAGAGAGGTTTTCACCTTTAGATACGCTCTTTATTTTTACTTTTTTGGGATCAAAAAGTGTCATTGTGTGGTTTTCATTGGAAGATCCATGTTTTATTATGATGTTTTTGTAGCTGAAAGGTTTGGCATCTGCCCCAAAGTATGTTGCGCTATTAAGTTCGATGGAAAATCCAAATTTGTGATCCCCACTTGGTATGTGATCCCATATTTCTAAAAAGTCGATGAGCGCCTCATCATTTTGGAATTTATCAATACATGGGGGATTTGGCTGGTTCTAGTCAATGAGTTCGGGGTGGATAATGGGCATGACCTCATCAATTAAGTTAAGTTCAGAGGAGGCGTCAGTGAGGGTTAAGATAGATGACTAAAGTTCATCAATGGTACTCTCCTTGTTAGGTTTTGGTGTCAGATTCGATGTAGGACCCGTGGAAGGTGTTGCTTGCTCACGATCCCAAAAGGTTTTAATCCTAACCTCTCCATAAAATGGTATATCTTTACGAGGCGACATAGGTGATGTGTCTTCCTCATCTGAAGTATTTAGATTCACTATATCAAATTCCCACTCATGCGAGTCAGTCTCTGAATCACTCTCTAACATCCTATTACTATACCAGTCTGGGGTATCCTTTGTATTGAATAGTGTATTTGTGACTGGTGTATGTTCTTTTATAGGTGGGATTGTTGGTGTTGTCGGTAGGATTATAGGAGTTGTTGATGTTGTTGGTAGGATTATCATTGTCGTTGAATCTGCTACTAGGAGTATCAGTGTTGTTGAATCTGTTGCTGATGTTTCTAATAGAATTATCAATGCTGTTGAGACTGCCGATGGTACTGATGTTGCCGATGGAGTTATGGGGTTTGTTGATGTTGTGGGTGCTACTGCTGCTGCTACTGATGGCTTTATCAATTTTGTTGGTGTAGTGGGTGTGAGTGATGTTGTTGATTTGATTATCAGTCTTGTTGGTGCAGTGGGTGTGAGTGATGCTGCTGATTTGATTATTAGTCTTGTTGGTGCAATTGGTGCCACTGCTGCTACTGATGGGATTATCAATTTTGTTGGTGCAGTGGGTTTTGTTGGTGTCACAGAGATAATCAAGGAGGGCTTCCTTGGAGTAACTATTTTGATTAAGTAAAAGTAGGTATTTGAAAGGTACCCGAACCTTGTACAAGCCAGGAGAACATAACTGCTAGAAAAAAGTGCCTGATCACTTCAAAAGGAACCTTGGAGTAACTATTTGATACATGGGTTTGTTGGGTTTACCTTTGAATATGAGCTTAGGAAGAGATTATTTTTGAAATCTTAATCCAGTGTTATCTTTGGGTTTCAACTCAGGCTGCAAGGGCTCATGTCGTCCTTGTTTGCAATGTCGCAAAGCACTTTGACCATCACAACCCATTCTTTGCATAATGGTGAGGCCTTTGCCATATTTATCAGTAGGAAGCTTAGCCTATGGGGTTTCAGTGGTGATAGGGTCTTTGTAGATCCATTATGCTAGGTCTTCATCTCTAGTTTCCTCTTCCTAACTTTTACCAAGGATAAACTGAGCCAAAGTGCATGCTTGCTTAGCCGATGGTAGTTGAAGCACATTTTGAGGCTTGCCATGAGTTCTAGGGGAAGTGGATAATTTACCAACACATAAGAGTTGGCTTAGATTATATTCCCCAGGACCTTCCTCTACCATTTTCATTTTTAGCTTCTCTTGCTTTGGTATAGGGGCGATTGAGCTGGAAAGAGAGGTCAAACTAACATATGATGTGGATGGGATAGCTTTTTTGTTGTTAGGAACAATGATCTCTGGCTGATGGTTAATATTGTTACAATATGCAAATGGATTTGCATCACCAAGGATTGTGATTTCTACACAGTTATTGGGAAACTTGATACACTAATGATAGGTGGGTGGAATGGCTTGCATGGCATGTATCCAAGGTCTTCCTAACAACAAATTATATGGCAGAGGAAGGTTGATAACTTGAGAGATGATGTGCTTCACTACTAGGCCCACTTGGATCGGTAACACAACAACTCCTTTGGAAGAACTCTTTGCATCATCATAGGCCTTAATGGTTATCTTTTTACGGGGGTCTACTGATTCAACTGCATATCCCAATGTTGTGACCAACTGTAAGGTGCATATATTCAGGCTGACTCCATTGCCAATCAAGACTCGCTTGATTCTATGTTGGTTGACAAATCCTTCAATGTCAAGGGATGCATTATGTGGTTGTTGGAATGAAGCGTTGTCACATTCGGAAAAAGTGAGGCATGGTGATGACCTGAGACTACCAACCATGGCTTGAAATTGATCTGTGTTAAGGTTGGCAGGGACTGACGCTTCTTGGAGAGCTTGATCCAAGATTTTTTTGTGTGAAGGGGATAAATGCAAAATCTCTAATATGGATATAAGCGTAGGCATCTTATCTAACTGCTCCACAAGATTATACTGCTTGGGGATGGATGTTGTTCCTTGTGGAGATGATTTAATAGTGATCTTGCTACGATGCGTAACAACATTGCATGCAGGATTGGGATCTTTGATGGTGAGGGTTGCAATTTGTTCATTGGTGTCATAGAGGTGATTCATAGTATAATTATAGGCAGCTCGTGTATAATTAGTTGTATCTGTGTTTCACCTTGAGGTGGAAGGACCCCTTTGATCTTGTGATGGAAGTGGATTTTTGAACATTAGATGATCATAATTTGATGTTTTTGGGTCGTGTCCTTCGATTTCAATTTCTCCTCGGTCAATAAGATCTTGAATAAGATCTTTCAGTCTATGGCAGTTACTTGTTTTATGCCCTTTCCCTTGGTGGAATTCACAATGTTCATTATCTCTCCACCATGGAGGTTTGACCTGAGGTTCATAGTTAGATGTCTTCGGTAAGGTCACCAGATTTGAAGAGACAAATTGATGAAATATCATTTTGATGGGTTCCCCTAAGGGTGTGTATGTATGTTTTGGTTTATAGTTTTTTTTCCCTTGTCTTGGTTCCTCTTGCGACACATTGCAACCTTGATTTTATGGAGGAGCAATGGTGTTGTTTTTAGGGGGGGATTTTTCCCTGCAAATCTGACCACAGGTTGTGCAATTTTTATGGTCCTTGCATCTACAACCCCATCATTGACGATGTTCTTATTCTTATTCCAGAAGTTGGGTTTATTACTGTTAAAATGCGAGCGAGGGCCATCTTTTGGTTTATTGTATATTTTGATAAGTCCCTTTTTGATAAGGGTTCGTTCACATTTTAATCCCTGGGTGATCATGTCTTCAAAGGACTCTGTGCCCTTCATGTATAGATGGAATTCCATTTCATTGTTCAAGTTGGAAATAAATATTTCCACTAGCTCTTGTTCAGGCAGATGAAGCGAACGTTTGCTAGACAATTACTACCACCGTTGTAGGAAAGCTGAAAAACAACTCCCCTGGCTTTTGTTTGGTATTGCATAGATCTGCCATGGTAACATCGCATTCTATGTTGTGTGAATAATGTGCGATGAACTTTTGTACTAGTTCCTCGAATGTCCTAATGCCACCTGGTAATCGGGATAACCATTGCATGGTTATTCCCCCCCAAACTCTGAGGAAAGAGGCACATTAGATAGGTGTCTTCATAAGACACTTCTAGGCAAGTTGAGTGAAATTCCCAGACATGATCTCTAGGGTCTCCTTTTCCTCGATAATTTTCAAACTTAGGTGTTTCAAACCCTCATGGAAAAGGTGGCATATGTAGGTTCCTATCAAAGGGATAGGGACAAATATCATTAAGTGAAAACTGGGTAGTCTTCACACTACTGTGGAGTTGTTGAGCGAGTTTCTCGACTTGTTGTCTCAACATGTCTATTTCGGTAGGAGGAGATGGGGGATTTCCTTGATTAAGTTCATATTGGAAGTAATCTCTACCTCTTCCACCCTTGTTACGGCTATGGTGTTCTTATGTTTTCCGTATTTGTGCGGTAAAAATTAGAGGGTAGTTTAGCACCCTCTTGAGAAAGTCTCAAAAAATGAGCATATGTGTTTTTTTTAAGGATTTCATCAAAAAGTCGATTGAACCTGGGGTTGTGTTGTGCTCTTTCTATAGCTTCGGGAGTTGGAGTACTAGGATCTTCATCATTTGTACCTCCTCCAATGGCTTCTTGGAAATCGTTGAGGTTTTCGTCGTCCTCTTCTTCGATCTTTAGTTGTCTAGTTTTCGATCTAGTTTGAGCCATTTTGCTTGAAAGTTTTGGGGTTGGTGATGGAATGAGAGAAGTGTTTTGTGAAGTGTTTAGAAGATGAATCTATTCCGCTGAAGGTTGGATGTTACTAAATTTCTTTGCGAATTGCTCTTTGTGTTGTCAACAATGTTGATGTGATAAGGTATAGCAAGGTTTGAGGTGTGTTACAAACCAAGCTAACTAGTAATGAGAAGATGCAATCATAGACTAGTTTTAACCTGCATAGAAATGCCTCTTAGGATGATTTATCCTAGATGTAGAGACACTCTAAAAAGTGATGTGTTGTTTTGATTTAAGAAATATCTAAAAAGAACTTAGGACAAGACCTTTTTATGTTTTGAGAGTTGAAATGGATTGATGATGTATGAATGTGAGAGTGGATATAATATGGACCTCAATAAAAGCTATGTCACAAAGAGAACTTCTTCTTCCTCTTCTCGCTTAGGGGTTGGTGGTTCTTCTCGAGCTATGGTATATGTAATGTAGATGTTTGGAAAGATAACAAGGTTGATTTTGCCTTCTTTGTTTTTGTGATAACTCAAAGCTCTATACCGAGTAAAAGCTCTATTTTTCAAAGGCTCTTTATCGAACTTGTTAGATTTTCCTTGAAGGTATAGATGCATGTGATGCAAGAAGGTTCTATGAGAGACAAAGATTTGTCTATTAAGATAGAATAATTTTCTCCTTTTGATAAAATCCTTTGAGCTCAATGGTCTTTTCTTCAAGTTGATGTGTTGATGAAGATTCTTCTTTCTCAAGATGTGAAGAATGGTCATATAGTTTGATACTTTTCGTTGTTTGTTTTTTTATTTTTGATCTTTTGTATTTTTGAAAAAGTTGGTGTTGGATGAATACTTGTTTTGATTTGGATTTATGATGTTTCTTTGACAAGAAAACCAAGCAAGCACACAAACACAAGAATGTTGCCTAAAAAGGCACAAGTATGGGTCTAGATCAACCCAATCTTTTGAACTTTTTATGACCCTTTCCTTCAAATGTATTTTAGGTGTTTCCAAAGCCTGAAGTCGGCTCAATTTGCACTGGTCTTGACTAAAAATGAAAACACTTCAAACACTCTTTATCCCTAAGGTCAAATGGCCAGTTGCGATACGTTCAGCCCACATCTTGATATTTCTTCGACTTTGGTACTACATACCTTATGAATCCCGTCGTGGCAGGTAAGGATGTGATATACTAAGTCTTGCACGAGCATAACAAATAGATGATCCCTATGATGGGGGAGTCACCACTTTTATCAAGCTACAAGTATCCTTTCAAAAAGCCATGTTTCTACTCAAGGAAATATGTACGGTGAGTATCTTTGGAGCAAAACCATCTATGCTCTTGCACTGAATTTCTCACAAATATTTGCAATCAATCAAAAGGGGTGGGTTTCTATATAAAAAGGTGTCTAGTAATGTTTGATGTTTTTGGACATAAGTTCATTCTACAGTGACTCACTTAAGAGCCTTGTAACTTGTGGTGGGGCCCATATGTCCTTTCGGCAAGTTACAATGTAGGAACAACTATACCCAAGGCTACAACTTTCGTTCTCACCTGATTTCTATAGT
Organism: Cryptomeria japonica; assembly: GCF_030272615.1. Lineage (NCBI taxonomy): Eukaryota > Viridiplantae > Streptophyta > Pinopsida > Cupressales > Cupressaceae > Cryptomeria > Cryptomeria japonica. The sequence continues at coordinate 543,639,938 of NC_081406.1, read as the reverse complement.
GGCTTGAAGGATTTACCGCGCGAGGTCGTTCCAAAGAGTGATATGTCTCTTGGAAGGACTCTCTTAAAAAGATAAAATTTTGAGTGTTACTAACACTTTTCTCTTGCACCTAGGACCACGAAAGCCAAGGGAGAGGATAGTGTGTGTTAGAAGTAGGACCACTCTACAAACTTTTTGCACAAATGTGCCATTCACTGAAAAAACTTGTTCTTTTTAACCGGTTTATAGCAATGTGATCTAAAAGCTATTGGGAGATGTTGCTCCAACAAAAAATGGTGTTCTTTTTAACTTTCTAGTGCAAAATATTGTGTAATCTAGGAACTTGAAATCCTGGTCAACTGAATTTGAAGCACGTTTTGCTTGAAGTAAATTGATTTGTAGCTCAAAGGGACAAATTGTTTGTTCTTTTTAAACTCACACAAATAAAGTGTTGATTGTGAATTTTAGCCCTTTTGCAAGAAAATGAAAGTTTGTTTGTTGATTTTAAACACCAATTGAAAATTGTCCCTAACTTGCAATGAAACAAATTTATTTGATGTGAGTCTTGTGGTTCTTTTTAATTTGCAAAATGAGGTTCCTTTTAAGCCCAAACTGAAAAAATGTGATTGATTTTATGACCCAAAGTAAAAGTGAGGTTTATTTTTAATCCAAAAGGGAAAATGAATCCATTTTAAACCCAACTTTGAAACAAATTAGAAAACAAAGAAAAGGAAAATTTAGATTCCTAGCTTAACTCTTTGAACCTTGCAAAATAGTTAGTATAACCTACACAAGAAGACCGATTTGTCAGTGAAATCAAGGTTTTGGTGGGCTTTCACAAGCCTAAACTTTGATTTTTTTTGGTTACAATTTTTTTTTACAACTCTCTGTTACAATAGCACTACTCTGTGTAAAAACAGAAGCGCTATTTAACACAAAAGTGCCAAATCATAGACAAATGCGCTAAAATAAATACAACCACGTTTCAAGAAAGATAAATGTGCTAAAAACTCTGTCGAACATAATAAAAATCCTGTCAAACAAAGAGCGTGAATTCGCTAACCTAAGTACAATAGCGCTATTTTAATTACAATAGCGCTAAACTAGAGATGATAGTGCTATTTGAAGGATGAAAGTGCTACTTTAGCTAACAAAAGCGTTAAAATACCGACTTTAAAAGGCACTAAAGCAAGTTCAAAAGCACTAAAGCATGACCTGTGTGTCAATTTCAACAAGAAAAGTTAGTAATTTATCAAATTCGATCAGAAGGTTGCATGTTCGATTCACGTTGGGTTCACCAAATGATGCTTTGCAAAAAGGATTGTTAGGGACACACAACAGAAGAAACAAGTTCAAATGTTAGTGTTAGCAACAAAATATTATCCTAAGCAAGCATATCAAGAGAGATATTAAACATGAAATGGAAAGCATGCAAACATAAAAGAGATAAACTACACTCCTCCAAATGCTTACCAAGATGCTCATAGATGTTCCTCCCTTGTTCCTCTCCTCTCCAAGTTCCACATGAGTGTAGCTCTCAGCTTTGCACTACTATGGAAGTCTTATGGAGATTCAAGATTGAAAATGATTATGAGATGCAAATGCAAAGCTAGCTAGGAATGAAAGAAAATGAGTTGATTGAGATATTTATCAATTTTAACCAAAAGACAAATGTGGATTATGATTTTACTCTAAAATGCTCTCTCAAATTCACTATAACTTAGATGCATATAAGATTTTAGGATTTGTATTATGAAGGAATGGGCTCTATTTATAGGAAAAATAGAGAAATAGATGGTTGAGATTGAGTAATCTCAACAAGGTCAGGATTGATGTGTTTAGGATCCATGTGAGGGATTTCAATCCAATCCCAAGATGATAAATATCAACATGAGATGGCTTGAGAGGAGAGGGAAGAAGAATTAAATGTTTGACATGACTTGAAGGTTAACTTGGGAGGTAAGGTTAATGTTGATTTGAATGAATAAAACCATTATCCAATAAATAATGCCCTTATCCAATGGATAAACTCTTGTGCAAGAGTTAGTGAGGATAATCATGGTCAAAGCAATAAATGCATGAGGAGACACATGAGTTAAATGGAGGTTGAGTTAGAGGGAAAGTCTCTAACCATGTGGGCAAGTGGAAATAACCATAAATGGTTATGTAAGAGCCATTAATGGTCATGTATGAGCCATTAGTGGTTTGGAAGACTTTAGGGGTTAGCTTGTTGAACACATAAAGCATTAAATGCTTTTCAAAGACTTTGGAGGCTTTGAGAAGTGACTTCAAGTTGCTTAGGAATGTGACAATATTTAGGAGACTGATTAGGCTAATTGAGAGTGGTTAGAAGAATTTAGAAAGTGGTTAGAAGAGTCTAGAAGGGGATTTAAGATTGCAAGTGGGTTTGGTGGGTGAGGGAAAAAAGGATTTTAATTAAAATAAAATTAATTTATTTCAATTGTGGTGGCAACTTGCATTTGTAGGAGAATGCAAGTGGGGGGTAGTTTAGGGATTTAAATAAATGTTTTAATTATTTATTTAAAAGAGGAAAGGGGGGTTGAATTAAATAAATATGATTTATTCATTTAATTGATTTTAGAGTGTGGCTAAATGAATTAATTTAAATAAATTCAATAATTTATAGGAGAAGGGTTTGAGGATGAATTAATTAAATATTAATTTAATTAACTAGTGACTGATGACTTATTAATCAAATAAATAGTAATATTCATGTAATTAAGTGGATAGATTTATGTGACTACAAGATGTAATTGCTAAAACAATGTAGGGCGGACCTATAGGCCCACCATACACCATAAGATGAGCTAAGGAAAGGTGGGGTTTGGGTTTGTAAACCCGAACACCACCAAAAGTTTGTGTGGTTAGAGTTTACAAATTCGAACCCCATCTTTAGTTCACACAAGAGATAAAAGGCGATGCTCGAGTTTACAAACCCGAGCAACACCATGTATATGGTATTGTTCAAGCCAATAAACTCAAAAACCACCAAAAGTGGGAATTTATAAGGCATGTAATCATAGTGTTGTTAAACAAAGGATAAGGCAGCAAGGGTATTTGGGTTGGTGAATCTGAATAACACCATACACTAGTGTGATTTGGGTTCTCCAACCCAAATACCACCAAAAATAGGTAAAATCAAAAGAGGGTGATGTATTTGGTTATCATAAAATCTAAAAACAATTACAAGAAAAAACAATACAACTAGTATTTTTAAAACCTGAACGCATGAAAAAATGAAAGAGATCAAAAATGGGAAAAGCAGAACCTTTGAAAATAAATAAGAAAAGAACTCACCGACAAAGATGAATATCCTACGAATTTGAAGGAGAAATACGTTCCACAAAGTTGCCTTAGAGCCAAATGATAAGCCAAAAATATTAAAAGAAAGATAAAATGGCTCTTAATTGAATTAGAAAAAGGAGGCATTAATTTCAGTCAATGTCATTAATAGGTGCAAGTTGGGTTCGTAAACCCAATTTGTACTTATAATTACAACAAGGTGCATTTCGGGTTAACAAACCTGACTCGCATCTATGTGCAAAAAAGAAAGGCATGAAGGTAGGTGTAAATAGAGTCTACGAACCCGATTTGCACCTAGAGTCCAAAATGGTGTAAATCGGGTCTATAGACTCAATCAAAACTTAGAACTCAAAAATGAAGATAACTTGGAATGCAAAATGATAACCATGCGCAAGATGACAAAGTCATCTCAAAATGCATGCATATAGAAATTAAACCACAAATGGGATGTATAAAGGAGTTGGCTCCTCACTATAAGGAGCATTCAGAAGTGTAAAAGATATATCATTAGACTTTGTCCTCTGGCTAGCGGCAAGATCAGAGTGATAGTGACCATGTTAACATATGGGTCACCACTCAATGCAGGGGTTGATGATGTAGAGATGAAATTTGATGAATGAGGCATCATAATTGATCTATAAGTTCTCCTAACAACAACCCTAGAGGAAATATAGGTTGTAAATCTCATAGACAAATTCTACTATAGTTCAACAAATTTGAAAGAGTGTAAGAGAGGAACTCAACAAAAGTAATGGAATGTTTGTTTTTCTTAAGAAAAATGTTGAAGTGTTTTGAAACTAATTAAACCAATGACAAGCTTTCACATCAGGTTCACCAAAATATAGAGGGGGATAAAGTAAACCACTCTACAAGGCCTTTGGTAACCTCTCTAGGACTCACTTAATCTACCTCTCCACTCGAGATGAGCACAATGTGTGGTAGTTGCAAAGTTTCCTTAGATCACAAGGTTTTAACTATAGAATCGAAAGGGCACATCATAGAGATTTTTTGGTGACATTCATTGAATCTCTACCCAAGGACAATGTGGTGTGTTGGCATCCCATGTGGACAGAGTACAAAATTTTGTACCAAAAATTGTAGAGTGACAATGTATGGGTTTTTTATGCTCTTTTAGTGAAATAAATGCTAAATAGAGAATAAAGTATCCATAAATAAGAAATAAAAGACAAGGGAAAGGAATAAGATGATACAACAAGTCCATGAATGAAGCCTCTAGCAAAGATAGCTCTTTATTCAACAACCTACATACAAAACAGAGAGATGAAAATGTCGGGGTTGTATTTTAGAGGTTGCCACAATTAGACCCATGTTTTGGTGTTTCTACCCCACAAACAACCAAGACAGATAATGTATAAACCAATAAATGAGACACAAAATAAAATAGATATTAGATATGCTATGGAGATAGATAATATGATAAATGCAAAGACAAAAGAGAATAAACTCCCCTTCCACATCCATAAAGTGGAGAGCTTGCTAGAGAGAAGAAGTGTCACCAAACCCTCTTATTTTAGGAATTGTGGTAATGGTGTTGGATTTTCAAGCACAAAGTAATGAAGAGAGCCAAGAGAAAGCTTTAGAATACAAGAGAGTGAAAAGATGTGTGATAATTCTTCTAAGATTGATTATATTGCCAGTGAGATTCGTTTGAATGCTGGAGAGCCCCAAAATGAATCCCAAAAAGGCAAGATTTAAGCACCTTGAATGTGAATTCAAAATTTATGCATGCTCTAGGAGGTGTTGCAACCTCTTCCAATCATAGGCATGATGCTCCGACAACCACCTTTGGACAATGTTTTTGTGGGACACTAGCACAGTGCGCAAGTGTCTGTGAGTCATATAGTCAATAAGGTCCAAAAAAGGACAAAACCAAGGCTGACAAGACAAGCCAAGTAGACAAGTCGACAAAAGCTAAAGGGGTTCTCCAATCAATTTAAAGCGAAAGTGCTTATGTAGCATGGAATTGCACAGAGTATAATTTATGATATTACAATGTATTGTGTGTACCTCACTTGACAAATAATCTCCTTTTCATTTATCAAATCACTCTTGGTACAATAAGGAAGATTGTGGAGTTCACTCCTAATTCAGTTATTATTAGAGAATTGGGGATACAAGTGATCATTGCTACCAAGGTGTTGGATCATGCATCTTAGTTGTACTCCTTTTCAAACGTTGTTCCTATTGATGACTTTGATTCTTTAGATAATGATCACACTTCTAGTGGGGACTCTGATCTTGAGGAGAACTTTGGTTACTTGAAATTGGGTATTCTCACATGTGATAAAATTCTTAAGCCTTGAATTCTTTATCTTCCTATTGAGATCACATCTATTATTTTTCTTGGTAATTCTCATGTTTTTGTAGTTTTGTCTTCTTGTGATTTAGTGCAGCAGTATGTACTTTGTCTTCTAGATAGAGTTTGTTGGGATGAGTAATTGATGGACATTGTGTGTTTGTTTGTGGAGACCTATTTCACAAATTTGTGAGACACCATTGATGACAATCAACTTCTCTTTGGTGGATGTGATCATTTGCTGTGAGTGAGCACTCTAACCCTCTTGTTTATTATCTACATCATCATTCTTTTGAGTTTGAAATGACAATGGATACTTATGTACAACATTTTGAGGATGTCTCTTTATCTCTAGAGGAGAAACTTGACTCTTTGGATCTTGTTCTACATACATCTTCACTAGATACTGTATTGTCTTTTCAGCAATGTGGCCTAGTATACCTAATTTGGAGGGGGAAACTTTCAACATCGACATGGGGACACTTGAGAGTAGTTTTTAAATATTTCATACATCTTTTGTTTTCTTCTTACATATTCCTTTTAGGAGTGGAAAGACATAATTCATACACCTTTGGTTTTGTTTCTTCCTAAGGGGAGGAATGTTGTTTGATGATCGTGGAGCATCTTATAAATCTAGTTTGGAGCATGTTTCGTTGGTGCATATTATACATTTAGGGTGGGGGGGCTACATGTTGTCTCTTCTTCTCTCTTTTAGGAGGGAATTTTTCCTCACATGGGGTTTTGTCCTTCTCATTATTCATTGAGAGCATTTTGTATTTTCATCTCTCTTTCTGGGAGGACTTTTTTCCCATCGAGTTTTCTCCTTTTCTCCACTTGTGATAGATTACATTGCATTTGTACATGGGTACCCAACATTGCCTTGTATCCAGGACCCATATTGCATTTTTTTTATTTTGTGTACATTCTCCCTAAGTTGCACTTAAGGGGGGCTATTAGTGTAATTAAGGCGTTGTACCTTGTTAGTTATTCACCTAGGTTCTAATTATACCTTTCACTTAAGCCTACTTAGGAACCACATAGAAGCATTACCACTTTGTGTGGTGTCTCCACCTCTGGTTCTTTTATCACTTTATTACTTTCCATCTCATGTGAAAATTCTACCTTTAGTGGTTTTATCATGTTATCACTTTTCCACCTTAGGTGGGTGATCCATCTTTAGTGGATGTATCACACTATCACTTTTCCACCTTAGTTGGATGATAAGTTATCACTTTATGTGTCATGTCATGAGATTATGACACTTGTCCTAATGTTATGCACTCTTATGTTCACCTTGGCCTATTTAACCGAGGGGTCAACTATATACTATCATTTATTCCATTGAATATTAATAGGAATACAATTTAATCTTCTCATATTGATTCTCTCTTCTTGTTGTGCTTTCTATTATGCCTCTATATCTTGGGTGGCTACCTTCATTCCAAAATATTATAAAAACTATCCCAAGTAAAGTGAATAATTTACACCAACACCCTTCTTAAGTGTAACCTAAATAGAGATACCAAGTTAGATACTCGTGTACAAATATACCTCTAGAGAGAGAGAGAGAGAGAGAGAGAGAGAGAGAGAGAGAGAGAGAGAGAGAGAGAGAGAGAGAGAGAGAGAGAGAGAGAGAGAGAGAGAGAGAGAGAGAGAGAGAGAGAGAGAGAGAGAGAGAGAGAGAGAGAGAGAGAGAACCCCCTAAAAGAGAAATAAATGTTTAGAGACTGGTTGACCCCCCAAGATGTGATGTTTTATGTTCCCATGGTGGATGTTAAAATATAAATGGTAAAAAGCCTTCATTCTTGATATTTAATGTTGAAGAGGATTCACACTTCCTAAACAATATTTCTCCCCTCAAGAATAAAGAAACCTAAAGGTAGATGTAGAAGATCTTCTGACTCCAAAAAGGAATATGTCAAAATTAAATATAAAATAGATGTGTTTGGAAGTTCTTCAATGGTCCCCATGTCAAATAAGGAGTCTTAATCTTGATCAATGAATATGACTACTTAAAATAATGTGGAAATAGATGTACAGCAAGTGCCAAAGGAGAGATGTATGGACATATAATCACAATGCATGTCACATAATCACAATGCTCATCCCCTGAGATGTATTGCTATGTAGAATGTCTGGAACCCCTTAATAAAGCATATCTAAACTCTATATAGGCAATAAGAAAAAGTAGTATCTCAATGCATTTCATACAATTGATTACATGTTCCTTAAGATGTCCCACTACGAAGAACTACTAGAATATCTCGATAAAGAAACTCACAACTTTGTAGTATCATGGGGAGGAACTGGAATCATGGAACGTCCCATGTGACTATATTGTTAATTTTATAAGGTTCCACATCAAATACCTAATTGTGAATAAGTGACAAAGTTGGGAAGGTGTTCAGATCTTAGTGCATGTTGAATAACTACATTGCACATCCGACAAACTATTCACATTGTCGCCTTAAGTGTAAATAGTTGTAGATGAAGCTTCGAGAGGAGGACCACTTAGCACTTGTTTTAGTTCCTTTTACACATGTAAGGTTTTCTAAGGGAACATCATAGTCTATTGAAAGTTAAAGGTCTCCATATTGTGGCTCACTTATGGTTATGGTAATGAGAGGATAGTTAATGTGGTTAATGTGGTTAATGTTTCATTCTAAAAAAACCATAAGAAGTATTAGTCCATAGACCATGTCATTGAAGCATAATCAAACATGTTTCTATTTATGGTCACTTGGTTCAAGAACAAGTCCACAAAGATATGGTAATAAATATCGCTCACTTAGTATTGACTCTTTATCCCTTCTTTCTAGGATGAAAAGTTCTCTAGATTTATCCTAATCATTAAATTATAAAATAACATGCCTAAAAATGTGTTTGAAAATATTCTATAATGGAACTTTATCTGATCTAATGTGTTATGAAACTTTATAAGTTGAGTTTATTTGTATTAACAATCCCCCCAAATAGATCAATTTAAATCCCCTTATTAAGTAGATTTGTGAAATTTTATAATTCAATTTTTTTTTATATATTTTCTATGTTTTGAAAGTGTCCAAGAAAAGGATAAGTTATTGAAGGCATAGTTCCAAATAGAATGAGAAAAGATCAACACCATTATAAAGTACATTAAAAAACATGCACTTTAAAAAAGGAATCTCTTTGAGAAAGTTATGGCCCTCCAAAGGTCTCAAAATGTGTACTATACAACAAAAGAAAATCTATTTATTTGTAAAATTCAAGAATCATGAGAAAAAACTAATTATAACACTACAAAGGCCATGAAGTTATACCCCATTTTTTTTTAAATGCATTAGGCCCTTTGCATGGTCAATAAAAGGCCTCTTGAAGTTTGCATGTAATTGTAAAAACTAAATGAGAGAGGTATGTCCATTCAAAGTAGAATAATGACATTAATAATGGTGTTAGTGGTAATTGGACACATAAACTATGCACATATTGTTGAGGAGGGTTGACTAGGTAGAGAACTTAATCGGTAGGAGCACACATGGTGTTGTTGATGTGGAACACTTTCAAGTACCAATAGCATTAACTATGTTGCATAGTAAATGGTACCTGTTGACCTTTTTTCTATCAACCTGAGATCCAATCTGAGAAAGGCTTTTCTACATAACCTACGTGCTATTTGCCCCTACATAACCTTCCTATTATGTGAATTTTTGTTGGCAACATGCGGAGGGAGTCTTTCCATCTTTCGAGCTTCATTTTTTATTTTTAGGTTGACCGGTTGCGGTGGTTAGATCACTTAAGTTTTTATCAGTTGGAGGGTCTTCTATCATTGGTGGGTTGATTTCCCCTTTTCTATCCACCGGTTGGAGATTTATTTTTGGCCTAGCTTCTCCTAGCGACAAAATGACTTTCGGGTCTTGCCGAAAGGCACTGTCTCAATGAAAATGATGGCTTCCCCGCCACCTCGTAGGCATTTCAATGTGCCTAAGGGAAACTTGTAGGGTTGGAGATAGAGGCAGGCGATGTTCCCACTATCCCACTATCCCTACAGGAAAACGACCAAGTAGAAAAGACTCGTGGGAAAAAAAAACCAAGAGAAGCAATAGGTCATTCTTCCACCTCGCAGGGAGTTTTGTGAGATGGATTGGCCACAAGGCAGAAGGGCGAAGGAACACAGGGGACCCTATAGGGTAAACAAATATTAGGCCGAATTATCATCCTGCATGCCACTCCAATGTACCAAGGGAGCCTTGCGGGATAAAAACAATGTTAAGGGTTGATAGCTTCCTCGTCATCTCATAGGGTAAAGTTAAGGCTGAAGTAATGTCTGCTAAGAAACAAAGAAGGTGGATGGTTGTCCCACCACCCTGCACCGATCAGAATACAAGGGGTCATGCTCTTGGGATAAGATAAGCACAGGAGGTTGTTCCCTGCTATCCCATGAGGATTAATGTGGGTTCGAATGGACTATGCGGGGTAAACAACATGAGAAAGTGAAAGTGTTCACGCTATCTCGTGAGGAATTTTGTGAAGGCATTGAGGTCGCACGTGGTAAGAAAACCATGGGAGATAGCTTCTCCCCGCCATCATGTGCGGTAAGTAATTGATGGCGATGGCAAAGGCCTTTTCGTCCTAACTTTCTTGACTGCAGGATGCACTTTCTAGTCTTGTGGAAGTGCTTTGTCTTGGCGAAATGTGGTGGTCCCCTTCCCTTCTTGGCACGATCTTGACTACCCATTTTCACTTGGATCTCGATCGGACAACTGCAACTTGATAGTGTGTTGGGCCTTTTGAGTGCTTACATGGCGAGATCTCACGCGACCATCAGTGCACGAGATCTCTCGGTCGACAATGGAAATTCAGTTTTGCGGGAATTGTTAGCATTCAAAACTCTGCAAATGGGTGGGTGTCGACTCGATGGTCAAGGAATTTTTTTGCTCATTTGATGCCCGACATCTAATCCTTTTTTGCATACAACCACCAGAGATTTTCACCATTACTCCATATTGGACTCTGTGGCTCTTTCTAGACATCATCCCATGCCTATTCATTGCTGGATGAAGACTTTTGCACCTACCTATGTACTCAAACCCATTTTGCGCAAAGTTCTCCCCTTAATTTGCAGGGATTTTATTTTTTCAAAGGCAGAGGACACTCATTGAGGAGATTTTGCACATTGCAGATCAGATCACTCAATCCGATCTTCTTCTCCCCTCTATTATTCGATCTAAGTTATAGCTGAACTATAAAGGCAATTTTGTAACCCTTTCTGGGGATATTCTCTTCTTTTCTTCTGCAGAAAACTTATGTTCTCTGCATTTGTAAAAATTGCTTTGCCCTACATTAATAAAGCTTGTTTATTTTACCTAGATTCAGTTCTTTCAAGTCTGTGTGAGTTATCACCTTTCTTTATGAATGCATCTCTTTTAGTTTTCTCAGTTGTAGCTGATTGTGTTGAATCCATCTTTGGATGTAGTTTGTGAGATAATTATCATCTCCCTTTGTATCTCATAAAAACCCCAACCTTCATCTTTTCTCAGATAACTGATTTAGATAGAACCATGTGTATGCCTTGGGCAGGTTTTGTTAATGTCTTGTGCAGTTATAGGCAGGAAGATCAAAATTTCAGTCTAGGTGCAAACCTCTTTTCCCTTCTTTCAGTATCCCTTCTCTCTTTCCCTTTTCCCAATCAAAGCTTAGATTATATTTTTTATGTGTTGGGTTGGTCCAACACTTTGCATCAGATTGAAAGGAAGTTGGCCTTCTCGGGAGATTCAACCTCATTTCTACAAGTCCAACACTTGGAGGTTGATTCAATGTTGCACAAGGTTGATGACCAAGATTTCTCATCAAGCGGGTGAAATTTTGTGACAACACTACCTTCATGGTACTTAATAATGGTACCCATGGGTTCCTTTTAATGAAGGCATGCACCTTATATTAAGAAGAGTGATTAAGCTCCTAAACAATCATCAATTTTTATTTAATTTATAAATTAAACAAAGCTAAAAAATATATTTGGTGTACCTACACCAACATCTACCTACATCTAGGTCATATGTCTTCAACTTACATACCTAATATTTAAACTTTTGTATTTTTTAAGCTACTTCAAATTTGACAAGTTTTATGTTAATTCATAGGTTTTCATCCCCTCATAATTCAATGACATAGTTTGGTACTTACTAGCTCACTTACTATTGCATGTCCCTTAAAAAGGCAAATTAAATCTTTTAATTGTCTACACAAACTAAGAGGTAATGCTAGATATTCTCACAATTATAAACATAATAAGCAAATCAAAATAATCCAACCTTTTACCAAGTGTGCTAAAATATTATATTTACATGCTGCCAAAAGCTAGAAAAATAAGCCCTATGACATTGATACCATGCTAGAATTTGTTATGTTCACATAAATCCACCCAACAACTAATGCTTATGAACTAATCACAAAACTAAAAATAAATAATGAAACATAATTGCAAAGAGTAACATAAAAATATATCAACCTCTTTAGATCTATGAATCAAAGAGATAAAATGGGACAGAGACAAGGGCACTCTCATTAGTTCCAATTAGGAGTGATTTTAATGAATCTAACTTAAATGGAGGTGGTCTTGAATAAAGAAAGGTTTCACCTAACTACCATCAATCGATATTATTGAAGAAATAGTGGCATTTGAGTACCTTAGGTCGAGGTGACACATATTGTCATTAGCTACCTAGGTGATGATAATTAGATAATCCTAATATTTAAATTAAACTTGATAATTAACCTACAATATTACAGTTGTGATGAACATCATCCTTGGTGAAAGTGGAATATTTACACCAATGGCAAGGATATATTTAGTGTTGCATGCTAATATAAGTGATCGACAAAATATGTTGTGTGGTTATTTATCACTTTTTATTGATGGAGTTATGGATCTAACCACACAAGCCCAAGAGTCATTTGCAAGCACAACACCTATCATAAAGAAAGATCAAGTGCGGTAGATTTATATTAATGCATTATTTAGTTACTTCTCCTGCTTTCTTACTTTACTTTTGTTGCCTTTTTGAGGTTTTTTACTTGTTGCATTTCCTTTATCCTTTTTATATTTGTTTTTTAAAGTGTTTTATTTCTTTGTTATTATTAATTTATTTTTTACCACTTGTTTCTTATCCTCTCTCTCTCTCTCTCTCTCTCTCTAGTATGTTTTTCTTCGCAAAATCAACCACTTCATTCTCCCGATGATATGTATCTCATCTTGATGATGGATCATAGGGCGTGAAATGAAATGTTGATACAAAAACATTGACACAATTAATTCCAGAAGCAACACACATACAACCTAGTTATTTATCACTTTTTCTTGATGGAGATTATTTTATAATTAATTAATGAATCCTCATGCAATAATTAATTAAACCCTAAAGAAAGATTAAATTAACTAGTGCCAAGTATCACAATCATAATAAATGAGACAATTTAAGCTATTATCAACCTAATCTAGTAGAAGGGAAAAGAACCTAAGTTTAGCTTAAGTGAATAAAGTAATTAAAGGACTTGATTAATTAAACATGTGAATATTCCTAATTACTCCAACACCCCTCCTAATTATAAGTTAGCTTAATTAAATAGGTGAATATTCCTAATTAATCTAACACCTCTCTTATAATTACCTTACGAATAACCTAAATAGCCACTATGAATGCATGAATGAATGGGTTGTGACAAAAAAAACTTATTAGATACCCATGTACAACCCAATGCAACTCTCACAGATGAAGAAAAGGAGAAAAACACAGTGGGACAAAACCCCTCTCTAGAAGAGAGAAATAAATATAGAAGTGAGTACACGTGACTAACATGAAGGACTCAAGATGTCCCCCTAGATATTGAATCAACCACATAAGTACAGTCAGTATTCCATCATAGGAGAGAAGTGAAGAGGCAATATATCTCCCCCACAAGAGAGAAGCTCCAATGCTAAAGATGAAGTTTTGAGGATGAACGTTGATGAAGATCCAAGAGCGGCAAACCACATTCCTCCCCTTGGGAAGAAACAAATCCAATGGTGAAAGTATAAATGACTCCATGAAAGGAGATTGAAAGTATAGTTTCATAATGTATGCCATGAAGATTGCTCAACTATCCACATGTCTGAACTAAAATATGTCAAATCAAATGAAGCAAATCCACACAACAGTGAAGATACCTAATGAACAACCTCAAAAGGCATTGATGAAAATTAGATGACAAGAATGTTCAATCTGCCATCAAAGAGGAATAAAATATCCCGAATCATGTCCCTAATGTATGGGGTCTACACATATCAAATAAACTGAAACTAGAAGAGAAAAACTAATTTGTTGAATTGAATTGATCTCTAAAGAAGTGAGAGGTGGAGGAGGAGGTACAACATAAGTCTTAGGAACCATGGTGAATGAATGAAGTACATAGGTTAAGTGACCAAATCTCTCCTTATATTTCTTATCCACTCTAGATGCATGAGAGTTTGGAGTAGTCAATGGAACACCATGCTTAATGGGAGAAAAATGGGAGAACTCATATAAGAAAGATGCATGATCAACATTTCTAACTGCAATGAGGTCTCCACTATGTAGGTCTCTAAAAAGCATTGAATCAAGTGTGAACTCAATTGTCTTACCCTACCCATTATGATTATGATATATGGAAATAAGATTCAAAGATAATTAAGAGAAACAAAGTATATCATGCAATGTGTCATCATCAACCTCTATAAAACCCCTATGAGTAATCCCTATTTCTTCATATTAATCCCCATTTATTTTTTTCAAATATAGTAGTTTGATTGAGTGAGGGGAGCAAAATAATTTGGATCTGTGATCAATGAATGAAAAAAATACATAAATAGATTGATACAACAATATAAAGTCTCTCAATGCCAAAAAAAATCACTTAGATTTAAAAAAATCAACTAATTTTTGCATGTTTCTAATAAAGGAACCTAAAATTATCAGCTTAAAAGGTGGAATCAATGATGTTTTGGTAATATTTTTCATGCTAAGGTTGTTGCTTAGGAAGAGTTCAATAAGATTACACAGTTGATTCAGTAAAATGGGGTTTTTGAGGATCTTTTGAGGAGGCTAGGACCTTGAAGGTGGTAGAGGAGTGTGAATTTCGCGAAGAGGTGTATTGGAAGCAAAAGGCCCAGGTTGATTGGCTGCAGGAAGGGGATAAAAACACTGCATTTTTCTTTAATTATGTGAAGGCCAGGAGGCAGTGTAATTCCATCTCTGTTCTAGTAAATGACAAGGGGGTTCATCTTCCCTCATTTTAGGAAATCCCTATTGAGGCATCACAGTATTTTGTTGCTCTATTCAGGGAGGATTCGCAAGGGAGTTTGGTTGGGGAAGCATAGGTTCTTTCTTGTATACCCCAGTTGCTTTCTAGGGAGGTGAATGCGAGTTTGATAAGAGAGATTTCTCTTGAGGAGATGGAGAGGATTGTGTTTCATATTAGGAGAGAAAAAGATCCTGGCCCTGATGGTTTCCCAATAGAGTTTTTTCAAGAATTATAGGATATCATAATGTTGGATCTTTTGGCAGTTGTCCAAGAATTCCAAAGGAACAAACTATAGCATCCTAAAATTGTGACACTTGCAATTTCGACTGCATTTGGGTCTTCACGATGGCGGTGCAACGTTGAACCTGAATGGAGACCCCGAAACCCGTTTACGACACCAAAAACTGCATTTTTCCGCACCCTGGCTTGATCCCTCCTTGCACCCTGCTGTCCTGGGAGGTGGGACCATGGCGCCCAGCACCCTGGTCCCCCAGGACCATGGCGCCCAACGCCCTAGTCCCTGGCCCTATTTTGGGCCAAGTCTCTTGTGGGCATCGGGTCTTTAAGTTTGCAATTCGGGAAATAATGTTTCCTGGTCGGCCTAAGGTTGGGAAAATCAGTCTATCAGCCCTAATTGACAAGTATATAAACTACTTTTCCTCTCCTAGAAAGGAAGGAGAAAATAAGCAAGAACAAGACGCGGAAGCGATATTCAAACATTCAAGCATTCAAGCATTCAAGCATTCCTTCAAGCAATTGAGCATTCTAAGTCTCCATTCAAGGCTAAGTGTTGCATTCAAGACAAGGATTCAACCATTGAAGAGGAGATCACATACAACATACAACATACTACATACATTACACCTTCGCATGTAAGGATACAAACATTCTTACAACAAGGTATCAGTACTTGTTTACATTACAAACATTTACATTTACAGCATTCTCATTTCTTGGTTAATTCCAAAACCGGGGTTTGACCTAAAGGCAAACCCCTCATCCCTAACCCCCCAATCGTCCTCTCTTTTCTATGTGTAGGTTGCAGGTACGTGACTGTAATTGAAGATCTGGAATCCTTGTGCAGAGACGAACAGATCCCCCTTCATTTCGAGGATTTTCCGGAGGACTGTGTGCACGCCGGGCGCCATCGTCCCGTCAACTTTCGCTCAAATTTGCAGAACAACACCGTCTCGACATTTTACTGCTAATTCCAGGTCTGCAGCTTCATCCCATATCCCTATCTCTGTTTATAAGTGAATCTTTCTTGCTTCTACATGCATTCCTAGTTCAATCTTTCTATCTACATTCTTTACAAAAGAGGGTATCCTTGATGTCACAACCCTTGAAACTCATTTAGAATCCAATCTTGCATTGCGTGGGATTGGATCTTGTGGGTTTCAACCCCTCTTTTGAATGTAAAGTCTCCCCTAAGTGAAAACCATCAACCCTAGTGACTCTCCCTTCTCTCTCCTTGGAGTTGGGGAGGGGAGAACAACTAGGGTTCGATTTTTCCGCTTTACATTTTGGTGAACCCGACGTGAACATCCTCATTCTGATTATTCATGGTTAGATCTGAAAATTTTGTTTCCTTAATTACATGTCCATGTTTGATCTTTTGCAAATTTTAGAGGCTAATTGCATAAAAACCCTAAATTTTTCTTTTTAGTAATTAAACTTGTGGAATGTTTAATTGTTAATGCTTGTTTCAGATTTACCCTTCTATTGGAAATTGTCAATTCATATTTGTGCTTTAATTCTGAAAATTAAGTGGTTAAATGTCAAAACCCTAATTTTTAAAACCTTCTTGAGTCAACCTTTGACTGATAATTTCACTAATCAAAACACCTCCAAATCGGCTGTAACTTTGGATTCCGCAACAAATCACAATATCTTTCATCCCTGAAAATTTGGAAAAAAGTTGCGAGGACTGTGTGCACCCCGAGCGCCATCGTCCCTGACATTTTTTCTGAAATTTCGGGAGCTAGATCTTACTGTATTTTTCTGCTAAAATCTAGAATTTTGGCTGATTTTATCAATTTTAACACTTTCAAAATTAAAGTCAAAGTTGGTCTAGCGATTGCTTGGATTGAGGCTTCTAATCATTCAAAAATTGTTGAAATTAAAATTCATATCAAAATTGTGTTTCTTACAGTCCAAAATCTGAAAAGTGTGTTAGCATTCATTTGAAATTATAGTGTTTTATTCAAATCTTTACAATTTGTGACTTTTGAAATAAGTGTTTAATTGCAACAACCTTGATTTCCACTTTCAAAATTGAATTTTGCATGAAATCGAGTCAACTTTTAAATTTTGAAACTTGCATTGCTTTCAGCATTCCCTCTAAAATCATAAAATTCAAAATTTCAGTTTCCCCCTCTTTTTCAAAATTCAAATTTTACATTTTTCAACAATCTTGGTAGGGTTCAATTTTGAGATTGCAACTTTAATTTGGCCTATCTACAGATCGTGAAATCACTCAATTTTTTTAGATTAGCTTTAAAATCATCATAACTTTCATCCCTGAAAATTTCAAAAAAAGTTGCGAGGACCGTGTGCACTCCGTTTGCCACGGTCCCGGACATTTTTTCTGAAATTTCGGGAGATTGTCCTGATTGCATTTAATAGCTTAAATCTAGGAGATTGGCTGATTTTATTGAAATTTGCTACTTCTAAAATTCAAAATCCTCTCTCTTTCTTTAGTGCATGAGTTTTACAACAATAAGACCTACTTACACTATTCCCGTTAGACGAAGCCTTAGAATTAAGTCTTTCCAAGGTGTAATTACCGAGGAGATGGAACCTAATTTGAATGGCCTTTTTAACGAGGACATGGGTAATTCCTCTAATCCTCTTAATGATGAAGAAGCTCTCCATGAGGTTTCTGTAGAACAACTTTCAAAATTGGATAACCAATTTGATGATTTTCGACAATGGATGTCTCAAGAATACCCTGATAGTGAAACTCTTTCATTAATTGAGGGTCTAAAACGTATGGTTCAAAGTGATAAGAATGGAATTGATATTTTGCGTGGTATTAC
This sequence comes from Cryptomeria japonica, assembly GCF_030272615.1. Lineage (NCBI taxonomy): Eukaryota > Viridiplantae > Streptophyta > Pinopsida > Cupressales > Cupressaceae > Cryptomeria > Cryptomeria japonica. The sequence goes on along the minus strand of NC_081406.1, from coordinate 543,621,986 downwards.
ACACATTGTGGATTCGAATGTGATGCCTATGAAAAGTTGTGCCGAAACTTTGGGTTATACACAACCTCCTACTCAAGTTAATCATTCTATTCCTTTGACAACTCCTATTGCTAGTATACCTACTTTTACATCAAACATAATGACTACTTCAATACAAGACATTCCGCCTATGATCACCAGTCATGGGGGCAATCCCTCTTCTTCAATCAACCTTCTTCCTTCATTCAATCCGACTTCTTCATTCATTCCTTCAATGAGTGTTCCTATTATATCTCCACAAATAAACATGACGGAAGGGGGCAATTCATTTAACCCTTCCATTCCTCCTTGTAGTGTTCCTCCTTTCCAATCATCCCCTATGACTAACTATCATAGTGTCCCACCACCTTACTCTCTACCTTCTTTCAATAACATAACACCTCCATCACAATCTAACATGTCTAATATGAACTCTTCGACTGAAGCGACCATTAACAATCTTGCACAAACTGTCTCTTCTTTACAGCAACAAATTGCCTCTATGAATCAATCCAAGTTTAGTGTGCTCACATTTGATGTTGCGAGCCCACTTTCTCTTGACATTGTTCGAGCTATCCCCCCTAAACAGGTTGAAATTCTGCATTTGGAGCTTTATAATGGTAAGGGTGATCCTCTAACACATGTTAAGACCTTTCAAACAATATGTACTGATTTTGCTTATGACCAAAGGTTGCTTGCAAAACTATTTACTAGAACATTAAGAGATAAAGCCCTACAATGGTATTGCTCGTTGCCTTCTTATTCTATTACTTCTTTCGAACAACTTGCAAATGCTTTTATTCAACAATTTCAAAACAATATAAGTCCTAAGGTTACTTTGATTGATTTAATGCATTGTAAACAAGGTGTTAAAGAAAAAGTGACTAATTTCATTGGTAGATATAAGCATTTGTATGCTCAAATTTCTTTTCCAGTACCTGACAATGATATTCAAAGAATCTTTGTTTCTAATTTACAAAAAGATATTAGAGAAAAACTTTTGTTTTCTGAGTTTACTTCTTTCCAACAATTGTGCGCAACTCTTCACAATTATCAACTGACTGTGAGTCAAATGGAACAAGCAAATCCTATGGCTCCGAGTGATAAGGGTGATAGTAGTCAACAACCATTTGGGAAGTTTAAACCAAACAGAGAGTCTATTAAATTCAATGAAAACATTATCAACAACAATGTGAATGTGGCATCAGGTGTGCCTCCTGTTGTTCACCAAAAGTGATAACCCAAGAACACCTGCAATTGATCTATGAAGTAGCCAATTCAATCTATGAAGAACTTCAGGGCTTGTACAACATGACAAGGATATGAATCCTTCTACTCTTCAGGCTCTGCAAAGCCTAGGCGGGTATACCTTTGATGCTTAGAATTAAACCTATTACACACCTATGACAACATCAACATAAATAGATAGATCTCACTAAGGCTCCAAAACAAGTAGTTTATTGCAGATGGGCTAGATCTACACATAAAACTCAACTATACTTGAGCATGAGATAGATGAAACATTTCAAAACATAACACAAACTAAAGGTATTCTGATTGGATTTTAAATTGGTTTGAGAACCCCTTTAATTGCAAGATCAGTGCCTTATCCAAGGGAAACAGAGTCATACATCAAACTATAAATGAAAGATTCGATTGCAAATCCATCTTCATTATTAAATATTCATGCATTAATGCCTTGCATAAATGCATTACTAAGATCATTCACAAAATCATCAGATCTTGAAACTATATTCCATTTTTTATGATTTATTGTAGAATTTAAATCCTTCCTTGAAGAATCCCTGCAAACAATCATAACTATCTCCTTGAGATAACAAATTTCATCCTCCTTGAGGATCTGATTTGATGAAATGGAAATACAAATCTAGAGACAATCCTGTGTGAATTTATGTATGCCTTACATACACAAGACCCTGCAACTAAAAACACCTATAGCAAGAATTGAACTCCATTACTGAAGGAAAAGCCCTGCCCTGTACAATCTTCAAGAATGCTCAAAATTGGAAGCCATGAAAACTGGAGCCATTCTCACAGAATTTTGGAACCCTTACAACTGAGAAGAAATCGGAATAAAAAGCTGAGGGAAGAAAAACAAATCTGCAACTGAATTGCCAAGTGTCCCTTCTCTAACTGAATTTCGTTCCCATGAAGATTTCATCCAAAATATCCCACATTTGCCAAAATTAACCTCATAGTTGGATTCCTCACTCCGAGAGCTTTCCGAAAATATATAACACTTTATACCTTGGCCAAAAATTGAGTCCTGGGCGAATTAATTCCTCAATGTGCTCAAACATTTAAATTTTTCATTTATTGATATAGTCTAAACTATATAATAAACAATTTTAAATTTTAAATTTTTGCCTCCATATGTGCTCTGACACTTTGCCACGTGGTGACCTCTGATTGGTCGATGGGGTTGACCAGACGCCACCTGGGATGACACCTCATCATCGCCATGTCATCTGCTTCATCACTACCACTTGGCCACCACGTCATCGCCACTGGACTGCCACCTGTGTGCCAACTGTGTGCCACCTCACCGGGACCCGCCTGCTGGACTGCCACCTATCACAACACGTGGACGGCTCTCGTTCACTTTCGCTATTTCGCGGGGTTTAAACGACGTGCATCTTCCCTTCGCGAAATAGCGCGCATCGTTGATCTCTCTTGGACTTGCTCGCTCGTTAACCCGACCTTCGTCTACAAAATTTCCCCTGTTTGCCTCGGGAAGCGTGCATGCGTGGGGTCCACTTGGTCTTCGTCCAGTCAACTCCTCTATTGCCTCGGGAAGCATGCTCACACATGGGCCCGCCTTAGGCACCCATAGGCACCATTTGTCAAAAGCCTTTATGGCTTAGACATTATAGTATAGTGCGTTTTAACTTATAAACATTAAAAATGAACACTTCCCAGCCAATGTGGGATAATTCATTTTAAGCCTGGAGCTTCATTTTGAAGAGTTCTCTGAGTGATTGCCTGGAAGTTTCATTTTCCAATGCGATTTGGTTTAAAGCTTTTGAGTTTGTCTCCTTCCCATGCCACGCTGAAGGATCTGGAGGAATCAATGGCGTTTGCATTTGTTGCAATAAACTTTAATGCTGCCACCAAGTTCAGCTCCATTACCACGCAGGTTCTTCTAATTCCAAGCCACACAGAGGGAGGAGGAGTGAGATTTGATATATGCTGGAGTTTGAAAACCTTTTAAATGCCCCCTCCCACCATCCATGTTAACATCCTCTGCATACTTTGCAGCATACCACGCAGCCTTGTTGGAGGAATATGGGGGGCACGTGAGGAGAAGGAAATTTGATGCAGCTTGCCATTGAATTTGGTTTAGTGTTGTTTGCTGCTCTGAATGCCCAACCAACACTCTTCTTTACTCCATAAGACTTGCTGTTACTTTAGCTTCAACTTTTAATCTGCCCTCCCCCTTTCTTTACCACGTGAGCCATTGGGAATGGTTATGGATATTCAACTTATTTTGGATCCAGTACCTTGAGCGATGTCTAAATTGAGGAACTGCCGCCATTTCTTCCTTTTCTGTTGCCTCCTCTACTATTCCTCTTGCTCCCTCCACCTACTCTCACCATAGATTTTGATGCATCGGGCCAATTTACAATCTTCATGAGCATTCCAAGCCCCACACGCAGAAGCTAAAATGGGCAAAAAGTGGACTTAAAACCTTACACCTACCAAAGGCCTTTCATTGAAAGACTGTTGCACATGCATTTGTTTGAAAGTTTTTGTAGCTGCTGCAACACTTCATGGAGGAAGGAACACTGGCCTGGAGACATGCATTCAACTTGACAACATGCATTCGCCATTCATTTGACCTGAAGCCTTCACATTTTTTAATATATAAAACATTGGTGGAGACATCTCTCTGAAATGTTTGAGGCTTAAAACTAATATGCAAGACATACACCATCAATCCATTAATGACCAATAAACTGGAGTCACCTCTCACCGTTCCACTGGCAAATTGCAATCAAGCCAGGTCGAGCCCCAAAGTGGGTCCGACTAAAAAATTTTTCGTTTTCATACAACCGGCCTCTGGAATATCTTCACGGACCTCAAATGTACCTTTGGGAATTATCGGCATCGTTTTTGGATCATAAAATTGTATTTTGCAACTTTCAGGCAATTACGCCACAATTTTCGCATTTAATCGCGAAGACGTAATTTTCAAACCTGTCAAAACACCTTTATGGAGCTCACCATCTGACAGGCATGTACTTTGATATACAAGGATGACATCTACCAAACGGTTTCTCAAGACGAGTCCCGAGCGAAGAGATATTAATTTCCGAAAACGGCCAACTGGCTTTGTCGACACTGCGGACCTGATGAAGTCAATGTTCTGGCAACACATGATGCCTTTCTCAAAAATATCAAACGACCTCCGTAGGCTCTCAAATTTGGAACATAGGTACCTTTAAGTACATATTAAATCTTTGAATTCTCAGTTCGATCACCAAACTGACAGGATGCCAATGGCGCGCTCACCAAAACGGCTACATTAACTGATCTAACACTGGAAGTGCGGATAACTAAATTTGATGGCAAAATGAGTCCTTTTGAAAACCGATCAAACGGATTGATAAAAGCTTGAAATTTGAAATGTAGCTCACCATTTATACCAACATTATCCTGGGACAAACATTCTGACATGACGCTCACCAGGACATTTTTACACTTGTGCAAACATCACAAACTACAAACAGATCGAGCTTTGAAAACTGAGCAAACGGATTCATAAGGACTTGAAATTTGAAACGCAGCTCACCGTTTATACTGACATCAACCTGGAAGAAACACTTTGGCATGATGCTTACTGAGGCAAGTTTTACAATTTTGCAAAACAGGGCTCCGACTAGCTGTCGAAACAGGGACTTGCCAAAACACACAAACTACAAACGGATTCGGTTTTGAAAACTGGGCAAATGGATTCGTCAAGACCTAAAATTTTGTAGGGTGACTCACATTAATGCATACAATTTAATCCATTTTGAATTTTTTCATGACGATCAACAGGGCAAAAGATGTAATCGCTCAAAGAAGGCTACTCCATAAAATCTGCATTTGTGCCTAAAATGCACTTCCAGCTCACCCCTCAAAATGGGTGCCTCGTAAACTTATCCAAATTGAATTTTGAAAGTTGCACATCACTGAATAGGCCAAATGAAAGGTGTGGGACATGAATCCCAAGCCTTACCCTCTGAAAATCAACCAGCTCCATTTTACCCCCTTGCTAAATAGGCCATTCAAACTGACTTATTTGGGTGCCTTTCTGACATACATAGCAAAAATTTGAAATAGGCCTACAAACTTTGACTCAATTTTAATCAGTCCCAAATTTTAATCAGTCCCAACACCTCCTATTTCTAATTTTTTCAAGAAAGAAAGAAAGTTTACTCCTTTGAATGAATCATTGCATAGTATTATGAATAAGTTATTGGAACAAAATGTGCTTACTCTTCCTCCTATAAGGCAAATAGATCCTGCAAAGATTAACTCACCCTATTTTGATAACAAATCTTTTTGTCAATTTCATCGTCATCCTGGGCATGATATTGAAAAATGTTTTGCTTTAAAGGGTAAAATTCAAGATTTGATTGATAATAATACTATCTCTGTTTCTGGTGTGAATGATAAAGGCAACACATTTGTAGCTCCTCCTAACCAAAATCTTCAGATTTTTACTGATCCATTACCTTCTCATACCTCTAATGTGATTGATACTACTGATTCCTCTATCTCACCTGATGATCTTGTGTCTATGACTCCGAATGTGATTAACTTTGTGGAGCAGCAGAAAATCCCTAAAGAACCTTCCATCACATTTGATTCCAGTGAAACTATCAGGGCACCTGATGGTCCTTTATATATAATTGCAAAAGTCAAGAATACACCTTGCCGTGGAGTGCTTATTGATCCTTCTTGTATGGTTAATATCATTACTGAAGAATTTCTTTTTACTTTACAATTGAATCAAGTGATCTATGATGAAACAAATGTGGTTGTGAAACTATTTGATGCATTTTCTTCTCCTACAATTGGTTCTATTACATTACCTATTGAGGTCCATAACAAATCCCTTGATGTGGACTTTGCTATTATTCCATCGTCCGAACAATTTCGTGTGAAGCTAGGCTATCCTTGGCTGTCTTCCATGAAAGCTATTGCTTCTCCTATTCATAAGTGTTTGAAATTTCCCCATAATGGTGAATTTGTTATTGTCAATCATAGTCCCTTTAAACCAGCTGAAAGAACTTCTAGCGTTCCTATTGATTACTTTTGGCCTAAACAATTCCCATCTCTTCCTTCGCGAAGTGATCATCTTTTCAAATCTTATCAAAAGTGGAAAAAAGATTTGATCCTATCTCTAAGTGAACCTAGAACACCCAAACTTGACATTCCTATCATTCTTGAGAAGGAAGTTCTTCCTTTGAAAGATAAAACTAATGTCTTTCCTCAAGAAGATTCCCAACCCATTCCTATGAATGTGACTATGCCTATATCTAATAAACTTCCTAAAAGTAGACCTATACCTCCTTGTCATGATGGGCTTGGTCTCCTTCCTAAACCAAATATTCCTCCCTTATATGGAGCAGTTCCTCCTCCTTCCTCTTATGGAGAGAAGAGACCTTCCTCTTCTCCTATTGTTCAACCTAAGAGACCACAACCTAAACACCCAAGTGAAAAGGATGAGAACATTCCTCCTCCTCAATCTTCTCAACTTCCTACTAAGACTAGACGAAATCGTTCTACACGTGAACGCCGACGGAAGTGTCGTCTTAGAGCTCAGGAAACTGCTTCTCAAACTTTGCAATCCCCAAAAACACCTTCAGCCAGTATTATTCCATTTTCTCCTCAGTCGACGATTGAGCCGAAATCTCCTAAACATAAGATGCATGATGGTCTTGATCCGGTGCGAGTTAAAGATCCTATTTTTATAAATCTTGATGATGATATAGATGAAAATGTTATTCATGATGAAAATGTTACTCCTGTTCATTCTGATAGTGAATATGAATATGTTGATGTTGATAACCATTTATCTAACGAATTTTCTAAAGCACTTATCCTAGCTCCTAGACAAGAACAATGTGGCTCGGAACATGAACATAGCCCTTGTTTGGATCTTGTGATAGCTCCATCTGCTGTGTTGGATGTTCCTCCTCTAGCGTGTTTCCTACCTTCCCGAAATATTGATCAGCAAGATCGGGGGGTAGATGGCGTGCTAGACTAGTTCACTAGCATAGCAGACTCTCTCCTCCTCTCTTTTGTTACTTCTTCTATGTGTTATTCTCATTCTTCTATTTGTTGTCCTTAGTGTTGTCTACTTGAGGACGATGCAAAACATTGAGATCTCTTTTGGTCTCTCTCATGTTGACTCAAAAGACACATGTGTTCCCTTCTTCTAGGTGACCTTCCTTGATTGGGGAATGAAGAACAATTATGCATACATACATATGATATACATGAATTATCATACAGCATACCGACCCCGAGGAAAGCGAAGTCACCTTGTGCTTTGTGTTTTGTGTCTATTATCCTTGGGCTTATCTCACACTTGGGGGCTAAATCCTTGTGATAACGTGCTCCTTTCTCATTTCTTATATGTATCACTACCTTAGAGCAATCACCCCCGGTGAGGCGTGTGGGATCGGTTTAACGTAGGGGGGCATACATCCCGTTCATATCTTTTCAAGATACTTGAAAATTTCTTGACAAATTTAGCTTTGCCTCGAAAATTTTGATATCTTTCTTGCATGACTCATAGTGAGGGAACCTTACTACTGATAGTCATGGTTCCCCCTCATGATCTTCCCTTTTACTTTGTCAATCGAAGTCGTAAGATCCTTAGTCCACTGGGGGCTTGGTGTATCTTGCCTCCTTGACGTGGTGAAAGTCTCTCAATGTTGTTTCCTTGTACTTTACTGGAAGTATGAGCGTACGCTTATACTCCCGCTAAAGTGGGGGCTAAATGTAGCATCCTAAAATTGTGACACTTGCAATTTCGACTGTATTTGGGTCTTCACGATGGTGGCGCAACGTTGAACCTGAATGGAGACCCCGAAACCTGTTTACGACACCAAAACTGCATTTTTCCGCACCCTGGCCTAATCCCTCCTTGCACCCTGCTGTCCCGGGAGGTGGGACCATGGCACCCAGTGCCCTGGTCCTTCAGGACTAGGGCGCCCAGTGCCTTGGTCCCCCAGGACCATGGCGCCCAGCGCCCTAGTCCCTGGCCCTATTTTGGGCCAAGTCTCTTGTGGGCATCGGGTCTTTAAGTTTGCAATTCGGGAAATAATGTTTCCTGGTTGGCCCAAGGTTGGGAAAATCAGTCTATCAGCCCTAATTGACAAGTATATAAACTACTTTTCCTCTCCTAGAAAGGAAGGAGAAAATAAGCAAGAACAAGATGCGGAAGCGATATTCAAACATTCAAGCATTCAAGCATTCCTTCAAGCAATTGAGCATTCTAAGTCTCCATTCAAGGCTAAGTGTTGCATTCAAGACAAGGATTCAACCATTGAAGAGGAGATCACATACAACATACAACATACTACATACATTACACCTTCGCATGTAAGGATACAAACATTCTTACAACAAGGTATCAGTACTTGTTTACATTACAAACATTTACATTTACAACATTCTCATTTCTTGGTTCATTCCAAAACTGGGGTTTGACCTAAAGGCAAACCCCTCATCCCTAACCCCCCAATCGTCCTCTCTTTTCTATGTGTAGGTTGCAGGTACGCGGCTATAATTGAAGATCTGGAATCCTTGTGCAAAGACGAACAGATCCCCCTTCGTTTCGCGGATTTTCCGGAGGACCATGTGCACGCCGGGCGCCATCGTCCCGTCAACTTTCGCTCAAATTTGTAGAACAGCACTGTCTCGACATTTTACTGCTAATTCCAGGTCCGCAGCTTCATCCCATATCCCTATCTCTGTTTATAAGTGAATCTTTCTTGCTTCTACATGCATTCCTAGTTCAATCTTTCTATCTACATTCTTTACAAAAGAGGGTATCCTTGATGTCACAACCCTTGAAACTCATTTAGAATCCAATATTGCATTGCGTGGGATTGGATCTTGTGGGTTTCAACCCCTCTTTTGAATGTAAAGTCTCCCCTAAGTGAAAACCATCAACCCTAGTGACTCTCCCTTCTCTCTCCTTGGAGTTGGGGAGGGGAGAACAACTAGGGTTCGATTTTTCCACTTTACACAAACAGATGTTGCAAGCTCTAAATTCCATCTTCATTGCCCTCATTCCCAAGTGTGAAGGGGAAAATAGGTTAACTCAGTTTCGACCTATCTCACTTTGCAATGTGTCTTATAAAATTATTTCAAAGTTAATGGCTGAGAGGTTGAAGAAGTGGCTTAAAGTGCTGATTTTGGAGGAACATAGTGGATTTGTTGAGGGTCGGCAGATTCTGGATGAGGTTGTTATTGCTACGGAGATCACCCATTCCATGGCCAGTTTCCATGAGAAGATAATGTTCATTAAGCTCGACATGGCTAAGGCCTATGACAAGGTCAAGTGGTCCTTCCTACAGAAGATCCTTGTTGCTTTTGGGTTTTGTGAGGAGTGGATCCAATGGGTCATGAGTTGTGTTACATCAGTTTCCTTCTTGGTGCTGATAAATGGAGATCATTCTGAGCTTTTGGGGGCTTCTAGGGGTTTAGGCCAAGGGGACCCTCTCTCCCCATACCTATTTCTGCTTCTTTTTGAAGGCCTTGGTTATTTATTGAAAAGCAATGTTGACTTAGGCATCATTCAAGGTTGGCATTGGGGTGGAGATTTGCCTTCGCAGTCTCATTTGCAGTTTGTTAAGTATATTGCCTTGATGGGGATGGCTACTATTAGGGAAGCTACTTTTTTAAGGAAGTTGCTAGACGTTTATCATGAGGCATCAAGGCAAGTGATTAATGAGGATAAATGCTACATATTATTCTTCAATATGCCCACCCCCATTCATAGAAGAATTGTTAATATCTTGAGGCTTCAGATTGGGACCCTCCCTTTTACTTATTTGGGTATTCCAATTTTTATTGGTCGTCTTACCAAGGGTTCTTGGAAAAATATTATTGATAAGTTCTGAGTGAAAGTCAATCATTGGACCCATAGATGGTTGTGTTTTTCTAGGTAGGTTCAACTTCTTAAGTCAATTGTGCAAGACCTCCCTACTTACAGGTGTATGCTTTAGGTGGCTTCGGTGGGGTTTCTTAAGGAGTTGGATTCTCTAGAGAGGAAATTTTTATGGGCAGGATGCTTGCTGTCGTCCAAGTGGAGCCTGGTCAAGTGGGAAGATGTGTGTAGTCCAAAGCAATATGGTGGGCTGGGTCTCAGAAGAATCAACATTGTTCAAGGTGGTTGTGGCTACTAAGCTTTTTTGAAGATGGTGTGTGGAACAGGATCAGTTGTGGGTCAGGATAATATCTCATAAGTATTTTTTGGGAGTTCCTAAGTATATTCTCCCTAGGTACCCTCTTGAGGGGAAAGGTTCAGTGATTTGGAATACTCTTCAGAAGGGTGTGAAGCTCATCAAGGATGGTTTATTTTGGATCTACAAATGGGGTTCAAAAGCTCTTTGTTGGTCATACTCTTGGGATAGATTCCCTCCCCTTACATCTCAATTTCCTCACCTAATTCTTTTGTGCCAGAGATTTATTGCAGTTGATTGGGCTAGGGTGAGTGACTTCAAGTCCTTCTCCTTTTATGGTCAGTTGGAGAGGGTTTGTTGGAAGGATCCCACAGAGTGGTTGGATATGGGAATGGAAGAAGGAAGTGTTGAGCTTCACACGATTCTTTGTAGTAGGCACTGTAGTTCTCTTTCGAAAGAGGATATTCTTTCTTGGGCCCATAATCCCAAAGGGATATACTCTATTGCTTGTGGTTATCAGGTGTTATTGTCTTAGAAGGGCTATGGTGGAGGTTCATTGGTTGAAGAGGGTGTGGAATAATCTCTCATGAACAAAACATAATTGCTTTGTCTAGAATTTGGTGTGGAATAGATGTTTGACCTGGGATAACATTTGTAAATGTGGTTTTTAGGGGGCCTTCTATTTGTGTTCTCTGTGGGAAAGAGGAGGAGGATTCCTCATAGTTGTTCTTCAAGTGCCCCTTTGTTGTGCAACTTTGGCATTTTTGGTGGGAGGTTTGGAAGCAACCTTGTGTTCGTGCTTCCTCTTTGGTGGAGTTCTAGGATAGTATGGGAAGACCCCCCTCGATGGCTTTGTTTTTGCCCAATGTTTGGTATGTTGGACCTACTTTTCTTCTATGGCAGATTTGGGTAGAGCGGAATCACAGGCTATTTCATGGTGTGAAATTGGTGGGTCAACAAGTGTGGATGTGTATGTTAGGTATGATACAAGAGACAATTGTGGCTAAGAGTGAAGTGGTTTTCCCCTTGGGGAAAGGGGACACTAAGTTGGTTTTCCTCCAGTTGGTGTTTTAGAGATCAATACTGATGGATCTTACAGAGGAAATATTGGGTCTTCTGCGATTGGTGGGGTTGCTAGGGACTTGGGGGGTTCAGTGATATTTATTTTCTCTATTCATGAGGGGGAGAAGACTGTTAATCTCATGGAGGGTTTGGCAATTCTTTATGTGGTGGAGAGGTAATGTGCTTTGGGATGGAAAAGGGTTATTTATAAAGTTGATTCACAGATATTGATTAATATGTTGAATGAGAGGAAAATGTCTAATATTAATTGGCAGTTAGTTTTGATGGTTCAATGGGTTCTTCGGGTTAGTTATATGATGGAGGCGGTTTCATTTGTTTATATCCTGAGGGTGTAGAATCGGGTTGTTGACTGCTTGGCCAAATGGGCTTCTGAGCATGATGGTGGCTAGAAGATCGAGGATTGGATGCAGGTTTCCCCTGAGTTATGTTAGGATTTGGATCGGTTCCTTGAGGAGGATAGAAGGATACTGGAAGATAGTTCTTTTTGTTTTTGTGCTTGTTGTGTTACTTCTTATGGTTTATGGGGCTTGGTCCCTTGGTTATGGTTGTAATGATCTTTTCAGATATACAATAAAGTTTTTACCCCTTTTTTAATATATATATATATATATAGGAACACAAAAGACAAGATTTGAGATTTGATAAAACTAGCAGATACCTAGTAAGTATACTAGAACAATGGGTCTAAGATCTGTGTAGAGAATTGAACTAGCTTTTTGATACCACAAAAAACGTGCAAAATGGAGTCTGAACGTGAAAGTTTTTGCCCTCCAAACGCAAATAGTTGAATATGAATTTAAATACCTATACAATTCACCAAGATCAAAATCTACAAAAAAATCCTTTACCTGTATTAGTCTAGAAATAGCTTTTAGACTATATCTCGTTCATCAAATTTTGAGCTCGTATGAGCAAGTTACGGTAAAAAACCATAGGTATATCAAACTACAAGAGCACAAGAAGGGGGTACATAGGCTTATTGTACTATTGACATCAACATGATGTCAACACAATATGCTTTAAAATATTCTTGTGTTGGAATCTGTGGTGATTAGAATATTAACATTGAGATCAAAAAGACCAACATACCAATGAAACTTTTGAGTACAAAGATTAACTAACTTAAACTAGTTCAAACAAGTTAACTTCTCAAGATGTGTCTCATTGTTATGTATCTCATAGGATCCCTAAAATCAATGTTTTACTCTCAGATCATTGAGCTAATGACTTTACGAATGACAACTCCAAGAACAAGTGATCTATTGTGATCTATATGCATGAATACAATCTAAGATCTATATGATATATTTAAGTTATGATGCTAAATGAGGATGAAGATAATGATATGATAAAGATATTAATAAACTATACTAACATGTATATACTATGATATGAAATGCTTCTAAATACTAAAATGTTATTCTAACAAAGAGATGCTAAAAATTCTTGATATAATTAGACTATAATGTAGATGAATAAAACTTGGATATGGTGAATGAAGAAAGTGAGCCCTATTTATAGAGAAAATAGGGAAATGAACGGTTAAGATTCAATAATCTTAACAAAGGCTAGGATTGAAAGTTACTCAACCCATGTTTACAATTTTCACCAATGAAATGGTGACAATTGTCAACAAGAGGTGGCTTGAGAGGACATGCAAGAGGCATTAAATGCCTAAGAAGACGTGAAGGTCACCTTAGGAGGTTGGGTGAGGGTTAGGTTAGGTTTATCCATTGGATAAATCTTTTACCTAAGAGGTAAACTCTTGTGCAAGGGTTAAATGGGATAACTAGGGTCAAAGCCTTGAGTGCTTGATGAGACCCCTGAGTTGAATGAGGGTTAAGTTAGAGAGAAAGTCTCTAACCACGAGGGAAGGTTGGATTAACCATTAATGGTTAGGAAGATTTTGGGGACAAATTTGTAAGAGCCTTACAAATTTGGGGATCTCAACAAGTTAACTTTTTGAAGAAATAAAGTCTTTAATGCATTTGGAAGACTTTCTTCCAAATTTGAGAAGCGACTTCCCCAAATTTAGGGATGTGACATGATTGGAAGAATTAAGGCTAACTAAGTGGTATTAGAGAGGTTCTATAAGAATGTTATAAGGCAAGTGGAGGGTATAGCATTTTAATTAAAATAAAAATGTCTTATTTCAACTAAAATAGATGCAACTTGCATTTGTAGGAAAATGCAAGTGGGGGGGATTATAAATAATTTTGATTTATTTATATCCTAGGATGATTTTAACTAAAAGTAAATTTAAATAAAATGGGGAAAAGGAGATTTACTTAAATAAAGTGATTTATTTAATTTAAAGGCTAGAAAGTGGTTAAATGATTTTAATTAAATAAATTTAATAATTCATTTAATCAAATAGATGAAAGCTGAAGAATTTTTTTAAATAAAATAAAATTAATAGGGGGATGTGGTTTAGATAAATATTAAATATTTATTTAAAAAAGATGGTTATATTTATACGTCTACATTTTGCCCCTTTGAAGTGACGTGTGTGCACATGTTGATTAAAAGAAAATCGCTTTATATATTGCAAATTTTTTATCAATATGGTGTTACGTGTCAAAATGTTTGATATGATGCCCTAGATGCGGATTTGATAAATTATATTGATGATGCCCCCTCGGGAGATGAATCAAGGGCGTGTTCATGAAAATTTTCAAATTGTTGACCGTGTGATTGTGTTGGGATACGATAATGTTGACGATGTTTGAAATTTGAATACGCACAATTTGATTCATCTCCTGAAAAAATGATGTCGATAAGGTTAATAAATGAAAAAGTGGAAAAAAATATGCCCCACTTATTAACCCTCTCTATTACCCTTTTAAAAAGGTAAAAAGTGAAAAAGAAAATTCATTTTACACTTGTCCTCTTGTGATTTGTGCATTTGGAGCTTTGACAGCGATGTTGATTCCCTACCATACTCACCACTTTGAGAATGCTAGGCAATACTGCAGACCCGCCACATATGGACCACTAGTAAGTGACCTGAATCCCAGTCCTTTTGTACGATTTTGGCGATTTTTTTGCAAGTTTTCATTTTTAGGGTCGTATTTTCATGTTTTAGCGCGTATGAGTAGTTCGTTAGCGCATACACAATGTAAAATAGCACATTGAAACCCTAGTGCTAGGTGTTAGCGCATGTGAATGATAGGCTAGCGCGTAGGTGTAGTTTAGCGCATACGTAACACATCTTAGCGCATTGAATGGAAAAGTTAGTGCATATAATAGATTAGTGCATAGATAGAACAAAATAGCGCATTCGATGTTTGTTTTACCACATAGAACTAGTTTAGTGCATAGGCCGCGGTTTCTAGCGCATTTGATAAAAAATTTAGCGCATGTTTTGCAAATTAGCGCGTTTGATGTCTGTTTTAGCGCGTAGAGATGAAAAAGTGTAAAAAGTTTGTTTTCTGAGATGATTTTCAATTTGGAATGATTGAGATAGGATGTGATCAATGTATGTAGCTCATTTTGATGTCGATATGGGTATGATCGAGTTGTTTTTGCCTAATATTGGTTTTTGGATCAAATTGCTCCTCTGATATGGTGCACTAATATGGGTCACAACATGGGACTATCTGATATGAGTCATGATATGAAGCATCGATATGGGGTACTGATATGGTTCACTTTTTTGGTTTCACTGATATGGGACTCTCTGATATGTATATGATGTGTAGACACCTACAAATGTCTCATTGATCATGTACTAATTATTCGTCTAATTGATTAAATAATTCTTTAATTATTTAATTAATCTTATTCTTCTAATTCATATTTTGTCATCATCTTACTAATTATTCCAATTTCAATTCTATCATTGTTTCATCATTTAAACCATTTTCTAATGTTAATTAAATACTTATTATTTAATTAATTGTGATTAATCCTTCAATTTAAATAATCTTTATTATTTAAATAAATTCACTCTCAATTTTTATCTCCAATCAATTAATCATTCAACCCTTTTCTATATATTAATTAGACGTTGCTATGATTTGGACATAGCATTTCAGTTCGGCAAATATGAGCATTGTGTATATTTTTGAAATTATGCTTTATAGTAACATATGTATAACTCTGTACATCTTTGTTTATAGTTCATAGTAATCTTCTAGACTTGCGAAGTTTGGACCTGCGGTCCATGTAGAAAAATGATACATGCCTTTGTAACATTCTTTTCTCCTTATATGCAATATAAAATAAAAATAAAAATATTAATTATTTAATTCATTGTGATTTTATTCCTTTAATTTAAATAATATTTATTATTTAATTAAATTCCATTTCTAAAATAATTAAATAGTTTCTTTAAATTATTTAATTAACTAATTAATTCTTCAAATCCTCAAATTCTAATTTCAGATTTCTTCTAATTATTTAATTAACTCATTTAGTTTAATTAATTATTCTAATTTCATTTAGTTACATTAATTCTTTTAATTTCTCCTAAATTCAAATACATGTGCATGATTTCAAAAATTAAATTGAAAATCAAAGTCAAGTTCTAAATATATTCAAATAACAATTTGAATTTAAAATAAATTCAATATCTGAATTAAAATATCATGCAAAGATTAAATTTAAAATCAAAGTCAAAGTTCAAGCACATGCTAAATTAATTAATTCAATCAATCAATTAATTAATTCAATTATCTCTTCAATCTCTATTTCTATCTTTTAGTTAGCTTTTTCTAAATAAAGCTCTCAATCGACTTTCAATCAGTTAATTGTCTCCTCCTCTTTATTTCCTCCAATCATTCTTTTTCATCTTTCAATCAGATTTTTCTCAATCAATTGACTCAATTAATCTATTCAATCTATTATGTTTCACCTCCAAATCAACAGTTCAACTATCAATCAACATGTGAGCTCACCTGAGTTCCACCTCTTAATCAATCTGCTCCACCTTTCAATCAATTCTCATCCAATAATCTATAAATTGAGCATTCAATTCCTTCACAATTACTCTGAATCACGAACTTTGAATTTTTGTGTCTTTTGCAGGTTGCTAGCGCGAAATCTGAGAGCCACCATACCACAAAGAGGAGAAGAGCAATGGAAGCTATACGCAGTCTTGGAATAGGGGGGATTGATTGATTTTAATTATATTTATGTTTCTTGCTTCTATGTTATTTCATTGTCTGTTTGTTTGAATTCTAATTAGGATAGGGATTCGTGCTTTTCCCTTTCATTCCTAGTTTACTTTACATTAGATGAATTTATACATGCGACATGATGTACTGATATGTTTATGATTTTGTCGATATGATTTCTGAGATATGATGTTGATTTTGATGTTGTCGATATGATTCTCTTGGTATGTTTCTAATTGATCTTGATATGATATTTGCAATGTAAGTTATTAAGTTGATTTGTTTTAATAGAATTGATTGAATCGATAACTGATGGTGGGTATGTTATGATCTAGAAGTGGAGCTTGGTGTACTACAGTTTCAGGAGAGATTCCTGAAGCCATGGGGACTGATCCCCCGATTGACACAGGCAGAAAGAGATATTATTCAGAGATGTGGATTATCATCTCTTTTGGAGATGCCTCAGTATAGCGTTAATTGGGGTTTGTTGATAGCTCTAACAGAGAGGTGGCACAACAACACCAACACCTTCCGTTTGGAGACAAGGGAGATAACAGTGACACCCGAGGATTGCTACAGGATCCTGTGGATTCTAGTGGTAGGAGACTTCCTACCCTGTGAGCAGACGGAGGAGGGTGGTACAGAGGCTCTTCAGTGAGTTTTTTAGGATGACCACATCAGTGGTTATGACATCCCATGACAGGAGATGTTGGATCTAGATTATGCTCTGTTATCGTTAGTATTAGCAGGTTTCATTGGTGGTTACTTATGTCCCTACCGTAGGTCAAAGGGACTAGTTGTGGGATGGGGTTTGGTGTTGGAGGACATGGTGACATAGGGTTGTAGATTTGTGTGGGGGTCATGTATGTTGGCTCACCTATACAGGGAGCTCCATCGGGTTGTGTATCGGGGATACACCAGTCTATCAGCAGGAGTCACATTATTACAGGTGTGGGCCTGGGAGCAAATAGAGATGACACGACCGCTTGCAAATAGAGACAGACCAGCTGGCCGACTATATGCATATGGGTATATAGGTGTAGTTGTCTAGCATAAGCTGGGAAAACTAGAGTACTGGCACAGGACCCTGGATGATATAGACACGGTCATCTAGAGGCCATATATGGATTGCGAGGTATGGGCTAGAGATGCCCTATGCATATATATCCTTGTATTTGATTGGGTGGATGCCGTTTATTATTGAGAGGTTTTTGCATAGTTGTGTCTACAGGCAGTATGTACGACAACATGGGATACCATAAAGAGACTGTTTGTATGCTTGTCGATAGCAAGATATACCCGAGTGGGGGTAGACTATTGATAGTTTTGCAGCAGTGACCGAGTCTATGAGTTTAGCTGGCCAAATTTGGGATTATGTAGTTGGAGTAGTAGATGTTAGGATGACTGAGGATTTATCAGCCTACTTTATTTCACATGAGGTGACCCATCTATCTAATTCTACAGAGCCAGTGTCAGCTTTGGAGGAGCGGTCGTAGAGGCGAGGAGGTCAGAGGTGGAGAGAGGATGAGGGAGATGATGATGATGAGGGAGATGAGGGAGATGATGGGGGTGATGGTGGAGGTGGTGGTGGAGGTGGTGGTCTTGTGCTGGGTGTAGTTGGAGGCGTAGTGAGAGGTGCGTTGGGAGGTGCGGTGGGAGGTACAGTGGGAGGTGGGCGACCTACACATAGGAGATCATACGTTCTTCCTCATTTGGCTCCTCAGATAGGGATAGGTGTAGTAGGGACTTCCTCGCACCTACCTATCCAGATTAGGGTTCCTTCCCATGAGCGAGATACATAGATTAGGGCCCTTGATATCTTTGTACAATAGTTGTAGGCACAGGTTTTGGTGCAACAGCGACAGATTGCCCAGCTGCAGATGGAGAGAGATATGATAGTGGAGCGACAAGGATGAGCAGAGGCCCTCACTAATAGATTAGATAGAGCAGATGCGAGCACCCCTCTCAGGGACACACTCAGGGAGATACAGTACTCGACCAAGGAGGCTGAGTACTACCGACATTTATATGAGGATTTGGTCCTTCGAGAATGGAGAGCACCTAGTTACGTTGCAGTTGCATCTGCTCGATCTAGGCACAGTCATTCTAGGATGGAGAGCAGAGGTGTTACGGGACCAGTACAACGTGATCCATTTGGTGGGGATCTAGGAGCATGCACATCTACCGCGAGACCTTTTTCCTCGAGGGATAGTCATACTTGATAGTCTCATTTTTGTGATATGGATCACTTTTGATGTACTCATAGACATGATATTTAGTTGTATATTTTGACCTTGTTTTGAGATTATATGAGATATGACAGCGATTTCCTTTGGTCCACATGTGATTTTTTATGATGATGATTGATATTTATATGCAAACGTGATGAGGTTATGATGCTTATGATTTTATATGATGATGTTTATGATGATCTCATGATAATGATTCTATGATGTCAATTTTTATATGGCGTCTAGCACATGATGATGTATGGATGCAAATGTTTTTGGCTTGATGGAACTTTGTATATACATGTTTTGATGATTTGATGATGTATGTATTAAATGAATATTGTTTATATGATGATGGTTATCTATATGTTTTGAAGGTGATATATGCAGTCCTAAGAAATGTTAGTATGATGATGATTGATGTTTTTATGCATTTATGTGATGATTATATTAAATACATAGGATGTGATGATGATAATGATGATAATGATGATGAATGCACTTAAATGTATGAATGCAACTAAATTCACCAATGATAATTTTAATTGTGTCATTGTCAATCCTTTTAGCCAATTGTTTGCGATCATTTTATCATCATTGAGCTTTTGAAATGTTGGAAGTTAATACAAACATAAATGGTATATTTGAACCATGATGACCTGAGTATAACTTACATGAGTTTTAACATTACAAAATAACACAAGAATCGAGGTATAATTAAACGAAGATGACCTGAGTGTTGTTTGCATAAAATAGACAAGAGTTAACCATTTTTATGTGCAAAATGGGAAATGTCTACAATGATATGTTCCCAATAATGTCTCGAGACAAAGTTGCATCATATGAATGATCGCCTCACAGATAGAAATCCAAAGAAAATATCAGACTTCTTCATTGCTTCTCTAGCTCCGTGCATGCTTGAGTTGCTCAAGAGATCTAAACAAAAAGAAAGAGACAAAATAGTCAAACTTCATGCTAAATGTAAATAAATCATGATTTAGAATAGATCATCCATCATGTTTTGTTTTGTGTGGATTTTGACAGTGATTTTGATTTCAAGTCTCACGGTTAGTTTTGATATTTTTCTCCTTGGTGTGCTTTGATCTTTATTTGTGATGTGTTCTGCTTGTTTGATAAAAACTAAAGTGAAATGCCCTTACTGAGATTGGTATTTTGCCCCCAGCTATGGACACTTCTTTTGATGTGGACATATACATTGATCACCAAGCCATGGTGAGAGATTTATGCGAATAACTGTTCGGATAATCAAGTACAATGACTACGCTAAGGGTGTCTGAGATTTTGTTGTGTTTAACAAATCTTTGTGATGGCCATAGGATTAGTGCAAAAAGATATGATATGAGTACCTACAAATGAAAGAGATGATCTATCACAAATAGCGCCTATTTCCAGATTTTCACTACTTGTTTTTGTTTTGTTTTTTGTTTTGTATTTTCTCTTATCTATGTATTGGATTACTTAGGTATAGAACTTTTTTGAGATGCACAGTGTTGATAGGTTCATCAAATAGGTCCCCTTCTGATGTAGATAACTGATATGCCCCCGATCTATAAGAAGATATGATGACAAAAGGACCTAGCCAATTCGGTCCAAACTTGCCCTTCTTTTCCCGATACTGTTGATTGCGGGGATTTCCCTTTAATACCAAGTCATCGATTTGAAATGCTCTTAGTTTTACCTTGTGATTGTAACTTCGGTACATGCTTTGCTGATATGATTTGAGATTATCAAAAGCACGTTGTTGACGCTCATCTAGCGGTTCCAATTCTTGTAGTCTATTTACCTGATACTCCTCATCTGGAATGAGGCCTTTCAATGATACCCCGAGTGATGGTATTTCTACCTCAATAGGTAGGATAGCCTTTGATCCATACATCAATGAGTATGGTGTAGCTTTTGTGGGTGTGCGGATACTTATTCTGTATGCCCAAAGTGCACGATTAAGCTAGACATGTCAATCTTTACCAACATCATTCACTGTCTTCTTGAGGATTTTTAGGATTGTTTTGTTTGAGGCCTCTGCTTGGCCATTACCTTGTGGATAATATGGTGTGGAGAAATGATGTTGGATATGGAATTGTTTGCATAGTTCTTGCACATCTTGATTCTTGAAAGGTCTTCCATTATCTATGATAATAGAACTAGGAATGCCATACTAACAAATGAGATAATTCGGGATAAAAGAGGATATTTTCTAGCCTGTAACAGTAGTCAATGGGATGACCTCTATCTACTTTGTAAAATATTTAGTGGTCGTGATGACAAACTTATGTCCATTTGATGAGGAAGGATGAATCTTTCCCACTAGGTTGAGTCCCCATTGACAAAATGGCCATGATGTTATGAATGGTTGCATCTCCTGAGCTAGTGCATGTATAAGATTGCCATGAATTTGGCATTTTGGACATTTTCTGGCAACCTGATATGATTCTTTCTCCATGGTTGGCCAATAATAACCCAATCTTAGAAGTTTCTTGCGATAGTAGGACCACTTGAATGTGTGCCACAAATACCTTCGTGAAGTTTCTGCAAGGCGGTCTCAGAAACGTTACGATCAAGACACCGAAGAAGAGTACCATCAAGACCTCGGCGGTAAAGCATGTCAACGGTGAGGGTATAATGGGTTGCTTGACGAATAAAGTTACATTTTTGGTTTTGGGATAGGTCTAATGGAAGGACATTGTCTTTTAGGTAGGTGTAGATCTTTCCATAGAGGGGTGAGTCGAAACCGACTATGTGGCATATGACTTTAAGATTTAGAATTGTCATAGGCAGGAGAAAACAATTGTTCCACTAGGAACTCATAAGGATTCTATTTTTTTGGTATTTGTGGGAGGGAGGCAATGGTGGCCATGGCGTCTGCAGCTTTGTTGTTCACCCTTGGAATCTACTCAAATTTGATGTCCACAAAATATTTCTTGAATTCATCCACCATGCGTTTATAGCGCATCAACCTGTTGTCTATTGTTTGATAGTCAGCATTAACCTGATTAATGACCAATCAAGAGTCTCCAAAGACTTTCAATTCTGTGATCTTCCACTCTATGACCATCTTGATTCTTGTGACTAGAGCTTCATACTCAACAATGTTATTTGTACAAGGAAATATTAATCTGTAAGATTTAGGGATAGTGTTTCCTTTTGGAGTAATAAATAGAACACCAGGACCTGATCCATGTTGTGTGTATGATCCATCAAAGTACAAGATCCATGGTTTTGTTGATACTGTGAGAATATTTGTATCTAAAAATTCTACATGGATTGGATGATTGTCTTGTAAGGGTGCCTCTTCTAGTTGATCAGCTATATCTTGACCTTTGATAGCCTTTTTGTCCATGTAGTGAATGTCAAACTCACTTACAATCATGACCCATTTAGCTAATCTTCCTGTGAGGGCAGCTTTGCTGAGTAGATATTTTAAGGGATCAAGCTTTGCTACCAATTTGATTGTGTGGGCTAGCATGTAGTGGCAAATTTTGTGAGAAGCAAACACCACTGCCAAACAAGATTTTTTAATGAATGTGTAGTTAAGCTCGTATCCATTCAATGTCCAGTTGATGTAGTATATTGCCCTTTCTTTTCCTGTTGGATCTTCTTGTGCTAGTAATGCCCCCAGTGACACTTTTGTGGCTGATATGTACAGAATTAGTGGCTTACTAGTTATAGGTGGTACCAAGATCGATGGATTCATCAGATATTGCTTGAGTTGATGGAATGATTCTGCACATCGGTCTTCCCATCTGAAAGGGACATTCTTATCAAGTAGATGAGTAAATGGAAGACACTTGTCAGCTAGTTGAGAAATGAATCTTCTTATGGATTGTAGCCATCCTTGTAGAGATATTAATTCATTGATATTTCAAGGAGGTGGCATCTCCATGATTGCTTGTACTTTTGTGGGGTCTACCTCTATTCCTTTTTCTGAGACTATGTATCCCAAGAGTTTACTTGATGTTACACCAAAGACACATTTCTTAGGATTTAGTCATACATTGAATTGCTCCAACCTTTGAAAGATTTTATCCAGATTCTCCAGATGTCCTTCTCTTGTGAATGATTTAGCCAATAAGTCATCTACATAGTCCTCCATGAATATGTGCATCATGTCATGAAATATTGTGGTCATTGCTCTTTGATAGGTCGCTCCTGCATTCTTCAAGCCAAAAGGCATTACATTCCAGCAATAAGTACCCCATGGACAAGTAAATGTTGTTTTATCTTGGTCCTCTAGTGCTATTTTGATTTGATTGTAGCCAGAGAAACCATCCATGAGGGATAACATAGCATGTCCTAATTTTAGATCTACAATTGTGTCGATGTTGGGTAAAGGAAAGTCATCCTTCAGACAAGCCTTGTTGAGATCCCTAAAGCTTGTACAAATTATGATGCTTTTATCTGGTTTAGATACCAGCACAATGTTAGAGATCCATTCTGCATAATCGATGGGTCGGATAAATCCTACATCAAGTAACTTGTTCAGCTTTGCTTTAACCAATATGGCGACACATGGGTTCATCTTTCTCAATTTTTGTTTGACAGGTTTAGCTCTAGGGGCTATAGATAAGTGATGAATGATCAGATGTGGATCTACCCCTATCATATCTGCATAAGACCAAGCAAAATTGATTTGCTTTTCTTTGAATAATTTGATGAAATCAGGCCTTTCTTGTTCTGTTAGTGATTCTGTTAGGTGTATGGTCTGTGTTGTTGCTTCAGTGCCAATATTGATCGATTGAGTTGGTTCAATCAAAATTGGTGATCTCTCTTGATAATGTTTAGGAAGAGTGTCAAGTCTCTCATCTTTAGTCGCCTTAAAGAGGTTTTCACCATCCAATACGTCCTTTGTTTTTACTTTCTTATGATCTAATACTGCCATTAAATGATTTTCACCATTAGATCGATTTTTTATTTTTCTTTTGTGACTAAAAGACTTGGCACTCTCCTGATTGAGAACTTCGTTATGAGTGTCACTGGTGGAACATGTTTCTAGGTTTATGAAACAAAGGTATTGGATAATATTTTCATCATTAGGGAAGATAGGTATGTTAAGTTGCTCAGGCTATTCCTAGTCTATGAGTTTATGATGTATGACGGTTAAGGGATCATCTGGCGGGTTAAGGTCTATAGCAGTGAGGGTCATGATGGATATATTGTCAACATTGGTGTCAGTTAGGCCAAAGTCTATGATGATACCCTCTTCAAAATCTATTTCACTCGAAACCTGATCATCCTCACTCGAATCATTGATATGTTGTGATCCAACTTCAATTGGTCTAGCCCTCGAATCTTGTCCATCATAGGGTATGGGTGTATATGTGTGGATTGTATCTACCTCAACATCCTCAGTGACATCAGAGCAAGTATCCCATTCATATTCATTTGAGTCTATCTCAGAATCACTTTCTAAGGCTATACCATTGTATCTGATAGGAATATTGTAAGGTGAGAAGTGTTCACTGATAATTGATACAAGTTGAGTGGATTGTGTTGATTAAGGTTCAGTACTTTCTTGTACTCTTTGGATTTGTTTATAAACAGACTCCTCCCATTGAATGGCAATTTCTTCTTATTGTGGTTTATATTCATCTTCTCTTTGTGTTCCAACTATTCCTTTTGTGACTGATTTTGTACGGCTTGATCGGGTTCTATTATTGCTTCCATGTGATGTATCTGTTTATAAGAAGATTCCTCTCTTTGAATAGCAAGTTTCTCTTGTTGCTTCTCATATTCTTCATCTTTTGTTCTTTATTTATCTTTGCAGTTGCTTGATGTATCGCTTCTTGCCATGATTCCTCTTTGTGTGTGATATGTCTTTTCCATCGGGGGTTTTGATGATACCCAAGTCCATATTTCTCTTTGGTAAGTTGTGAATGGGATCGAATGGGTTTTTTAATGCCTTCTTGACACTTGCCAAGCTGACATATTCCTTGATATCCCATCCATTGCATGATTCTAAATTCCTTGCCATATCGTTATGTGGGAATAGTGATGTTAATAGTTGATGCTCATATTTCTTCTTTATCTTTGTAGATCCAATTCAAAACATCTTTGTCTTTTGTTTGTTGGACACAATGGATCGCTGAGAGGGGGGTGAATCAGTGATTTAGTCACTTTTTCTTTAATCAGAGCTATATCGGTTCAATATCGAATACACAAGATGCAGACTGGTTACTAAAACAATGCAAACAATGTGTGTAGGAGAAATAACTAAAGGATTAATACTTCACACACATGAAGATGCAACACATAACACCGAATGTACGAGGAAAACCCAATGTGGGAAAAACCTTGGTGAGAATAGTTGTTGGAGATCTTCTACTCTGATCCAGCCTCACAATGAAAAGATTTGATTACAAATTTTAGGGCACCAACCCCTGATTTATGAACACCAACTCAAAGGAGAACCAACCCCTACACAATTTATAGGCTACAACCTAAAGGAGCTACAACCCTGCACTAAGAACCTACTTAGTGTAGACAAAATTAAAAACTCAGATAAACAATTGGGATTCTTGTTGCAAATGAAGTTTTACAACCTTTCAAAGCTTTACACTATTGGTTTCTATCTTATCGGTTTATATCAACTCAAGACACACTGTAACTTAGCCTTCCTGCTGGTTCTAACTCTCCTTAATATTCTCTCCCTTTGTTCTGTTGATTTCAAATCGCACTTGGTCACTCTCTATCAGGTATTTCTTCTTTCAGTTTGTCACCTCTGCATTCTATGCTCACTCTGTCGATTTGTTCCTTACACCGGTTTACTCTGCTTCTCCTTATCGGTACAGTCTTCACTCACAAATACTTGAAGTGTTTTTCTCTTTAGCTATCAAACAACAATTTCACTCTTTTCTTTACCCTTTGGCAGCAACAACTCTATCTGTCTTAGGTCGCCATATTTAATTTGAAGCTTTCCTACAGAAAAATTATTCAAACAGAGGGTGGCTAGGGTTTCCTTCTTCCGACCAAATCTGCATCCAATTTGATCTAATCCGCCTTGGATCACACACCTGTATTGGAGGAATAATCCATCATGCATTTTCCATTTGTCCATAATATGTTTACCAAAAATAACAAACCCGACCATGATTTTCGGCCTTGAAATTTGTTGACTCATTTATGACCCAGCTATTTCCTTCTCGATGTCCTCTTGCAATCTGATTTCCTTGCTTCGATCCAGGCACCAACAACTCCCTAATCTTTTTCTGTCATTCATTATTCCTTGAGCCGCACTAATCTATTATCAACCTGTGATTTGTCGCTATTTCAATTAATATCAACTAACTACTCCAACAACCATGTCGATATAAACCTCACTGACTTTTGCATGCTCATCACCTCAGCTCCATGTAGTATCACATCGACATACATTCAGCTCACCGACACAAGATCGGTTTAAACTTGATCGTTCATCAAAATCATACCGACACAAGCCCTTACTAATGAGATCTTCTCTTGTTGCTAACCTGTAGTGTTCACTACACTAGTAGCACAACTTCACCTCGGGTGGTTTGTGATATCTTTCTCACTCTGCCTCTTTATCACAAACATTATCACAAGCAACCAACCAACCTTTACAGTGGTTACAACTGGTCATGCCAACATACAACTTCATATCACCTCTTACATGTGATGTCACTAACAGTCTCAATACCTACTTGTCTTCCACCATACGAGTTGATAAGCTTTCATGTTAATCTTCCTTATGTCAGTTCAATCTTCTTCATACCGAGTTGTCATACCCTACTGATAGCCTGTAATATCGATTGACATCAATGACAACACAATGCCAACAATTCCCCTATTTGGCATTGATGTCAATGTTATCTTTTCTGGTTTCCCAATTTCTCTCCCCCTTTGACAGCAATGGAAAAGGGAACCAAGAATCTCTTCCTTGGCTACACCCGGTTAGGACACAATCTCCCCCTGTTTCCATGCTTTATGATTCAAGAGTCATAAGAGAGTAACAAAAATTGACTCCCCCTAAATCATACATTCTCCTACATATTTAAGTGTTGTCAGATGGTGGGACAACTCCCATATTTTGTCTTAAGTACTCAATGGACCAAAAGGAAGCGGCTTGGTAAATATGTCAGCAGTCTGCTCACCAATTGGAACTTATTCAACTATGACCTCCTTTTCTGCTACCTTCTCCCTCAAGAAATGATACCTGATTGCAATGTATTTTGTTCTTGAGTGCATTACTGGATTCTTAGAGATGTTGATTGTACTTGAGTTATCACACTGGATTGGAATAGGATCCGATATCTCCACCTGTATGTCCTTCAATGTCTACTTCATGCATAGCACTTGTGAGCAACATGTAGTAGCAGCTATATATTTAGCCTCAGTAGTGGATAATGATACTGAGTCTTGCTTCTTGTTGTGCCACGATACTAACCGGTCTCCTAAGTAGAAATCACCTCCACTTGTACTTTTTCCGTCATCAATACTTCATGTCCAATCTACATCAGTATAAGCCTACAAAGAGAAGTCTCCTTTCTTTTGATACTACAGGCCATAGCTGATAGTTCCTTGCAGATGCCTGAAGATTCTTCTGAACACATTTAAATGAGACTGTTTAGGAGCAGCTTGGAATCTTGCTACCATGAAAACTGCTTATACAATATCTAGTCTAGATGTTGTTAAATATAACAGACTACCAATCATAGACCTATGTAGTGTTTGCTCAACTTTCGGTGACTCATCTAATTTTCTCAACTTACAACCAGTTACCATGGGAGTACTTACCGGTTTGTTGTCCTCCATTTGAAATTTCTTCAGCGTGTCTTTCACATACTTGGTTTGGGAAATAAAAATTCCTTTCTCATGATGTGAGATCTATAAACCAAGAATATAGGACAACTCACCCAACATGGACATCTCAAATTTTGTCTTCATCTGATTTGCAAATTCTTTGCACATGATGTCCTTGTCTCCACCAAAGATAATATCGTCCACATATACAACTAGTATAATCATGTGATCTTCTTTTACCTTAACATACAAGTTATTGTTTGCATTGCCTTTGTGGAATCCTTTCTCCTTCAAGTATTTATCCAACCGAGAATACCATGCTCTGGGAAGCTGCTTCAAACCATACAAGGCTTTCTTCAACTTGCATGCAAAACCCTCATCATCATGCAAAAGATAACCCTCTGGTTGTTCCATATATACCTCTTCTTCAAGGTTATCATTCAAAAAGGCAGATTTGACATCTATTTGGTAGACCTTGTAACCTTTATAGGCAGAGAAAGCTAAAAACATTCTTATTGCCTCTAACCTAGAAACCGGTGCAAAGATTTCTTCGAAGTCAATACCTTCCACTTGAGCATATCCTTTTCAAACTAGCCTTTCTTTATGCTAGATTATCTTGCCTTCTTCATTCATCTTATTCTGATAGACCCACTTGGTACCTATGACATTCTTGTATGTTGGTCTAGGAACAAGTTTCCATGTTTGATTCTTCTCAAATTGTGTCAACTCTTCATCCATGGCATCTACCCATTTCTCACTTTTGATAGCTTCATCAAAAGTTTTGGGTTCAAGTTCTGTCATGAGGCAGAAATTTACTTGCTCATCATTTCGGGCTAGTCTTCTTCTAGTTTGCACCCCTTCATTTTTATCTCCTATGATGTGTTCTTCTGAATGATTCTTCTGCACATACTAGTTGGAGTTCTTGCTTGGTGCTTCCTCTATTGGTTCATTTTCAGATTGGTCTTCATGCTCATCATCTGAAACATCAATATAAGGTGTCGGTGCAGATTATTTCTTATGTAGATCTTCATTTATTCTCACATTTATGCTATCCATCATTTTTCTTAAGTTCTTGTTGTAGCATTTTTAGGCTTTGCTCTTGGTTGAGTAACCTAAGAAGATTCCTTCATCACTTATGGAATCAAAAATTCCTAATCCATTTGCATCTCTCTTGATGAAGAACTTACTTCCAAACACCCTAAAATGCTTGAGTGATGGTTTCTAGTTGTACCATAACTCATAGGGAGTCATTCTACCATTTACTCTAATTGTACCTGGTTTAATGTATAGACAACAATATGAATTGCTTCCTTCCAATATGTATCTAGTATGCTAGCCTCATTTAACATTGTTCTAGCCATTTCCTTTATTGTCTTATTCTTCCTTTTTGCCACACCATTATGTTGTGATGTTCTTGCTGTTGAATATTGTCTCTAGATTCCATATTTCTCACAGTAGTCAATAAACTCACTTGAAGAATATTCTCCACCTTGGTCTGATCTTATAACTAGTGTCCACTGTCATTTTCAACCATCCTTCTAAAAATCTTGAATCTTTCAAATGCCTATGAATTTTCATGTAGAAATGTCACCCAAGTCATCCTTGAGTAGTCATCAATGAACATCATGAAGTATCTCTCACCGGTCATAGCCCTTGTCCTTGATGGTCCACACAAATTTGTATGTACTAACTTCAGAAGTCTTGAGGTATTATACTCTTTTGTTTTGCAGCTCACTCTAATTTGCTTGCCTCTGATGCATTCATCATAGAAGGTACTTGTTGGTTTAGTTATTTGTGGAATGTTTCTTACATATTGGTTCTTGCTTATCTTCACCAGATTGTCAAAGTTCACATGACCTAATCTCCGATGCCACAAAAAGCTTTCATCAACCTATCCCAACATGCATTGAGACTCAACATTCCTCCAGATGGTAGATATTACCATCTATTTTTTTTCCTTATGCCACAACCTGACTGATACTCTGCTTTCTTATATGACAACTGGTGGCATCAAATGTGAACTTGTACCCTTTGTCACACATCTGACTTACACTTCATAGATTATGTTTCAGGCCTTCCATGTAGTACACATCATGAGCCTTAAGCTTTCCATCAATATTCAATGTACCACGACCTTTATTCTTGATGGAGGAGTTGTCACCAAAATGGATAGAACCACCATTCTAATCATCAAGCTTGATAAACTTTTTCTTGTCTCTAGTCATGTGATTTGAGAAGCCACTATCAACTACCCATAGATTCTTCCTTTCAACGTGTAGAGCAGTCTGCACAATCAAGCTTGACACTGTCTTGTTCTTCTCCTTCTCTATCCAAACCTATTTCTCTTCATTCTTCTCCTCTTTTGTCCTCTTTTGTTTTGGTTTAGTCTCCATCTTCTGATCCAGTACAGTTTTCTTTTGCTCACCACTTCTCAGCTTACAATGCCTTGCTATATGACCAAAATTTTGACACATGTCATTTTACATTAGCATTGAAAGATGTATCCAAAGCATTCTTGTAGGACATATGCACACTTCTCCTACACTCATAAATCTTATGACCAAACTCATTACAATTGTAGCAAGTGACATTTTCACCTTGTAATGCAGAAAATGAGTTTCTACTCTCAAAACTGGGATTTACATTCATTTTCCTACAGCCTTCCATTCTATGACCAAACTTATTACACTGGTGACAATAACAATGAAAGTTTGGAACATATCGGTTAGATTGTCTCAGTCCCGCAAATGACTGCCTCACCAGGGGTCTTCCTTTCATGCTGCTAACTCTGGTGAATCCTTCATGATCAACTCTTGCATTTCTCCTTGGATCTGCATGTTGGTGCATTGAGTATGGTCTCCAGTGTTGGCAAATGCACACTCCAATGAGACATTGTAGGTGATTGAAGGTTTTGTCACTGATGGCAACCTTACAATCCTATGATGCCGACAAAGACAGACTCTACACCGGCATAGAGACCACCGATAGCAAAAGGAAGCATACCGACACAGAAGCCGACATGAATTTTGTTTATTATTGTAAAATCATTGTAAGCCGACTTGACAAGTTGTAAAATGACTCTTAGATATAAGAGATCATTGTAGAACATTTTGTAAGAGAAGGAAGGAAAAATATAGGCGAAATAAGGTAGACCTATTATGCAAATTATAGGTTAAGGGTTTATGTATGAAGCAGAGCTATAAACCGGTACTGGATCTGGCATAGTAGATGCTATTTTGAAGCAGTGCAAGACATTGGATTTATATAATCCATTTTTTAAGTCAGTGAGACTTCCCATTTTGTAATTGAGCAGTGAGTTCTAGGCACTTGGCCTTCCTGCATGTGCAGGCCCCTCTTGTAGCAGTAATATTCTCTTATTGGCCAGTAAGTGAATATTGTGGGTCACAAATCCCACCGAGGTTTTTCCCACACCGAGTTTCCTTGTTAAACTACTGTATTATGGTGTGTTTTTCATGTGGTTGTTGTTATCTCTGTTTATTGCATTATTTCTTGTTTACCAGTATATAGTATTAATATGTTCTACATGTTTTAAGTTAAGAAAATCTATTAATCGGTTAGATACTGATTCACCCCCCCTCTCAGTATCTGTGGGAATCCTAACATCTAGTTCATTGATTGTGTATACCAGTGTGTGTGACAATTCTTCACAGCATCTGCATATGTGTTCTTATCGGTATCTTTGCTTACCATGAATGTCTTCTTCTCATCACTTTCATTTAAAGAAGTAAACAATATCTCCTTACTGGGTGTGTCTTTGCTATTTGAAGTTTGACCCTCTTCAAATCCTAAGCCACCGGTATCCTTAGATTGATTTTGTTTGCTCAATATCTTGTCTAAAGCTTCAGTGTTGCCTTCAAAGTTGCTTCTCATTTTTATTTCTTCCTTGTTTTTCTCTAATTCCTTATGGAGCTTGTCAACTTCTTCTTCTAGGTTCTGATGCTCCTTCTCCTTTTTACTCAAACTGGTGCTAGTATCTTCACAGATCCTCTTGGATTCTTTCAATTGAAGTTTTAGATCTCTAATTGTTTTCTTGGACTCTTCATGAGATTTCTCCAATATCTCTTATTATTCAGCTACAATCTTTTTCTCCTTCTTTAGTTCTCTTCTTGTTTTCTTCAGCTCTTCCAAAGCACTAATGAGCTCTGCTTCAAGATCGACTTCTCCTTCTTGCTCTTCCTCTTCTCCTTCTTCAGGTACTGAGACCTCTTGGGCCATGAAAAGGGTTGCACTGACATCATCTTCACTACAACAGTCATCTAAGACACTTTCCTCATCAGTGGTATCATTTTCATGTGTGTAGAGGTTGTTATGCTTTTGGTTGCCTCTTCTACCATACCGGTAGACATTCTTCTTCCTATCTTTATCGTATGATCTGCTGCCACTTGATTTATCATCTTCATTCTTATCACCATAGGGACATTTTGCAGCAAAATGTCCAATCTTTCCATAGTTAAAATATTTCAGGGGCAACTTGCCTTTGTATTTCCCTGAAACCATTTTGAGTCTTCTAACAAAGTTTTCCATGTTATCATCAGAGTCTTGATTGGTTCCATCATGAGTAGAGTCTTCTTTTCCTTTTTCTTGATGTTTTGAATGCAACTTCCTTCTTCACAGCCTCAATACCGGTAGTCCGCATTTCATAAGTAGTTAGGGAACCATACAACTCATCCATTGTAAAGACTTTCAGATCTTTTGCTTCTTCTATTGTAGAAACTTTTGTATCATACTTAGGTGTAAGAGATCTAAGTATTTTCTTCACTACTACCTCATCTTTTATTTCTTCTCCAAGTCCTCTAATAGTGTTTGTTGTTGCATGAGTCCTTTGGAGATAATCAACAATCTTCTCTTCATCTCTCATCTTCAAACTCTCAAGTTGTGCTCTCAATGTCTATAACTTGGCTTCCTTGACTTTAGCATTGCCTTCAAATATTTTCTGCAACTTATCTCAAGTTGCTTTGGCAGATGAGAAGTGCATGACCTTAACAAACTCATTATCAGATAGCCCACTAAGAATAGCATTCTTTGCCTTAGCATTGTTCTCATAGTCCTTCTTAGCATCTAGATAAGTAGGAGGATTATTAGGGACAATATACCCATTCATAACCAACATCCATACATCACAACCTAGAGAGGACAAATAGGTTTCCATTCTTCTACTCCAAAAGGCATAGTTGACACCATCAAACATAGGGGCTTTTGAGGAGGCTAATTCATTTCTTGCCATTGTGAACACTTGACAGGATCTACCCAAGCTAGAGAACACTTTGACAAAATAGGGTACCTACACTCTGATACCAATTGTTGGACACAATGGATCACTGAGAGGGGAGTGAATCAGTGATTTAAACACTTTTTCTTTAATCAGAGCTATACCAATTCAATATCAAATACACAAGATGCAGACTGGTTACTAAAACAATGCAAATAATGTGTAGGACAAATAACTAAAGGATTAATACTTCACACACATGAAGATGCAACACATAACACTAGATGTACGAGGAAAACCCAATGGGGGAAAAAGCTCGGTGAGAATAGTTGTTGGAGATCTTCTGCTCCAATCCAACCTCACAATGAAAATATCTGATTACAAATTTTAGGGAACCAACCCAAGAAGCACCAACCCCTGATTTATGAGCACCAAATCAAAGGAGCACCAACCCCTGTACAATTTATGGGCTACAACCTAAAGAAGCTACAACCCCTACACTAAGCACCTACTTAGTGTAGACAATATGAAAAACCCAGATAAACAATTGGGATTCTTGCTGCAAATGAAGTTTTGCAACCTTAAAAAGATTTGCACTATCGGTTTCTATCTTACTAGTTTATATCAACTCAACACACACAACAACTTAGCCTTCCTACTAGTTCTAACTCTCCTTAATCTACTCTCCCTCTATTCTATTGATTTCAAATCGCACTTGGTCACTCTCTATCAGGTATTGCTTCTTTCAGTTTGTCACCTTTGCATTCTATGCTCACTCTTCCAGTTTGTTCCTTACATTGGTTTACCCTACTTCTCCTTACTGGTACAGTCTTCACTCACAAACACTTGAAGTGTTTTTCTCTTTAGCTATCAGACAACAATTTCACTCTTTTCTTTACCCTTTAGCAGCAACAACTTTATCTATCTTAGGTCACCATATTTAATTTGAATCTTTCCCACCAAAAATTGATTCAAACAGAGGGTGGCTAGGGTTTCCTTCTTCTGACCAAATCTACATCCAATATGATCTGATCCACCTTGGATCGCACACCTGCATTGGAGGAATAATACATCACGCTTTTTCCATCTGTCCATAATATGTTTACCAAAAATAGCAAACCCGACCATGATTTCTGGTCTTGAAATTTGTCGACTCATTTATGACCCAGCTATTTCCTTCTTAAGGTCCTCTTGCAATCTAATTTCCTTGCTTTGATCTAGGTGCCAACAACTCCCTAATCTTTCTCTATCATTCATTCTTCCTCGAGCTGCATTGATTTGTTATTGACCTGTGATTTCTGGTTGTTTTATTTAATGTCGACTAACTACTCTAACAGCCATGTCGATAGAAACCTCACCAACTTCTATATACTCGCCACCTCAGCTCCATGTGGCATCATATCGATATACACTCAGCTTACTGACACAAGGTCGGCTTAAACTTTATCATTCATCAAACTCATACCGGCACAAGCCCTTACCGGTGAGATATTCTCCTGCTGCTAACTGGTAGTGTTCACTCCATCGATAGCATAACTTCACCTTCAATGGTTTGTGATCTCTTTGTCACTTTGCCTCTTTATCACAAACATTATCACAAGCAACCAACTAGCCTTTATATTGGTTACAACTGGTCATGCCAATATACAACTTCATATCACCTCTTACCAGTGATGTCACTGATAGTCTCAATACCTACATGTTTTCCACCATACTGGTTGACAAGCCTTCATGTTAATCTTCCTTATGTTGATCTAATCTTCTTCATATCGGGTTGTCATACCCTACCGGTAGCCTACAATACCGATTGCCATCAATGACAACACAATGCCAACACTATTTCATCTGCTAGCGTTCCTACTTGAATGAACATACCATCAAACTTTTTGATAGGTTGTGAAGATTGTTGTTTGTAAGTTGATGGTTGTCCATGAGACCTTGGTGAAATTGACAATTTTGATAGCCATGGGGATTCAAAAGAGTATTCCCCCATGCCCCTGTCTTTTAACTTCATTTTTTTTCTCAAAATCTACGGATAGAGTTTTGAGTTGATCCTTGTTGTTTGATGATGTGGAAGCGAGAGGTTCACTGTTATGGGGTACAAGAATATTTTTAACTTCTTGGAGATTATTACAATATTGGAAAGGATTAGTGTCTGGTGTGATAGTGATTTCTCGTTCACCATATGGAAATTTTAGGCACTGATGATATGTGGATGGCACCGCCTGCAATTCATGGATCCAAGGTCGACCCAAAAGTATGTTATAAGACAATTCCATGTCCAAGACTTGACATAGAGCATCTTTTTGAACTGGCCCTACTTGAATGGGTAATACCATGAGCCCTTTTGATGATATTTCTTCATCATCATATGCCTTGATTGTTATCTTTTTCTTAGGATCAATGATTGTTTCTTAGAAACCAAATGCACGGATAATTTTTAGAGTGCAAATATTTAGACCGGCTCCTCCATCTATTAGTACTCTTTTCACTTTATGTTTGTAGACTAGGACTTTGATATGGAGTGGGGTACTATGTGGATGATTAAGAGAGACATCATCATGCTTTGAAAATGACAAATTGTGAGGCACTGTTAAATGTCCCACCATGGCTTGGAATCGATCAATATCCAGGCTATTTGGAACTGCAAGTCCACAAGAGCCTTTTCCAGAATATCCTTGTGTGCAAGTGAAATCTTGAGAAGCTCTAATATGGATATGTGAGCGGGTGTCTTCTTCAATTGGTCTACCAAGTTGTATTGAGTGTTTGGAGATGTTCTCATTTTGGAGGTATTCCCTTTCAAGACATATCTAGATTGGGCCTACATAGTCACATTGATCGGGACATGTTCGTGTTTGTTTTTTATCGTAATGACGTTAATTTGATTGTTGGATGTCAATATGTGATTGATAACATTGTTGTATACATGATTGATATGGGATCCTTTGTTGTTACATGATGAGTTTATTTGCCAATAGTTCTCGAAATGCAGATTCAAGGGTTTATCCTCAAGGTGCAAACTTTCATTGATATGGTGCTAGTTTTGGGTTAACATTATTGTTATTACCTTGATTTCTCAATCCTGGATTGTTGGTTCTTTGATTGGTATTGCTTTGACCGTTGGTTGGTGGAGTAACGCTGGATAAGTTTAACACGAGTTGTTTTGGTTTAATGTTGTCCACTACACCATCATTAACAACATTCTTATTTCGCGTCGAAAATTTGGACTTGTCTGAGTTGTTATAGTAATTGTTATTATAGGTGTTGTTTGATGAGCTAACACCCTCTTTAGATAACTTCAAAGTTCCTTTCTTGATTGAGGCTTCTTCTACCTGGATGCCATTCTCGATTAGCTTTTGGAAAGTTGGTAGACATTGTATTTTGAGTTGATAACTTATTTCGTCATTCAAATTGTCTATAAAAATTTCCACTTTTTCCATCTCAGGCATATCATCCGGGTACCTTGAGACCATGTGCCTCCATCTTTGTAAGAACACCATGAAAGTTCATTGTTCTTTTGTTTTGTATGGCATATGTCAAGCATGGTGACCTCGTGTTGGATATTATAAGTATTATGATATGAATCTTTTCACTAAATCATCAAATGACCTAATAGGAGGTGTGAGATTTGAAATCCGCTCCATTGTTTGTCCTCCCAAACTTCTTGGGAATATCCTCATCATGTAAGTGTCATTATGGGCAAATTCCAAGATCATAGTACAAAATTCCCTAACGTGATCACGGGGATCACTCTTACCAGTGTATTTGTCATACTTTGGTATATATGAGTTTGGTGGGAAGGGCACCATGTTTAACCTTCTATCAAAAGGATAAGGACAAATGTCCTCCAAAGAGTACCTTGTCATGGACCCTTTTTGCCTATCCTGCATCTGTCATTGGAGTGCTTGAAGTTATTGTGTGATGATGGCTAAGGGAACATTTTCTTTGTTGAACCTTTGATGATGGGCATCCCCTTGTTCACTAGTGTTGTCGTGATTACGAGTATCATTTCGGTCGTGGGTGTTGTCTTGATCATGGGTATCGTCTCCTCCTAAGTGCTCTTGATTCTGAGTATTAAATGTGTAGGTCCTTGCCCTTGTTCTTGGGATTGTTTCATTGGTATTCCTTGAATTCTCCATGTCAAAATCCTTGGGAATATTGACTCCTTTACTATTTATCATGAGGAGGTATTTTTGTTTGTCTAATTCTATAAGTCTTTCCATGAGCTTTTGGAAGGTGGCACTTTGTTGGCATTGTAGGATGAGATACTTGGCGATCTCCTCTTCCCCCATATTCATGTATTCATAGAAAGGACATATACTTCTAGATAAGTGAATTGTTCTTCTCTTAGTAGGGTTGATATTTCTTCCTCCATTGGTGGAGTTGGTGGTTCGGGTTGAGCTTCGTTGTAAGAGATGCAATTTTTTGGAAAGAAGGCGGGATTGATCTTTCCCCCTTTGTTGAGACCTTGGTTGAATGCTGATTTTTTAGTAAAAGCCCTACTTCTCAAAGGCTCTTTGTCAAACTTGTTGGTTTTTCCTTGAAGATATAATCGCATGTGACGTAAAAATATACGATGTGATACAAAGAGTTGATGGTTAATGTAGAGAAACATTCTCCTCTTGATAAGCTCCCTAGGACAAGGTTGTCTCCTTTTTAACCCAGTTTTCAGTCAAGGATGTTTCATTTTGATATGTTGAAGGATGTTCATGCGAGTGATCAAAGTTTTAATTGATATATTGGTTGGATGAATACTTTGTTTTGAATTCTGAGTCCACTTAGTTGAATAGAGGGTTCGATATGCCTCTATTGATATGACCAAGTACGATAAAAGCTTTCCGATATTGGAAACTAAGTAGATTTGACCAACTTTAGAAAGCTAACTTGGTATTTTGATGTTTGGAACAAGTTGACCTGAAACTTCTGATCACTAACTGATATTATGTTGATACAATTTCTTGTGTCTACGTTGGAGTTGACAAATGACCCAAAAGGGTATTTGAAACTAGTGATGAAATTTTCAAAAAGTTGATAAATTACTCTCTGTTTTTGGACAATTTTGGTTATGCGCTAAAGAAAATTGTATATGTGCTAAAGTATGTCTCCAAATAACTAAAAAGTTGGTCATATGCGCTATGATGCCCCTATAATGCGCTATTTAGTGTTGTCTGACAGTGAAGATGTTGTTTTTGTAATGCGCTAGTCTGGTCTACTTAAGCGCTAAGGATTGGTTGGTATGCGCTATTGAATGATGAAAATGTGCTATACTGATGTTCAAATGCATTATTCTAACCTTGGCAAGCGCTATTTGATGTTTGTTTGTTAGTGCAAATGTTGTTTTTGCTATGCGCTAATCTAATCTGCTTAAGCACCAATTTTTGGTTGGTATGCGGTATGTAATGATGAATATGCGCTACACTGATGTTGAAATGCACTATTCTGGATTCCTAATGTGCTAAACTACCCTACTTTTCTCAGTTTGATGATCTTGTAATAAAAAATTGAAACGATCTTTGTGTTTTTTATGGATGATCCTCTAAAAGATTATTTGAAAACACAGCAGACAAAAGCAAAACAGTTTGTCTATGCTAAATAGATAGTGTATGTTCAATAAGATCTTTTTAAATCTTTGTTTATTTTCATGGGTTTGTACAAGAAATACACATCAGATAGACCTCTTTGTTCTCAAGGGTCATTTAAAATATCAATAGCCCACACTTGATACTCCGTAAGCTCAAACAACCCTGCCACCCCCTAGAGGGTGCCTATTTTTTTGCCTTTGTCCGGAAATTAACTCAAAGAGGATTGCTCCTCAATTGAATCATTATCTTGGGAGATATATGGTGAGTGTCTTGGGGGAGGATTCTTCCCCACCCTTGCACTATGATATTAGAAATGTTTGGTAAAACTAACATGGTGAGGCTTCTAGTTCTAGAGTTTCTAATCAAGTTTTCGTTCGAACTTAGTGATAAAATCCCTCAGGAGGCTTCCCAACCTTTAGAACAAAGGCTTTACATATCTTAAAGATACTGGGGGAAGGCTAATCATTGAGAAAAACCATTGGAGGGGATTTTTATTAGCCTCCAAATTTGATTATAGTGGGTTGGAATACTTGGCTAAAAGTCATTCCCCA
Organism: Cryptomeria japonica; assembly: GCF_030272615.1. Taxonomy (NCBI): domain Eukaryota; kingdom Viridiplantae; phylum Streptophyta; class Pinopsida; order Cupressales; family Cupressaceae; genus Cryptomeria; species Cryptomeria japonica. Next base: position 543,582,969 of record NC_081406.1, on the reverse strand, counting down.
CTTAGGTCGTTCCCCTCTCACTGGCCTTATGGGCTTCTCGGGAGGGCATGACTGCTAAAGGATGTATCTTATTTTCTAAATTGAAAGAAAGCTTGAAAATCATGTGTTTGGCTCTTGATCACCCAATTAAGGGGAGAGCATATACCTAACACCTTCGAAACACATAATACACACTTTCTTTTTATCCAATATCGCAATTGTTTTCTAAAGCTACTTTTGGAGATGTTGCTCCAAAAGACATGTGGTTCCTTTTAACCTCAGATAGAAATGTGTGAAGATAGCAAAAACTTTGAACAAATGAGATCCTGGTCAACTAAAGTAAATTCACCAAATGAATCAACAACAATTTGCAACTTTGAAAGTTTTTGAAATAGCAAAGTGAATGTTCTTTTTAAGATTCCAAATAAAATGTGAGGTTTGTTTTAATGAGTACCAAAAAGAAAGTAGGAGGTTTATTTTAAGCCCCAAAAGAAAAGGTGAGATTCATTTTAAACTTTTGCAAGAAAAGGAAATGTGAGTTATTTTTACTTAACTTTAAAAGTAAACAAAGAAAACTAATCTAACTCCTCCTGCAAACAGCTATTAGAACCTGCAACCAAATTAGTTAGCCAAAATCAAATTATTATGGTGAGCTTCACAAGCCTAATTTTTTACTCTGATATAAATTTTTTGCTCTCTTTCAACTCTATGCACTAAACTATGAAACATATGCGCTAAAGAATGATGTCTACGTGCTAAAAGATAGAGCAGATGTGATACTCTAAGACCTGGATGCGCTAAACTGGTGTTCCTACGCGTTAAAATATGAGAGAGAACTAAGCACTAAAGTGAGGTGCAGATGTGCTAAGTTATGCCTTCTACGTGCTAATCAGTGAGTTAAATGTGCTAACATAAGCTGTGGATGCGCTACAGAAACTCGCAGATGAGCTATTCTGATGTTTTGACATGATCTTTGTGTTCAACTTGCAAGAAAATTGATATTAGATTTGGGGATGGGCCCCATGGTGGGCGCCAAAAATGTGTGTTGGAATATGTGGTGATCAAAATATTAACATTGAGATCAAAGGACCGACATACCAATGAAACTATTGAGTACAAAGATTAACTAACTTAAACTAGTTCAAACAAGTTAACTACCCAAGATGTGTCTCATTGTTATGTATCTCATAGGATCCCTAAAATCAATGTTTTGCTCTCAGATCATTGAACAAATGACTTTAAGAAAGACAACTCCAAGAATGAGTGATATTGTGATCTATATGCATGAATGCAATCTAAGATCTATATGACATGTTCAAGTTATGATGCTAAATTAGGATCAAGATAATGATATGATAAAGATATTAACAAATTATACTAACATGGATATACTATGATATGAAATGCTTCTAAATGCTAAAATGTTATTCTAACAAAGAGAGGCTAAAATGCTTGATATAATTAGACTATAATGTAGATGCATAAAACTTGGATACGGTGAATGAAGAAAGAGTTCTATTTATAGAGAAAATAGGGAAATGGATGGTTAAGATTCAATAATCTTAACAAAGGCTAGGATTGAAAGTTACTCAACCAATGTTTACAATTTTCACCAATGAAATGGTGAGAATTGTCAACAAGAGGTGGCTTGAGAGGAGATGAAAGAGGCATTAAATGCCTGAGAAGACATGAAGGTCACTTTAGGAGGATGGGTGAGGGTTAGGTTAGGGTTATCCATTAGATAAAGCTTTTACCCAAGAAGTAAACTCTTATGCAAGGGTTAAATGGGATAACTAGGGTCAAAGCCATGAGTGCTTGATGAGACCCTTAAGTTAGATGATGGTTAAGTTAGAGAGATCTCTAACCATGAGGGATGGTTGGATTAACCATTAATGGTTAGGAAGACTTTGGGGACAAATTTGTAAGAGCCTTACAAATTTGGGGAACTCAACAAGTTAACTTGTTGAAGAAATAAAGTCTTTAATGCATTTAGAAGACTTTCTTCCAAATCTGAGAAGTGACTTCCCCAAATTTAGGGTGTGATATGATTGGAAGAATTAAGGCTAACTAAGTGGTATTAGGGATGTGATACAATAAGAAATGTAGGAAGGTGCAAGTGGAGGGTATAGGATTTTAATTAAAATAAAAATGTCTTATTTCAACTAAAATAGATGCAACTTGCATTTGTAGGAAAATGCAAGTGGGGGGGATTATAAATAAATTTGATTTATTTATATGCTAGGATGATTTTAATTAAATGTAAATTTATTTAAAATGGTGAAAAGGAGATTTTAATTAAATAAAGTGATTTATTGATTTCAAAGGCTAGAAAGTGGTTAAATGAATTTAATTAAATAAATTTAATAATTCATTTAATCAAATAGATGAAAGATGGAGAAATTAATTAAATTAATACAGGGATGTGGTTTAAATAAATATTAAATATTTATTTTAAAAAGACGGTTAGATTTATACGTCTACAATTCCCTTATGCTAAAAAAGTACCTTCTCATCAACAAAAATTACAATCGTAAAAAAAACAATGCATCCACTAAAAAAATGAGTTGTTAGAAAGAAATGATGCTCATAATATTCACCAGAAAATATTCCTTGAGGGGTTGGAAAAAAGGTTAATGCACTATTTTATTGTTGACCCATGGAAGTCGTACTTGCAAATTTGTGCACAAGTACAAGAAATAATCACCCTACTTTTTGGCCCCCCTAAAAATAATTGATTTTTGACAAAAAAAAATTTTGAAGCACTAAAAAAAATTAAGCCTTCGTGTGATTTTTGCAACTTTCACAGATTTTAATAGCAATATGACCATACGAATTTGTATTATTGTATGAAGATCTATATCACCTAAAAAAAATTTGCCACATGATGAGCCTATAAATTTTGATGTTTATACTATTATTTATGACACTTCACCCTATGGTTATAATGTCATTCCAATACATTTCTCAACTTTACTATAATTTCTCGAAGCATTAACTATGATTAATGATTATTTATAATCATTTGTATGTCTAGTTTGTTAATACTAAATTACGACAATATATTTTTTATAAATGGATATTATTAAATGTCAAGTATTTTGGAAGGATTAACATGTTATTTGTGGAAATATTAACTCATTCATGCAATTGGAAAGAAGAAGAAACAAGTCAACAATTGTCGACATATAGTTGTTGCTGGAAAGTGCAAAAAAGGTCAAAAATTAATTTCAAAAAAATGGGGATATCTTTCTTGTTTCTCAATAAATTGGATTTTTAAAAATGTTTTGGAAAGTTGAAGAGGAGCACAAAATCTCGAAAGCATTTGAGGAAAATTGCAAACATGAGTGAGTAGTTCATGACAAAAGTTGATTACGACAAAAGTGGCGAGATTGGAGGCAACAATTGGGGAATTTGGTTACAATTTTGTTTTGAATATTCCACCTTTTATTGATGTTGATAATTGGGAGTAATTGTAGTTAGGGAACAATAGAAAAACTTGTGGAAATAAAAGATAATGACAATTAAGTTTTTATGAGATGTTTCTACACTTTTTTTATCACAACTTTATTTTGATATTGTAAGAGTTTGATTGGGATTGTGACAACATCGACTCTTGTTAGTTAGCTTTTCATTATCAATTATGGGTAGAATAAGTCACCTAGTTGTTGTTGTGGGAGAATTGACATTTCTTACAAGTTGTTGAGTCTGTAATTAATCCAACTTGAGGATTCTAAGTACAAATATTAAATCATGTTTGAGTTGAGGAAAAGGAGAGTAACCAGATAGTGCTAGATCTTGTTAGTAGTGTCTTTGTTTAAACAACAATTATGATATCAGACCATGTTATATCTTTGAATTGTAATAAGAAGATGATTTTGACAACAAAGATTGAATTCTAATAACTGAGATTATAGCTACTCAACCAAGATTTGCTTGAGGTATTATGACTCTGTAGTAGTTTAGATTGTTCTTAATATGATTAAGTATTAGTAAAAATTTATTTAAATAATTTGTGTCGCAACATAGTTAATTTCAGAAGTTATGCACCACCTGCAACCACTATTGTGTTATTAAACATTAGGCATTAACAACTATTGTGCATTTAGGTTTATTCATATCATTGTTTATGTTTTTTATTTATTTGTTGTTTTCAAGTTAGTTTCCTTTATGCTATTGATATAATAGCTCAAAGTTTTCCCTATTGTACATACAATACCAACATCATCCAAGAAGGCATGTCCCTGGTCTATAATTAAATGAGCATATTTGAGTCAATAGGTTGCTTGATAAGCAATCCATTGGTCTAATGAGTTGTATGCATTGAGTTGTCTAAATCAATCTACTATGCTTAGATGAAGTCCATTCATTTTTGGCATTGTTGTTGGAGATGGTATCAAGCTGTGAGAGTCTCTAAATCTCTTAAATTTTTTCTTGTTTTTCTAGAATCATGGTTTTCATTCGAGGTACTTAAGATTGTTAAGCATTTTGCAAGTTACCACAATCAGATATAATAGCACAAAAAATAAATTTTGGATCCATGAAGTATAAAAACCAGAGGCCATTGTTATTGGCAACAAGTTTGGAACAACAATAAGAAGCTAATAACTTTGATAGGGTGTTAATCTACCATTGTTTGAAGGATTAGATTGATATTATTGAAGAGAGTAAGTTTGAAATCAATGAAAAAATGTTCTCTAGCATCATAGAAGAATTTTGTCCAGAATTAATGCCAAGATAGCGCTTCCCTAATCGAGAAATCCTAACCATGACAAGGTGTTGGTTTACGAGGAGGAAAATGAAGACAACTTTGTTTTGCAAAATGAAGAAGTTAAAAATATAGAAGGTTGTTGGTCAAGATGAATGTGATATTAATCCAAATTGCCCCTCCAAGAAGAGAACCCTGATGTTCCTTTGAATCCTTGAGAGAGCTATTGTGAAGTTGAAATCAATCCTCTTCATGAGTAGCCTTAGCATGGTGTAGAAATTTCTACGCTTCTATCAAATCAATTAGACAAAATGAACATTAAAAATCAACAAGAGGATAAATAAGAAACCCATCGACACAAATCAAATAAGAAAGGTTCAAAAATAGTTCTTTCACATGAATCTCCTATCAAGCATCTAGATGAGATGGAGACAAACAAAGCATCACAAAGATATGTTTGCACCCAAGCATGAAGCTATAGTTGAAGATGAAGTTGAATCTACAATTGTAGATGAAGAAGAGCATATTCTACTTATTCAATTCAAGACAACAATATATATTATCAATATGAAGTAGCGAGTGTGTTTATGTGTTTCAAAAGTCATTGCAGTTGTTTATTAAGTTTCTACATATATTACACCTCTTTTTGGTTGCCAATAAATATGTTAAACATTGTAAGTTGGTAAGAAAAGGTAGTTTTTTCATAGAACCAATCAATGGTTTTGTTTAAGATATTTCTAGTGTCTTTTTCCTTATCTTGACAATGGTACATAGTAGTCACTATGGTTTATGATGATTGATAACAAGTGAGAGTCCCAAAAATCATAAAGTCGGGAACATGCATAAATCCATAGTCCATAGAGAAAGATGACAATGAAGAAATCCTTTAAGAGATAGTGGTAGGAATACTTGTGAAGACAAAGCAATATAATCAACATGCCAAGCTACTCAATATGTAAACATTAAAAATTCAAATTGAGGGATAAAATGCATGCATGACAGGTTTGAGGAACCTAAGTGTACATTAGTCAGCAGAGTGATGAAAGGTTATAGACTTCATGCTCAAGGTATGATCCTTATATATAATCTAATCAACATTGAGGTGGAGCGACAACTTCCCATTTTGGTCAAAGGGTAAAAAAAATAGTTTCATGACTCCTAATATGCATTTTCACATGTATAAAGAATCCTCAAAGATATGAATGCATTTAAGGGGTGACTTTGACCAAGTCAGATCCAACTGAGAGTTTCGAGGAGCTATTTGAGGGGCCTCATTAATAAATGGGTAAAGGAATGAGTCTTTTTGCATATTCTCGCCTTTTTTGAGCACTTCTCAGCCCTCAAAAGTAGCAACAAAACAGTTGGAAATCCAAAGGAGGTTTGACTAGACAAAACTTATGTAACACGTCTTTCTTGTCATTTATTTCTCAAAACTTGTTCCTAAAATTTAGTAGGTTGTTGTACTCTATAAGGCACAACTTTAGGCCTCTTCATTGTTCCTTGATGTTTTATCAAGATTGTGATTATAAAAACCAATGCTTTCTAATATTGTAATGGTAATGCAACTCATTTTTCAAATTTGTAGAACTGTTATAATACCTTTTATTAATAAAAGATAAGCTTTATGCCTTTAAAAGAAGATGTTTTTCTATGTGTTATTTTATGATGGGCATTTCTTCTCATGATTTGTACCAAGATCCTTGAAATTGTGTCCCATTATCAACACCTTTAGGTAACCAATATGTATTTTGTTTGAGTTATAGGCTGCGTAGATGGTGTTAACAATCACATTTGTGAAGAAATGTTACATTTTCCTTCCAAGATAGCAAATATCATGACTTCCCATACAGTTTTGATGCATGAGCATATAAAATTTATGATTTGTGCATAGAAAAACATCATCATTGATTATTATGTTTAAAATAACAATATAGGTTTGGGAATTATTTTGGTGCATCACCCCAAGTAGAACTAGTTTATTTTGTGTCATTCATTTTCCTTTTCCTAGAAAGTTGAAAGTAGAATAGGTGAAGATCCAAGGGAACCAACCCTCTCTGGAGGTTGGTCTCAAGCATTAGAACCAAAACTTAGTGAGACCATCCCACGAGTCACAAGGTTGTTGAGTTAAGAGCTCTATGAAGGGTGTAATATTTTGTGATAACAAGTGTACGGTATGTCAATCACCACATTTTCCATTCCAATGTATGATAGCTTAGTCTTCTTAAAGTGATGCTAATCCTTCTCGTGAATGTAATGATCCTTTTTATAATGAAGATGATGAGATTAACATGTTGTCTATGAGTTTGGGTCAAATAGCTAATGATTATTCTTGTTCAAAGGAACATGATATTGATGTATATGCAATTGACAAAAAGTATCAAAAAGAATTGAAATGCCAATAGGTGTTCTCTAATGAAGAATATGAAGATTTTGGTGCACATATTTTTTATTGTTAAAATATTGATATAAGATTGAGAGGGTATTTTGATGAATAAAATAAAGATTTGATAGTTGTATATGGTGAAAATGGATAACAATAATAACGATATTGAAAGGCTAAATGAATTCAACCACAAAACCCTAGCCTAACAACAACAAAGATCCACCATAACATATGAAGATTACCTAAGACAATGCAAATCAAATGAAATCACAAAGATTATACCATCACATGTCCAATAGGGTTTGGATCTTCATTCTTCCTATCCCCATTGATCTTGCTTGATATATTTGCTCTCAGATTTTATGTGTGCATAAGAGCTCAACAAAGAACGGAAATGTGGTTGCAAGTAGGATCGCCTATGTCAAGTAGTCAATCGATCAAGTAGTGAGGTAATTAGGATGATTGATTAGGGTTTGATAATGAAGGAAGTATCTCCTTATATAGAAGACACAATATGAAATGGAGGGATAAGATTGAGAGGTGTAAAAGGAGGTCGGCTATGATTAGAGGGTAGGTAAAAGAAATAATAAAATAATGAAAGGGTAGGTAGTGTATGAATTAAGAGATGAATGACATGTGTCATGGGTAGAAAAAGGTTAATGAATTGATTAAATAAATAAAGATTTATTTAATTAATAGAAGAAGTGGGATCAATTAAATAAATAAGATATTTATTTAATTTAGGAAAAGGATAATTTAAATAAATAAATGAATTTATTTAAATGAGAAATAAGGCTAGAATAGGATAAATGAATTAATTAAATAAATAAAGATTTATTTAATTAATAGAAGAATTAGGCTAAAATAATTAAATAAATAAAATATTTATTTAATTAGACATGACAATTTTAGGTGTCTATGAGATTAACATGTTGTCTACAAGTCTGGGTCAAATAGCTAATGATTATTCTTGTTCAAAGGAACATGATATTGATGTATATGCAATTGACAAAAAGTATCAAAAAGAATTGAAATGCCAATAGGTGTTCTCTAATGAAGAATATGAAGATTTTGGTGCACATATTTTTTATTGTTAAAATATTGATATAAGATTGAGAGGGTATTTTGATGAATAAAATAAAGATTTGATAGTTATTAAAGTCACTCAAGTTAAAAGAAATAACAATCTTAGAAGCAAAACCCAAAATGATGATTTGTGAAAACCTAGAAGTTTGTTCATGAAGTGATTCTAGAATTATGCAAAAGCATTGGATGATGTCTAGTCCTCAAAAGAAAAGGGAAAAGGTTTTAAATGTCATAAAGAGAAAATAAATTGTGATCAACAAACAACAACAAAAATATTTGGCGAAAAATGGTGATTCCAATCAAACTACTAATGCCAAAACAAATCAGACTAGTGAAAAGGGAAATAGAAACGTGTCAACGTGTCGGGAATGAATCAACCCATTGTTCTCATGCAAAGTTATGTCCCTTTTTGCATGACATAAGTTTTATCTCAAATGAAAATTTCAATGCCCTTAATAGAGATGATGAAGGCAGAAGAGCTTAAAGATAAGGAATTGGCCTTGATAATATGCACTACAAATAAATCAAGCAAGAATTTAGTTGAGTATCAATATGATAGGATCAAGGAACAAGTAAATAATGTTGACAATGATTCACACAAGGAGAATCCAAAGATTTATATATGAACTACTTAAACCAAGTTTCCTTCTTAGTTATAACCCTTTCATGTTACATTTCCCATAAATGATAAGTTTGTTAAGAATTACATGATAGCTTCAGGTTCTTCTTTAAATGTTTCAACCTTACCATTCATGAATCAATTAGGTTTACAATCAAGGATATGGTAGATGTTTTTCTATGGATATCAAGGAAGTGCATGCAACAAATATTATAAGAGATGTTCATTTTAGAATTGCTTCTTTTCCATCAAAGAAATATACTATGAATGTTACTGTAGTGGATATTCCATCTTAGTATGAAATGTTACTATCTATAAAATGATCGACAACAGTTGGAGGAGGAAGACAATTAGACATATCCTATGAAATGATTCCTATTAATGGAAAGGATGTTAAATTAGACAAAGAGAAAAGGTCACCTACTTTGATTGATGATGCACAACCTCTAGAACAGGTATGTTTTATTGACATAGATTATGATAATTTCAAGGTCATTCCATCTAATTCTAAAACAACAAATAAAGAGCCTTTAGTTTAAGAATTCAAGCATCTAATAGAAATAATGATTTATGGTCAATATATTTTGATGGTGCTTGTTCAAAAGAAGGTTCCGGTGCAAGTGTTGTATTTGTTGAACCTAGTGTTAAGACCTTTAATTTTTCTTTTATTTTGAATTTTGAACATACAAAAACATATTTGAAAATGGAGGACTTTTATTTGGCTTGAATGTTGCTATGAAAAATAGAACTAAGTTTTTAAGAGCCATCGATGATTCAGAGTTCATAATTTCACATCAATGATTTGGAGTTGATAATTTCACAAAGGAAAAATATGCATCAAAACACAAATGAATAAAGCAATACAAGCCTACAATATGGGAGAAAATTAAATTGTTTGATGCATTCTCCATAAATTGGATTGAGAGGTCAAGAGATGTGATGGAATATTTTCTTGCAAATATTGTCATCAAACTAGATGATTTGATATTGGTAGACATATGTTCGATTGAAATCAATGCAAGACCCTTGATCCCAGATAATATTTGCAAAAGGCAATTTTTTTATGATGACAAGGATCTAATAAGGTTTCTATGGTGCGTAGATAAATATGAAGGTCAAGAGATTGTCTTTTATGATTTTATGGAAGTGGCAAATGGAAAAGAAATATTATTTGGAAATGAAGTTATCAAAATCAAAACAAATCAAAACCAAAAAGTATTAGTTTCTTTGAAAATAGAATTTGATAGTAATGACAAGCAAGTCACAAAATATGCCTCCAACAAACAATTAGAATTCAGAGGAGATTAATCTTGGTACTAACAATGCTCCAAAGAGGGTTTACATTGGTAAGCATTCTAACCCAAAAATTAGGTCAATGTTGATAGCCATGATGATTCATATAATTGTCATGATTTCACATGTTTAGTGATACTTTATTAGAATTTCTATATGTTTTAACTATACCATGAAATATACTTTCGTCCAGTTAATGATATCTATGACATGTTAATATATGAATATGTTGTGTGAATTTATTTGGTTGATATACTATCAATATGTTATAAATGATGAGTTATGTGGATGAATGCTTGTCTTCAAAAACTATCATGCAACTTGAGGATCGCAGTCATCCCACAACCAAAGGAGGACTTGCCTTAGTATTCACATGGAAGCAATCAATGGATCGTCAATTAGAATGTTGTTGTGTCAAAGATTTGCTAGCTTTGTCTCACCAAATAAATGTAGAAGAAGAATTGCACGAGTTTGAAGAATGATGAAGTTATGCCTCATAAATCTATTTATTTAGATCTTTACACATTCCTGATTCGATGTTGTTGTTTGAATAAGGAGTCCAATTTATATTAGGACTTAGGGTAGACTTGGGTGTTGCTATACTTTCCTTTTGGAATAATTCATCCTCAACATTAGATAGGATAGTCGCATGTCTTAGTTCTGATGAAGTAAATGATCCACTCTCTCAAACTATTTTAAAAAGAGAATATTGTTAGAGTTGATCTCTCTTCTTCAATTTTTTTTGTCTTTAGTCGTTGAACATTTGTGCATAGTGCAGATTAGATTTGTCTCTAGATTTTATATGTAACTAAGAACAATATTGTTGTTGTTATTATGTATTGATGAATATGAATAAATAAGTGACTATTACATTCTGGTAAACGTATTGTTATTTTTGGAGATTGCATTTCCTCAAGAAAGGGCCATTTGACGTAATGTAGCTCTCTCTTTCTTTTTGTTTAGATAGTTTCATTTATGTAAAAAATTATATAGATCACTATTACTTCTATGGAATCATTATTTTTTCTAGTTTAATTGTTATTTTAATACACTTAATCGTTAGAGTCTAGGTTGCAACTGAGTTTTTATACTGTTTATCCATAGCCACTGTTGAGTCACTTGTCAAGTTACTTGAACCAACTACTATATAGATATACTTTTCGTTTTAATACTATTTATGCTCTCATTAATTAGTATTTCCCTTTACACAATTGGTAGAGGACTTAAGAATCCTTTGCTACACATATAGTGCCAACATCATCCAAGTACAAACATCCCTGGTCAATAATTAAATGAGCCTCTGCTTTAGGACTCTAGGTTACTCCATGTGGGATTAAATGCCCAACTAAGCCAAGTGCATCAATATGTTGTGCCAATATTTTGTACTTAGTAGAGACCGGCCAAGCCTTACTCAAAAAATTAAAACAAGTTTTCATGTGGTCTAATGAAGATTTGAAGGCTTATGGGGAAGACTTATGTTAGCATGAGACACTCTTGAATCTTAGAGCTAAAACTTGTAGATAGAAGAAAAGGCCTATAAATTCTACTCTAGCTCTTAAGATGCAATAAGAGATCATGAAGCTAAAATATGGAGGTATAATACACCAATTAGATATTTTATTCGGGTTTTCAATTCATTGCTAATCATAAAAAAGAATGGGGATATCAGATTGTGTGTTGATTTTAAAAATTTGAATGTAAGACAATTATCCCTTGCCAAATACAAAAGTCATGCTATAAAAGGTGACTGATTGTGAAATTAAAGGAATTTCAACAATACAAGACAACTTTCAACACTCCATGGGGTACATATGTGTATATAAGAATGTCATTTGGATTGATAAATGTTGGAGTAATGTTTCAAAGAGAAAAGGATATTACATTAGTTGATTTTTATTGACACAATTATGGTTGTTTACCAAGATGATATAAATGATTATTCTAAAAAGGCAAAGACCATTACATGCATCTTGAGAATATTTTTGTCAAAGCTCTTGAGTGTGGGATATCATTAAATCCAAAAAAGTGTGAATTTGGTGTAATTCAAGGCAAGATTCTCAAACACATTGTATTAAAGGATGGAATCATAATTGATCTTGATAGAATTGTGGCTATTGACATAATTTCAATCCCTAGAACTATCAAAGGAACACAATCATTCTTTGGTCAAATTGCAAAAATTACAAAAATTACACAAAAATTACAAAATCCATATCAACATTGTTGAGAAAAAGCGATTTAGTTTCATTAGGGGTGAATTCACTAAAGCATTCAAAATAATCAAAGAAGCAATAAAAATGGCTCCTCCATTGAAGGCACTTGATTTTTCCAATCCTTTCCAATTTTTTTCTTTTCCTTCTTCTCACACAATTGTTGTTGTACTATTGCAAAAGAATGTTGAAGGTTATGAACAACCAATTGCATTTTACAATAAATCTTTACAAGCTACATAATTAAAATATGACATTATTGAGAAGCAAGCATATGATTTGGTTAAAGCAATTAATAATTTTAGACCTTATTTTGTTGGAGCTTAGATTATGGTCTTTGTTCCTCATTTTGCAACCCAAAACATTTTTTCACTCAGCAAGAGGTGACAAGGGGAAGGTGTAGGTGGATCAATAATATTCAGACTACCAAAGAAATACATTAATATCTCGATTACAAAGATGGTAAGAGGACGTGTGTTTGCAAAACTAATGGAAGAATCCAATCTTGAAGCATGTCAAGTAAATCAAGTTAAGGATGATTTTTCTTTTTAGAAATACAATTCGCAAGATTTAGATTGGTATAAGGATATTATTCAATACTTGCAAAGTATGATATGCCTTGATCATACATGAGTGAAAACTAGAAAATACATCTTAAGTTGCAAGCAATTATGTCATTTTGCAAGGTGAATTTTATTGGAAGAATGCAGATACTGTTCTTCAAAAATGTGTTGGCAAGGACCAAGCTACTAGAATATTGAATGAAATGAATAGTGGAATAAGTGGTGGTCAGTTTATGTTAAATACTACTACATATAATATTCTTAGGTATGGTTATTGGTGGCCTACTCTTTATACTAATGTTCATAAAATGCTGAGAAATTATGATGCTTGTTAGAGATTTTGAAAATGAAAAAGAAATACTTGGGTGCTTTGTCACTAAGGACTGTAATAGTTGAAGCTCCATTTCAAAAGTGAGGAATTTAGTTTATAGGAGAGATTGCATAAAATTCTAGTGGAGGTCACAGTTTGATTCTAGCTGTCACATATTACTTTGCAAAACGGATTGAATCAATCCTAACTAGAATCCTACAAGAAAAATTATTTCAGATTTTATCTTGGAATATTATCAGATTTGGAGTACCACATAAATTGATCATGGATAATATAATGTACTTATGATTAAAGAATTTGTTTGTTTTTTCAATGCTTATGATATAAACTTGTTCTATTCATCACCACATCATCCTTAAGGCAATGAACAAGTGGAATATAGTAACAAAAGTCTTATGAAAATCATAAAGAGGATAATAGGATAGAATAAGAAGTCATGGGATTGCAAGATCAAACTTACATTAAGGGCTGATAGGCTTAAAATTAAGAAGGCTACAACTACATGAAGGTCTCCTTATGAATTGGTTCATGGAATCGATGTTAAGATATATGTGAATAGTCTCTTACTAGTTTACAAATTTATTCAGGAATATGATGACGAAATTGAAGGATCTGTGCACTTGACAAAATAGATTACCTAGTTGAACTTGATGAGATAAAAAGAAGCAAAAAAGATATATCTTGAGAAGCAACAGAAGGTGAAATATTTGTTTTTTTTAAGAAAACCTTAGAAAAAAAATTTCAAATTGATGACCCAATGTTGTTGTGGAATGCAAGATGTCAAGATAAGGGTACAAACATGGTAAGTTTGATCAAATTTAGATTGGTTCATTTTTTATTAGCAATGCCCATATAAAAAATTCATACTTTTTGCAAAATCTAAATGGTGAATTTCAAGAATTGTTAGTGCATGGATAATTTTGAAACCCTATTTCTCTTGAAATAGGTTTTGTTCTATGCACACTATAAATATGCAAATATCTTTTATAATTTTTCCTTTCTATTTGGTTTTGTCTAGTGTGTAGTATGTTTTTCAAAGTTTTGTGGTCGTCCACATGCCTATTCTAGTCATGTTTGACTAATTAGAAACACTTGTGAAACCCCTACTTATTTTCTAGGTTCCCTAATCTATCTTTCCCTTGCAAAAATTGCCCAAGTGTTAAACATTTAAGTCATAACAAGCACCCCTCAAGACCTAAGCCTCACATTATAATTTTTCAATGACTTGCTATGTTTGGTCATTTGCTTTTAATTCATGAACTCAAGTCTTCAACATTGTTTGCTTACTAGCCTCATTTCCTAGTTACCAGTTGGTCCTACCAAGCTTTAATATTTTTTAAGTCTCATAGTCTTTACAGTTGCCTATGGATGATCATATGTGGCGGCTAGGTGTGTTCTCATAGGCTATATAGATCTATACTTTGTCGGAGCCATGTTGTTGTGCGATGGCAACACCTATCCAGCGAGCCCCATCTATCCAAAAACTGTAGTTTTTGCTTCATCCAACTCAAAAGGACCTATTGGTTGTGTAGCCTCGTGATGCCAACGATGTTAGTGCATACTAAGTTGTGCACTGCTGTGAGATCATGATATGTATCTCAGTCCTACTACAATTGGTCGAGTGAAGGAATGTTTAATCGCGATCTTATGGTGTCAAAAAGGTGGGACCCAAATTCTTCTATAGCAACGCAAAATCATGTAGTGTGGCATTGACTATTTGTCGTTGTGTAAAGTGCTATCATCAATGGCAACATTCAATTCATCCAAATAGTTTCAAAACATATGAAGGTTTTTTGAAATTTGACTTGATTGATTTGGATTATTGATCTTGCCACAATTAGTTGAAATCAATGACACATTCAAATTTGAGAATGACTAGTTGTAGAACACTGCATTCAAACACATTTGAGTAAAATAAACACATCCTTGGGACTACGTCAATGATTAATTTTGATTGCACTTGACATTTTATGATAATTTGAGCTCTCTACAAAGTTTGCACTCGAACTAAAGTTTGTTACTACAATGTAGTAAATTGTATCTTCATACAATTTTGTCCTCACCTTGGTGTTCCGACCTTTAGTGCTCAATGTCTCCTTTGATGCTACTCACACCCTCTTGAAATCCACATTTTCAACTCATTATCTAGTCTCTATCCAATTTTGAGTCTTGATTGACAAGACCGAGATGCCCTAAGCATCTTGTTCTTGCCTTAGGACTAGGGCGTTCTGATCACCCTAGTCCTCCCAATCAAGACCCAAAATAGGACCTCATAATAGTCACTTCATGTGGGTGAGAAATTTGGATCTGTGTTGGCTTGCTTAAAAAATTCAAACATTTAATGCATGGTTAGGTATAAAAGGAAGCCTACCCCCCTCATTTTGGTAACTAGAGAAAAGGAACCTCAGTCAAGATCCCAATTGCGCTCTAACAAAATCAATTCAAGTCAATGTGAACAAGCATTCACATATTTATTAAGCATTAAAGGAGAAGGAGAACTCGAGTTAAAGAATTAATGATCAAAATTCTATGAAGACATTCTACATGATTTCCTAAACCCATGTGTGAGTATTCAAAAAGCTTCATCAAGGTATCAAGATCAATTTCAAGCATTTTCCTATTAGATCTAGCCTTTTCCTCAAAATGAAAGCATTCCACTTCAATTCCATTTTAATTTAAAGTTTAATTATTAAACTAGGGTTTGACCTAAGGAAAACCCCCATCAACATACCTATTTCCTTCTTTTTGTGTAAAGGGAATTGCCTTAGAAGTTGCAAGCATAGAATCTGACATAGTAGATGATGACAATCCAACTCAACTTTTGAAGGCGCAAAAAGCGGAGGACTAGGATGATCATCTCCCCTCAGTCCCAAGAATTTCTAACGATATTCTGATAGTGTTTTTTGTGCATCATCCTATTCAAAAACCATCAAGTTTGTCTACCCCTAATACACAGAGTACCAAGGCAAATTGCTCCCCCTTGTACCGACAATTCTACCTAAACTTTTTGTCATAGGTTTTGATCTATTTTCCATCCTCATATCTAGGTTTATAGCTCTATGTAGTATTTGGAGCATCATGTTACTATTATTTAATGTCATTTTCTCATTGTTTGTCCTAGATCTAGCATTGCAATTCAACTGTAATTCAAATTCAGTTTTTAACTCAACCTAGTGAGGAATTAATATGATTTGTATTCAGTCCTCTTAGGGTTGGATACATCAAATTCAATCTCAAGAAAAGTTAGTGGCTTTATCAATCTAGTTGTTAAAGCCCTAATTTTCAACACCTAAACATTTTGTGAGCTCATCATAGCTCATTCTTATTTTTTATTGTTTATGTTCAGATCTGATTTTTAGGCATTTATTTCAATTTACCTTTTGCACATGCACTTTAATCACACCAATTTAAATCTTAAATTGACAAAACCCTAGATATCATGTTAAAATTGATTTATGGGCTACATAATTTTCAAATTACATGCTTGGACCTGATTTTTATTATATATCATTTTTAGACTTAGAAGATGTTATGCCCTGCATACTCTCCCCCCTCCATTTCATCCTTAGAAATGTGGGCCCCCCTTGTTTCTTTCCCATTTTCTATTATTTTTCTTCCCTTGTCCCTCTTTTTGTTTTGCCTCTCTGGAGTTTCGAGTTCCCGAAACCCCAGAGTCCTTTGCTTTCATCCACACTCCGGAACCCTGGGATCCCGAAGTGTGTTTTATCCCTTTGTTTTATTTTGTATTGTTTGGCTTTGGAATTTCACGTTCCTGGAACCCTGATGTCTTCATTTTTTATTTTGGAAATTTTGGGACTCTGGATCTCCGAAATCCCAAAGTTTTCCCTTTGTTAGTTGGTTTCGATTTCGGAACTCTAGTTCCCCAGAATCCTGGTCTTGTTCTGTTCAACTCTCTTTAGAGTTTTGGAACTCTGGAGTTCTGAGGTTGTTGGTTTAGTGACCCCGAGATTCTTCGATCCCAGAACCTTGGAGCGTGTTTTGGTTTCTATGCTTGGGGGAACTATAAATAGCCTTTCATGAGGGATTTGAGTTCATTTGTGTGTTTCATCGTTCGAGCTCTCCTTCCTTCCTAGAGATTTGGTTTCCCTTCAACGAGTTTTGTCTCCCTCCTTCCTCCTGTCCAAGTAGGTGTTCTTTCTGGCTTTGTTTGTTTTTATTGTTCTCTCTCCCTTTCTTAGCGTGTTTTCATAGTTTAGGGTTCCTTTTTTTTGCAATAGTTTGATTTGCAGTTGACAATTAGGGCCTTCTAGTTTTATTTTTCCCTCAATTGGGGATCTCAGGTTTCCCTAAATCTCGAACTCCCTTAGTGTAATACCCTAAAAATGGTCACCTAAACCATAGGCCCCTAATCTCGACTACATCACCAAGGTCCTAACTAAAGGCAAATTAAATCAATCATGAGCACCTAATTAATTAATTCTCAGTCATCAATGTCACATGGCAAATAAATCACTCAATATTAATTAAATAATCATTTAATTAATTAATCATTCCAAGTAAATTATTTTAATCAATTATCTTATTTATTTAATTAAATATCCTAGCATATTTAATTAATAAATTAATTTGCCATTAAATCACAAAAAAGGAATTAATTTGGAAAAAAGGGAATTAATTTGGAAAAGAATTTAAAATTGAAAAAAGAAATCAAAATGAAATTAAATTGAAAAAATCTTAGAAAAGCAATTAAATGAATAAAAATATAAAATATGAAATAAATCATTTTTTTCTGATTTTATCTTAAAATTAGTTCAAATTCCTTTAAAGCTGAGAAAAGCAGCCAATCACATCAATTCACTCGAATTGTGCTTCCTCTTGGAGAATCTCTGTCACTCATCGTTGATCGATCTTGACCGTTGGTCTCTCTCTGGATTTTCTATAAATTCAGACCCTCATCTCTCATAAAAAAAGAACCCGAAGATTATTGTTATTATGTTGTTTTTGCTCTAGGCTTATTGAGATTTGTGCATTGAGATATTACATATTAGTTATTGCATATTTGTTAAATCATCTAGCTTAATGTTCATTCATATTTCTTAAAATCATGTTAGATTAATCATGCATATCTAGCTTAATCTTGCATCCATTTATCTCAATTTCATACTCATATAGATTAAATCCTTTGTTTAGGTGTTGTCTAGTTACTGGTATTGCATATGGAAATCTGAGAACAAAACTAAACTTACATCTACTAGAAGGTAATAGGTCGCTTTGTAATGATTTATTGTTCACTGTTGATTATTAATTTACTAACCATGCATCTAATGACTTAATTGAAGTATTGTGTATTTAGATACAGATACAAATCCACTTTTCACACACACATTTTTGGCGCCCACCGTGGGGCTCGAGAATTTCATTTTCAGCCTTGCAAAATCCTTATTTTATTTTCAGGTTTTCATCCGTACAGCATCTGCAGAAGGTCTTATGAGTTTTTGTGCATTACAAGATGAGTTCTAAGAATACTCGTTCGGCTCTGTGGGAATCATCGTACGTGTTCCTTCTTTGTCATCTTCTTTTGGGGTTTACTCATTCGGTCTAGTGAGAATACTCATTCTACACTATGGGAATTGTCGTACGAATTTCTGATTTTCTCATTCCATAAACAGTATCTTTTTAGGGTTTTCTTGACTTTGCTTTGAATTTCACTGACGCTAACCCTGAATTGTCTTTTGTTTGCCTAATATTTTCACAACCTAACTCATTTTCTGCAAAACTCCTGTCAAATAATTTATCAAATCAAACTCACACATGTCAAAGAATCAAAAAAACAACATGACTACTAATGCATTGGTTTTGTCGGTTGCCTAAGGAGAATCAACCAAATATCGTGTATTATTTAATTCATTTTTAGGCACTTAAATTGCTATTTGGTTAATGAACAAATCTGTCTTTTATGTTTTAAGAAAAATCTAAGAGGTAGGAGAGTATGCTCTTGTCTGCACAAACAATCAAAAATCCAAACCCTTGAAGTTTTTTCTAAGTTTGAGATTTTTGTATCTTTTAGTGGGCCTGTCACAGTGAGAAAAAGTAATCACCATGTGAGAACAACCCAAGTGATTACAGCTAAACCCAAGCATTCCAACTCACTATAATAAATAGGCCTTTCTAGATTAAAGTCTCGGAGGACGGGATTATTTGAGTTTTCTCTTTTGAGATCTCTCATATCGAGCATTTTGTAGGGCCCCGCGGTATCAATCACGCTTGCGTGACTACAACTTGTTTTGGTACCTTGTTGGGTTATAGGCCTCAATCACACTTGTGCGACTTCAAGGGGTAATTTTGAATGACTACAAACTTTAAAATAGCAACTACTTGATTCACCTCCAAAAGGGGGATAATATTTGTGCAAGAGAGAGAGTAACTCTCCCAAGATAATTGCCATTTTGTGCCCCCATTAGCATTTGGATTCGGCTAATACGATGTTGAGAATCCATTGCACATGACTCAATGGTCATATTCTGATTAGCTATTGGGTGTGTACCTGAGTCTGCAAGCAAAGGTTTTCTCTCTCATCAAATTTCCTTAGAATTAGCATGTTGTGTTTGATGCCACTTTGGATCTTACATGTTTGATGTGTTTTTTGTCCGAAGCTAAAACTGAAATCTAAAAAACTCAAAAAACATAAAAACACCAAAAAAATCAAAATTCAGTGGTCAAAAAACTCAGTCTCCTTGTCAAAAAAATTTCTATGAGCATAATGGTCGTACAAGCATCCTAATTCATTATACGAGTTGACTACATTGTCATTTGAGTATTCTAGTTTGTCGTTCTGGCTTATTTAAACTATTGTTCTGGTCTATGACAAGCTATCATCTGGTAAACATTAAACTGTCATTCAAGTATAGGCAACAACTCGTACGAGAAACTGTCTGTGTCGTCTAGAACCTGTCAAATTGTCGTCTGCATCAGTATCCTCTATCATATGAATCTTTGAGTTAATCGGTCTAGAACTTGACTTTTGACGTGCTTTTCCAGAACTGTCATACTTGCCTAATCAGTCCGCAATAAGCATAAATCCGGTCATTGTAATCTTGAGCATAAACAACCTTGATAATGTACCTTCATTATGAAACTTATCAATCAATTATCAATCGCTTATTAAACTTAATCAACCTAGGTTGCTTAGATCATGTCTTACACAGGATAGATCATTCCTTAAACCAAACTGAGTCTTAGTCACCTTTCTTAATCACTACGTTAAAATGTGTAACTATCTTTGATTTAATCTTGACATTTGCATCACATCGGACTCTCGATCACGTTGATTGTAAATGTTTGTTCAAACCAGGAGCTCCTCTAAGAACAAGAACAAAAAAAGGAAGAGACAGTAACATTGCAAACCAATCCTTTTTACCAAGAACAACCAATTTTTAACGAATCTTTTGAACAACAATACTCAAACAAACCTTCATCTTCAACCAAACCATTTTTGGATCAATCCTTATCTTCCAATATGTGTAAAGGAAGACAAGAAAAAGAGACCGATAAACATAAAGCTCATGATGACCTTAGTGTCCAGGCTAATGATAGTGATTCCTCTTCCAGTGATTCTAAAGTTGTCGTACGTGGAGAAGAAACAGTAGCACAATGTCAAAATGACAAAAACTTCAGAAAGATGATGAAGATTATCATGGCCTGAGAGAAAGAAGAGCACTTTGTATAATTGGCCAAACAAGGAGCTAAACTCCCCCCTGATTATAATGTTGAAAGTCTTATCACTAAAGAAGACGATAATCCACTAGCATTGGTGACAAAACAACTACAAGAACTACAAACTGAGATTAAGGAAATGAGAGACAAAGATAAATTTCCTATGAAATATTCCTTGGATATGATTTGTCCATTTCTATTCGATAAGTCTTTACATGCCTTTGTTTCCTTCTAGAATAGAAATTCCTAATTTCACTAAATATGATGGCAACTCAAATCCCCAAGACCATGTTCAAGAATTTTGTGCCCTATGTATGGAGTTCATGCACGAACAGACTTATCTCATGCGCCTCTTTCCAAGAAGTTTAGGAGGACAAGCTATGGAATGGTTCTCAAGCCTACCTATAGGAATTAAATCTTTTGAAGAACTGGTTGAATTGTTTCTACAACAATACTCCTATAACATTCACCATCTGGTCATAATTATCGAGCTTTGTAATACCAAATAGAAGATAGGAGAACCTTTTCTTACTTCCCTTCAGCGTTGGAGAAAGAGGTTCTCTAGATATTCATGACCCATTCCTGATTATGAGAAAATGGACATCTTTGTCAATAATTTGATTCCTGAGTTGAAATATAATATCCAAATTTAAGTATACCCTTCATTCAACAAAATGGTAGACAGTTCTCTCAAGATGGAAGATGTGCTTGTCCAGAAAGGAGATATATCACTTTATAAAGAAACCCATCAAAGTTATAGTTACAAAGAAAAGAACAAATACTGGAAGTACAACAAAGATAATAACATAAATGTTGTTACTGATGGAGTGGTTGATAATGTCAAAACAAAATCAAAACCTGTAGTATTCAACCTGACTAGAGGAACACAAGCCCTCAAAGCAGCTGAAAGTGCTACAAAAAACCCACCTAAGAAATTAAAAGAGTGGTTTAAAGAGAAACCTTGGGTTTCAAAACCTAAGCGTGATTTTACCCCTCTGGGTGAATCCTATGAGTCAACTTTTAAAACTCTAATGGCAAATGAACTGATCACATTTCCTGATAAATCTAAGCCATATGATCCTGAGGTCAAACCTAAATGGTGGAGGGAAAATGAGTACTGTGAATGTCATCGAAACAAGGGTCATACAACAAATAATTGCATGAAACTCAAACACGAGATTCAAGACCTCATCGATGCTGGCAAAATTGTTGTTGAAAACCATACGACTAATGTTGATCATAAATCCTTCAAAGATCCTTTACCTACTTATGAATAGGGTGATTCCTCAAAATCCAAGGGAGGTGCCAAAGTCAATTACACCTATGCCAACAATGACAATGTGCTCAACATGATTGAATCTTACCAATCTAAATATTGTAACATGATCATAGTTAAAGATAAACAAAATAAAACGCAAACTACAAATGTCGTAACTTGCACTCAAAAGAAGGTTACTCTCAAAGGAGCTATCTCTTCTTCTCCTGATCAATCATCATCAAATCCATTGACAATGTCAAACCTACCGATTGCTTCAAATAAACAGTCATATATGATCACTGCTAAATCCAAATAGTTGGATTCATCATCTTCTTCTAGTTATAGCATTGTTGAACAATTAAAGCGAACCACTGCTCAAATCTCCATTCTTGAACTACTTAAAATATCTTCTGCTCTTAGAGAGATTCTAGACAAAGCTTTGCTCACTACTAGTGTCCCTAAAGACTTTGTGGGTCGGTTTCAATCTATGGTGGGTCTCCTGACTTCACCTCACTACCTGTCTTTTTCTGAAGAAGATGACAATTCACTTAATCATCTGCATAACCAGCTATTGCATATTGAAGCTATGATCCATAAGCACCGAGTCAAGCGTGTTTTGATAGATGGAGGCATCGAGTTGAATATCTGTACCTACAATTTATTAATACAATTGGGATTTTATAATAATGTCATTGATCCAACAAAGAACATAACAATCAAAGCTTATGATGATGAAGAAAGAACATCTAAGGATCCGGTACTATTGCCGATCAGGGTAGAACCTGTAGAATGAGATGTTATTTGTCAGGTGCTTGATCTTCCTGTCTCCTACAACATCTTGTTGGGTAGACCGTGGATTCATGAGATGCAAGTAGTATCATTTACTTATCATCAATGTTTAAAATTTTCTTACAATGGGGTTGAAGTCAGTGTTCCTGCGGATACAACCTAAACCTGTAATGCTTTAAAGCAAGGTGTTGATACCCTTATTCGTCATAACAGAGTAGCCTCTACAGCTGAAAGTTTGAAAACTTTGATGAAAGACTTAGAAAAAAAATTGAAAATCACAGGTACTAGTATGGATGGATACAAGATTGAACATGTACTCTCATTGATGTCTCTTCCACCATCACCAAGACAGTCTGAAAAACCGTCAGAGGCTATGAAGCCACAAAATTCAAATACAAACGTCATCTATGATGGTATTTTTGTATAGTCCTCTACTTCCCTTGTAAATGAAATAGAAGAGGCGACAATCCTCAAATGGCTTTTCAAAGAAGAGAGTGAAAATAAAGAAGGGAAACACGGTGATATTTCCCCTGCCCAATATGGTCCAGGATATAAGATGATTCAATGTATGGGATATTCAGGTATTGGTCCTTTGGGAAAGTGCCAAGACGAAATCACTGAACCTATAAAGTTACAAATTAAGTCTACAAATGATAAAACTAGACTCGGCTACCATCTAGAAGAGTCATCAAATAAAAAACATACTTCTCATCAAGAGCCTAAGTGGAGGAAAAAGATACGACCTCCAACATCACAAGAAGTAAATACTCAGCAAATTTAGGATGAGTATGAAAAAGAACAAGAAGAACTAGCAATCAAGAGAGAAGAAGCAACTTGTAATCAAGTTCCAACTGTATCAGCAATAACGTTACAAGAATGAAATGTTCCAGAAAACATGCAAGAAGAGGTAGACAGAATTAAAATCATGTTTGCACCACTAAATATTCCTGTCACATATACTTAAAGAATGTAAGTAGAGGATTCAGAAACAGACTCAAATGAGTATGAATGGGGTCCAAAGCCTCTCTCTAATGCATCTACCGAAGAAACTCCTAAAGAACCTAATGATATCATAGATGAAGCACAAGAGATGATACACTCGAAGCTGCAAAAGGAAATAGAGGAAATCAGACAAAAAAGACAAGAAGATTATGAACGATAGCTGAAAGAAGGAAACACACAAGAAAATTCTTCACCTACTATATCTCCCTCTAATGAGATAGAGAAAATCAGGTATGGGACTACAAATGAAGAATTGGAGGCTATAGAAGCAAGGTCGGTCATTAGTCTAGAGGAATCTGAATGGGAAAGATGACAGAGACCAATAGAGTCATCAAGGTTATGTCAACAGGTATGTCAACTACAAGTGATCATTGAACTAAATCATAAAGGAACTTTCAACATCAAAGATGTAGATATTGATACTATACATGCTTTCACTAAGCCACTTGAAGAGGAGTTAGAGGCTTCATCTTCTGACTCTGATCACTTTGAAATAAGATCTATTTATGGCATTTCCTATTTGACACCAAACTACGACTACTTCGTCATGAATGTCAAAACTCTATCTAATGAACCTATTACTGTCAAACCGTGATATATAGTCCAATTCAAAGTAGAGGACAATGCTAGTGGTAGGTCTGTTAGGTTAGGTCCCCTAAACACTAACGTAAATTTTGATAATCGTGTTCTAACTCTTCCTAGTCTCGAGACGCTTATGCAAGGTAGTCTTCTAGAACTCAACTTGTCGGTCTGAGGTTGTGATGACAATACTGTGAATTCCCTTGAACCTGTTAAATATTTATCCCTAGTACATCCCGATCTTATTGACTATACTCTCCCAGATCAACCTTTGAATACACCTACCTTTGCGAATGACTATATATTAGCCTGTTATCTTAATGTAGTTGAACAAATGGGCTCTTCTACCAATGAAGAAAGTGAGAACATGACAACGATAGATGTCAAGTATCTTAGTCTCAAAAATAAAAATAAAAATAAAAATAAGTGTTTTGATGGCGAAAACCACACTGTGGTGGTTAGAATAAAAAATAGTAAAAATAAAGGACGTACCTAACGGTGAAAACCTCTCTGAGGCACCTAAAGGTGATATACTTGATATTTGGCTTGATCACTTTCGAGAGAGATCATCAGTGTTGATTGAACCTACGCAAGCAGTGAACATTGGAACCAAAGAAGCTCAGGATACCATGCAACTCAATCCTTATCAGCAGAAGAACTGAAAGAATTGGTTGATTTCTTCATGGAAAAGAAGATCAATTTTGCATGGACATATGTTGATATGCCGAGTCTAGATCCTGACCTCATAATGCATCATATTTCTATCACTCCCAGAGTTAAACTTGTTAAGCAAAAACTTTGAAAAATGCATCCTCATGTTGCATTACTTGTTAAGGCTCAACTAGAAAAATTACTAAAAGTTGGATTCATCAGAGCAGTTGATTATGCCGAGTGGATATCTAATATTGTACCTATTTCCAAACCTGACAAATCAATACATGTTTGCATAGATTTTAGAGATTTAAACAAAGCTCGTCCAAAAGATGATTTTCCACTGCCCAACATAGACATGATAGTGGACATGACTATTGGCTATGAAATGTATTCTCTAATGGATGGTTTTTCCAAATACAATCAGATAAAAATCGCACGTAAGGATCAAGAGAAAACAACATTCACTTGTGAATGGGGAACTTTCTGTCGGAATGTAATGCCCTTCAGTTTAAAGAATGCAGGTGCCACTTATCAAAGAGTTGTAACAATATTTATTCATGATATGATGCACAAAAACATGGAGGACTATGTTGATGATACTCTACTCAAATCTATGAAAATATCAACACATCTATCAGAACTGGGTCCAATCTTAGACAGGATGGAAAAATTCAAACTCGGATTAAATCCCAAGAAATGTGCATTCGAAGTCACATCTGGCAAGCTCCTAGGATACATTGTTTCAACAAAGGAATTGAAGTAGACCCCAAAAAATTTAAGGCTATCATGGACATGCCACCTCTGAAGAATGACAGTCAAATGAGAAATCTACAAGGGTGGCTCCAATCCATAAGACGTTTCATCTCTCAACTCGCAGATAATGCTCAACCATTCACAAAAGCTTTACAGAAAGGAGTTACCTACAATTGGGATAAAGACTATGAACAACATCTAAAGCAAACCAAGGAATATCTTTCTAATCTATCTATCCTAATATCATTGATTCGAAATAAACCCTTGACACTCTACATATCAGCTACTGATACATCACTGGGGGCACTTTTGGCTCAAATAGATGAGAATAAAAAGGAAAGAGCTATATATTATATCGGCCAGACATTAGTGTCCTATGAGATGAACTATACTATTATTAAGAAAGATTGTTTGGCATTGGTCTTCGCATCACATAAGTTAAGACATTACATGCTAGCACATTCTATCAAAATCGTGGCTAAGATAGATCCGCTCAAATATATTCTTAGCAAGGCAATGCATACAGGGAGATTGGCTAAGTGGGCTATGATTCTGATAGAATTTGACATTGAATATATTGAACGCAAAGCTATCAAAGGACAGGTCATTGCAAATCAGCTTTTTGATGCTCTGCTTGAAGACAATCAACCTTTGCACATAGAATTTCCAGATGAATCCATCATGCACCTTACTCAACGATCCTGGAAAATGTTCTTTGATTGGTCTTTTACTTAACAAGGTTCTGGTGCTGGAATTATTTTTATCACTCCTCAAAGATATTCAATCCCAAAGGCTTACAAGATCCTCTTTCCTTGCACAAACAATATTGCAAAATATGAAGCTTTGGTAAATGGAATCAAGCTAGCTATTGAATGGAAGGTTGTTGAGTTACACATCTATGGTGACTCTAAGCTAATAATCAACCAGATCAATGATATATATCGAACTCAAGATGAAAAAGTGATTCCCTACAAAAGAATGGTTGATGACTTTAAGAAATACTTTACTTTTGTATCATTTCAGCAAATTCCCATATCAGCAAACAGAGCAGCAGATGTTATGGCTACATTGGCATCTATACCACAGCTACAAGAATTTGAGTATCGCTATGAATTCCTTGTGGAAGAGCTTCATTATCCTGCTTATGATTCCTCTGGGTCCCAGATGGTCTATTCTATTATTGGACATGACTCATCTCACTATAGTCATATCTACTCTTACTTGCATGACCAAATTATTCTTGATAACCTTACCCGTAATGAGAAATGAAACCTTATCCAAAACGCTTCACAGTATGTCATCATAGCTAATGATTTGTATAGGCGAGGTTTGGATAGTAGTTTGCTTAGGTGTCTAGAACCTGGAGAGTCCCAACATACATTATCTGAAGTCCATGAAGGTATTTGTGGATCTCACTCAAACGGTCTAACTTTAGCTTAAAAACTGCTAAGGGATGGCTACTATTGGCCAAATATGGAAAAAGATGCTATAATTTTTGCTAAAACTTGTGAGAAATGTCAACTACATGGGCATCTCATATATGCTCCAGCCTGAGAGCTAATACCTTTTATCACACATTGGCCTTTTCAGTAATGGGCATTTGATCTCATCGGTCAAATCTATCCTACATCCTCTGATGGACACATTTTATCATAACTGCTACTGAATACTTCACCAAGTGGATTGAAGCGGTTCCGCTAATCAACCCAACTGGCAAACAGGTAGCTATGTTTATCCTTAACTATATCATCTATAGGTATAGCATACCTTCTTCGATTGTAACTGAGAATGGAGGACATTTCAAAAAACAAAGATTTAGATGAGCTCTGTGAAAAGTTCAAAATCAAACAATGTTGGTCTTCTATATATTACCCTCAAGGTAATGGCCAAGCTGAGGCATCTAATAAAAAATTGTTGACTATCTTACACAGAATGATCAACAAATCTGGAAAGGATTGGCATTTGTAGCTCAATCCAGCACTGTGGGCTTATCGAACAAGCATCTGAACACCTACAAGAGCTACACCTTTTGCTTTGGTATATGGAGCTAAAGCAGTCTTGCCTATAGAGGTGAAAATCCCTTCTTTGAGAGTTTCTCTGCAAGGTCTTGTCACTGATGAAGATCACAGATTATCTAGGTTGCAAGAACTTGAATTGCTAGATGAACGTCAACAAGTGGTGTTTGATCATCTACGAGCTTATCTGAAGAGAATGTCTAGAGGTTATAACAAGAAAGCTTGACACAGAGAATTTCAGGTTGGCGACCTTGTTTTAAGAGAGAATCCTAAAAATCAACAGTTTTGAGAACAAAAGGGGAAGTTTGAACCCAACTGGTTGGGTCCCTACGTTGTTAGTGCAGCCTTTGGCTTTGGTGCTTATCAAATCTCAACATCGGAAGGAGAACAACTCTGTGAACCGATCAACACCATCCACTTGAAGAAATTCTACACCTAGCATTCTTTGCTCCAAGAATTTGTATAGCGAAAAAGTCCTGAAGAAATTCAAAAAATCAAAAAAAGTCCAGAAGAAATTCTAAAAGTCAGAAAAAGTCCTGAAGAAATTCTAAAAATCAGAAAAAGTCCTGTAGAAATTTTTTAAATCAGAAAAGGTCCTAAAAAAATAAAAAATTAATAAAAAAAAAACAAGAAAAAAATCAAAATATAAAAGAAAAATGCCTTGGTGAAAACTTGGTAAACATGCACCTTGGTAGTAAAAAAAAAAAGAAAGAATCTTTGCTAATCAGGTGAAAACCTAGTAATCTTGTACTCAAGTGCTCCATCTATCATCACAAATTTGGCATTTCTTGCTTTATTTCCTACTTTTTTGCATTTTCGCTTTAGCTTATATATATCCTTCAGTCGCTTTCATGACACCTTGGTTCTTCTTGGAACCCTCATGGATTGAAATCGATCAACATCATAGTCTTATGGAAATCAAATGGTCAATTTACATGTCCTAAGCAATTCAACCAGGTCATCTTTCGGTTGGTAGTACCAGGTCATCCAATCTAAGTCAGTCACCTATCTCCTATCCACTACTGAGTTTTACCACTGAATAAACACACAAAGCAAGAACACTGAAAACAATCACTAAAAACCGTTTGAGCTTTGATTGAAATTTTCTTTGAATGTTGTCCTTTAACTTGGTTTTCAATTATTTTTCCCTCTAAGTAACTTGAGGAAGTCTATCTTGACTAAGAGGAGCAAGGACTAGGGGCATAATACTTTTCTTTGTTTTCTGTTTGTAGGAATAATTTTGATGATCTGAAAACGTCTCATAAGTTGGGTGTATGTGATAAGTGCCTTCACATAAAGGTGAAATTGCCACACATACCTTGACTCTGTTTATTTGTATGCTACATGGAGGTTGAAATCATTTCCTTGTTTGTTTTGAGTAAATTTATTTACTATGCAATTTGGATACATGCTTAATTTGTCCTAGGATATGAACGATACAAGGGTCATTGCGGACACGATAATCAATATTGCATATAACAAGGAAGGAACTATGCTTTGTCTGGTGTGTTTGCACATAGGTAACATTCAGGCCATCCTGCCTCTTTATGCCTTGGTGCTTATGTTGGCTTGCTATATTAAAAATGACGTGACATTCAGGTCATCCTAGCTCTTTGTTCCTTGATGCTTATGTTTATTTTCGACATTGTGAAAAGCTAAGTGATGATAAAAAGCAAATTAAAATGCAGTAACTAAGTCCTAATTTGCATACGCATTCATTTGCATTCATAATATTGCATGAAAAACAAAAAAATATATATAATTTTGCATCCTTAGCTCATCATTGCTATCATTTATTGCATATGAAAAAGAAACAAAAACTTTCATATTCATCTGCATTACATACATACATACTGAAAAGAAATGCATTCATATAGAACAAAAGCATATAGAAAGACATCTTACAAAATAGCTGATGTAACTCAGCACAAGAACATTAAGATCAAATCATAGACTCATATATATCTCTCATCAAAAATATCAATGTCAAAGGGTACAAATGACATAAAATGTCATATACAATGTCTATCTGAGCAAGAAATACATCGAGTACAAAAAAATGGGGTGTACAAAATAACACAGAACATCAAAGTCTAACTATGACTTTCTCCCTCATCGCCTGGTGGTGGAGGAGGTGTCTACTGAAGATAAACCTATTCGGTTGCCTGTGCTCCCTCAGATCGAGCCATGTACTAGGAATATGGCACCACATGTTTATCTACTGGCACTGTTGCACTGTATGCTGCCACATAATATGTTGCGCGACTAGTTTGATGAAGGACCTCATGCTGAGAAGCAGTTAGCTCTGATCTCAATCTCTCAAGCTCCTAGTCCCACTCTGCTCGCACTCTCTGCATCTCCTAGTCTCGCTATGTCCTCAGGCTTTGCAGTTGTCGCTCACGCTCTGCGATCTATGCCTGTGCCACTTCCACCTGTGTCTGCAAACCACGCACCTTCCCCCTCAAGGTAAGGATAATATCTCCAGGTGTTTGTCCTCCTGCTCCAGCCTCCTCATTTCCACCTCCCTGCTCCTCTCTCCTCCATCGTACCTGCCTAGAAGTGTCATCTCCGCTAGCTCTTGCTACCTCACCCATCTCTACATCTATTGCAGCATCTTCTTCCCTGTCTCCACCTGCATCTCCACCAACTGCTCCCAAGGATCCACCCTCTCCCCTCCGTCGCTATCAACCTCCCATATGTGCTCTGCTGCTACTCATACCCAGATCTCCTCCTGCCCTCCTAGGTGTCATATCTCCCTAAGATCATGTAGGCACATCCTCAACCTCATCTATATGAGGTGCATGCTCTCTAGGATCTATAAATCAAGGAAAGGGGTGTCTCTGAAACCAATCTCTATACTGGGGCAATAACCCCACATCGGCAACATCCTCAGGTACTCCCATCGATGTGGTTGTAAACCTGCTAACTCATGCATGGTCAAGGCATATGAGAATCTAGGTGCCTATCCTCATCTCTCCCCATCCCCAAATCTAGCATAAGTTGTAAACTACTAGGATATACTCTGTGGTCTCTCATACTACCTCAAAAACCTAGACACTACAAAATGCTTGATAGTAGTAGACAATCTACAGATGAGAGGTCTAGTCATAAACATATCTCTCTGTTGTATCCTCCAATCATCCCACAACTCTAGACCCTCATATGGTCTCCATACTACAGCTATCAAGTCATCTAACTACCTCCTCCAAAAATCAGTCTTTCCCAGGTGGGGCTGTGTGATATAACTTGAATATTGGCACACAATAGGCTGATGTGACTCCCTCGAATCATCCACAATAGGTCTGCAATCTAGGATATGCTCCCATGCCCATATATGCAAAATTAGAACACCTGCCACCATACTCTTTGCCCCTCTATAAGCGATCTCATGCATCTCATGGTACATATGCACGAGTAAGCATGAACCCCAACCTAATCTAACTGGATGAGTAAGCAATCTCTCTAGCATTCTACCCCATCCACATAAGAATCCTTGTTGTCCTCTATCAAGCATCATAAAACAACCAATAATGCCAGCCAAAATGCAAGCAAGAGGGTACCGTGCACCATACCTACTCAACAAATCGTCCCAACTGATAGAACAATCAAGGATAGTATCATCATGGAAAATGCGTCTGAGAGCCTCAATGCCCTATCATGGAGTCAAATCATAATCTACCTTATCTCCAACAAAAGGAATCCTCAAAATCCTGTAAATATCCTCAAGAGTGATTATCATCTCTCTAGTCGGCAAATGAAATGTGCTATGCTCAGAATGGAAATGCTCAACCAATGCAGTCAACAAACCATGATTCACACAGATATCAGGCATCTCTAATGAGTATCCAAATCCGCACAACCCAATGTGACCTCTCTATGCGTCTGATAAGTCACACACTAATCTCATAATAGGTGGATATGTACATCTGAACTAAATATCAGGTAACTGAACCTGTAAATCAAACAAACAAATCATCACTACGTGATCAAATTTGGGCTAATGATGTGTCAAAAGTGCTTATGAATCCAAATTTACAAAAATGACAATCAAAATTTGATGTTGTGGTCCTTAAAAACCAAACACTATTTTCCATATGAGTCAGTACAGTCAAGCAGAAACTCGTACGACAAACATTACGAGTCGCACGAGTAAACACTCCCATATGACAATTAGTAACATGCAAAACGATTAAATGGTTTATGAAGAACATCCTCGTATGATATAAGGGTAGACACCATACAATAAACCATTCATGACCATACGACAAAACATAAATTGCCAGATACTCGTACGAGAAACACTATTGAACCAAACGATAAAACGACACAAGACAACCTAACACGAAATTAAAAATGAGAAATTCAACAAAAATTCAAACGATAAGAAATGAAAAAGGCTTAAGATCGATCACTTACTGTTGGGGGATAGTTCTGAGGTCGATTATGTTGTCTTTGGTGCTTGAATTGATGATCTTGAATAGGAATTGCCATTTTTCTTCGTAGGAGGTTTTTCAAATTTTGAAATTTGAGAGGTAAAAATGAATTGACAAAGACACATTGAACCCCTTATATAACCCAAACCCTAATTTTCAAACTTGAACTGATGGACATAAAATTTGTACTCTAAGCTAAATCGACTGTCCTGAGTCCATTTTCAGAATTGAAATCAAAATTAGACATCAATTTTCTCTATTAAATTTCACAATGTTGACCCCTTAGTACTTTCCTCCTGAAGTCAATTTTTTGAATCATTTTGCGCTCAATTTAACTGTAATCTCAAATTCATTCTTACATCAATCTCTCTGCTCAAATTATCATCAATAAAACTTTTTTTTTTTACAAACTTGCCTATAATCATGGTGCTCTCGCTATCTTTCGATTTTGCTCCCGAGGGGGCATATTCATTACATCTTTTCGTTATCAATGATTATCATTATCAAAAAGTTAACATTTTTCTTTCAAATATTCATCTAAGCCGAGCAGAAAATCTTTTTTTAAATTAAAGATTAATCAAACAAAACCTTATTGTTCTTCAAAATTGAATCAATCTTTAGGGGCATATTAGTTTCATCATACCAAATCAAGTTGATATTATCTTCGTCTAAATCACGCTCAATCTAAATACATGTTTAGTTTCATCGCATCAAATCAAGCAGGACATTTTCTCTAATCGATTCTTGTTCAATCAAATTCGGAATCGGTTTCGTCTCTGTAGACACCCAAAATTGTCATGTCTAATTAAATAAATATTTTATTTATTTAATTATCTAAGCTTAATTCTTCTATTAATTAAATAAATCTTTATTTATTTAATTAATTCATTTATCCTCTTCTAGCTTTATTTCTCATTTAAATAAATACATTTATTTATTTAAATTATCCCTTTTCCTAAATTAAATAAATATCTTATTTATTTAATTGATCCCATTTCTTCTATTAATTATATAAATCTTTATTTATTTAATTAATTCATTAACCTTTTCTACCCATGACACATGTCATTCATCTCTTAATTCCTACACTACCTACCCCTTTCATTATTTTATTATTTCTTTTACCTACCCTCTAATCATAGCCGACCTCCTTTTACACCTCTCAATCTTATCCCTCCATTTCTTATTGTGTCTTCTATGTAAGGAGATGCTTCCTTCATTATTAAGACCCTAATGATGCATCCTAATGAATTTTATGCAATTGATTACACTACGATCCTACTTGCAACCACATTCCGTTCTTTGTTGAGCTCTTGTGCATATAAAATCTAAGAGCAACTATATCAAACAAGATCAATGGAGATAGGAAGAATGGAGATTCAAACCCTATTGGACATGTGATGGTATAATCTTTGTGATTTCGTTTGATTTACATTGTCTTAGGTAATCTTCATATGTTATGGTGGATCTTTGTTGTTGTTAGGCTAGGGTTTTGTGGTTGAATTCATTTAGCCTTTCAATATTGTTATTATTGTTATCCATTTTCACCATATACATTTTGGCACGCCCGGTGGGACTCTTGTCCCTTTTGCATTTAACATCCTTGTTGCAGATTTGGTGTTTGAAGTTGCAGATCTGACGTTTTTGGCAGCATTTTGATATTTTCACGTCTGTGCACTTTCGGATAGCGTTTTTTATTTTCTAGCGCGTCTGCGACCTCTGGAATCGCGTCTGTGTTATTGGCAATATTTTATTTTGCAGGTTCCAGAAAAACGTGTTTGTATTCTAAAGTCGCGTCTGTGATGTTTTTAGCCGCGTCTGTGTTCACCAGTTTCGAATTTTGGGTTTTTATT